>NC_065581.1:165158351-165458351 GCF_024542745.1 Macaca thibetana thibetana | reverse complement strand
AAATCTTTTAATGAAAATCTTTCTTCAAATTTTGAAAAGTAGACAGCAACCTGCAACACACGGGCAGATGATCAATAAATAGTCCTTTCACTGAAGAGTGGTGTGAATTCGCTAGTTAAGACATACCTATTAGATATGTTTTAAAAAATGTGTTTCAATGGAAAACTATAGCACATAATCTAGACTGTTAATTGTCTTTGAACTGTTTTACAATTCTTTGCAAATTGCAGGTAACTGATGGAGATATATAGACATAGATCGATCAATCTGTCTATCTATCTGTCTGTCTGTCTGTCTATCTATATTCTACCCTGTATAGTAGTGATTTTTACTGGATTCTTTGTCCTGTAAAAAATTTAAAAAATAAATGAAAAACAGTTTTCTTTCCATGTGCAGTTCATTTCAAAATTCCTTTACTCCATATAAATTTGTATCATTTTCGCTTTTCCTTTAAACTATTTGTGACCTCTGCCTAGTTCCCTCCTAACATATGTGTAAAATAAAATATTTAACACTTGTGCATTTTAATATCTTGGTGCAAGTCATGATTTTACCTTTTTCTGAAAATTATCTTTCAGATAATATACAGAGATAAAGAACATGCTGTACTGTTTAGATTTTTTAATTTGCAAGAGACCAGAATTTTTTTATTATCCAAATCAATGTTCCTGAGCATCTGGGGAGCAGAAGTTTTAAGGAAATCTTGGTGTGTGCGTGGGAAGCCGGTGAGCGGGGAGTGCTGATTGGCCAGTGATGAAATCCCAGGGAGTCAAAGCTGTCTTCTCGCACTGAGTCAGATCCTGGGTGGGGGCCATAAGTCAGATGAGCCAGTGTATCCATCTGGGTGGTGTCTGCTGATCCATCACATGCAGGGTCTGCAAAATATCTCAAGCACTGATCTCAGGAGCAGTTTAGGGAGGGTCAGAATCTTGTACCCTCCAGCTACATGACTCCTCAACCATAATTTCTTATCTTGTGGTTATTATTAGCCCTACAAAGGCAATTTAGTCCTCAGGCGAGAAGGAGGTCTGCTTTGGGAAAGGGCTGTTATCGTCTTTGATTTAAACTATAAATTAAGTTTCTCCCAAGGTTAATTCAGTCTATGTGCAAGAATGGACAAGGGGCTGGGCGCGGTGGCTTAAGCCTGTAATCCCAGCACTTTGGGAGGCCGAGACGGGCCGATCACGAGGTCAGGAGATCGAGACCATCCTGGCTAACACAGTGAAACCCCATCTCTACTAAAAATACAAAAACTAGCCGGGCGTGGTGGTGGGCGCCTGTAGTCCCAGCTACTCGGGAGGCTGAGGCAGGAGAATGGAATAAATCCAGGAGGTGGAGCTTGCAGTGAGCTGAGATCCGGCCACTGCACTCCAGCCTGGGCGACAGAGTGAGACTCCGTCTCAAAAAAAAAAAAAAAAAAAAAAAAAAAAAGAATGGACAAGGACAGTTTACAGGTTAGAAGCAAGATGGAGTGAATTAATTTAGATCTCTTTCACTGTCTCCGTCATCATTTTGCAAAGGTGGTTTCAATCCCTCCCTTTGTGTTTTATAACACCTCAATCTTTTTTTTTTTAATTTAATTTTTATTTTTTTAAATTATACTTTAAGTTCTAGGGTACATGTGCATAACGTGCAGGTTTGTTACACATGTATACTTGTGCCATGTTGGTGTGCTGCACCCATCAACTCGTCAGCACCCATCAACTTGTCATTTACATCAGGTATAACTCCCAATGCAATCCCTCCCCCCTCCCCCCTCCGCATAATAAGCCCCGGTGTGTGATGTTCCCCTTCCCGAGTCCAAGTGATCTCATTGTTCAGTTCCCACCTATGAGTGAGAACACGTGGTGTTTGGTTTCCTGTTCTTGCAATAGTTTGCTGAGAATGATGGTTTCTAGCTGCATCCATGTCCCTACAAAGGACACAAACTCATCCTTTTTTATGGCATAGTATTCCATGGTGTATATGTGCCACATTTTCTTAATCCAGTCTGTCACTGATGGACATTTGGGTTGATTCCAAGTCTTTGCTATTGTGAATAGTGCCGCACTGAACATACGTGTGCATGTGTCTTTATAGCTGCATGATTTATAATCCTTTGGGTAAATACCCAGTAATGGGATGGCTGGGTCATATGGTACTTCTAGTTCTAGATCCTTGAGGAATCGCCATACTGTTTTCCATAATGGTTGAACTAGTTTACAATCCCACCAACAGTGTAAAAGTATTCCTATTTCTCCACATCCTCTCCACAGAACACCTTAATCTTAAGGTTAGCCTAGGAAGATGGGAAAAGACCATGGATTGCTCTGGCATCTTCCTGCTGACAGGGGTGTAGTGGGAATGGGAGTGAACCCTAAGGAGAGAGAAGTGAACCAATTTGCTGCTGTCTGAGTGACTCCTGCAGGTCTGGCTGGTCTTCCAAGTCTTGCGTGGTAAAAGCATTCAGACCCTCATCTATAGTTTCAGTACAGTATTTAACTGAACAGTGCACCATACGGTAAATAACAAGTCCTAGGATGAGGAGTACAATTCCCAATTTTAAAAGCAATGATTAGAAAGCATGAGTTTGGGGACTTCTAACCCACAAAGAATTTAGGATTTAATCCAAACTGCAGAAAAAACTCAGTAACAGCTAACAATAGGTGTACTATAGCTTTCTATAGCTTTCTTTTGAAATATAATTTTTCTCCCTTCAGCCCCCATTTTTATTAAAAACAAATCATGATAGAACTGATTTGTTAGCAAAATAACTTTAGTTTTCTTCTACTTGGCCTGATTATTTGCATAAAGTGCAGCAAGAATAATTATTTTTCACTTGGCCTCTTTTTTTGTTTGTTTTTGTTTGTTTGTTTGTTTGTTTTTGAGACAGAGTCTCGCTCTGTCACCCAGGCTGAAGTGCAGTGGAGTGATCTCTCCTCACTGCAACCTCTGCATCCCAGGTTCAAGCTATTCTCCTGCCTCAGCCTCCCGAGTAGCTGAGACTACAGGCGCCCGCCACTACACCCGCTAATTTTTTGTATTTTTAGTAGAGACAGGGTTTTACCACGTTGGCCAGTCTGGTCTTGAACTCCTGACCTTGTGATTCACCTGCCTCAGGCTCCCAAAGTGCTGGGATTATAGGCATGAGCCATCAAGCCCAGCGATACTTAGGTTCTTTTTAATGGACTTTGATGGAATTCTGTTCCATGAGAAATCTCAGATACGACTTTTTTAAAGCCGAGCCCAGCCATCAGTTTGTACCCTTGAATACCTATGAGTTGGGTAAATTCCTCTCCTCTTGAGGTCCAAAGATAACTTGGGGCTATCTAAGTAACATTCATTATTTACCACAGGTCAGGAACCTTGTACAGGAACTGTGTAGAAGAAGTATGAGGTCGGATTCCCCAGGAGACTTACACCTGATTATAAACTGCCAAAGCAAGACAAAACATCTGTGTATGATAGAAGTCTTAAGATAGCCACTATTAAAACTACAATTGACTAGGAATTTTGGTTACTTCTGTGGCATACAACAATTTTGTATAAAAATTATAATTATTAATAACGTACACTAAATTATATCAGAATTAGAGAAGTTTCCCATAATTTTGGAACACACACTAATAACATATCTATACAAATACGGTCCAAAGAAAACCAAACACCATTCACTCTTCTATTTGAAAGTTTTTTCTCTATTCTAATGTCATAATCTCCAGAGTTATTAATCAGAAACCTGCATTGAAGAGCACCTGTTAAATTTTATAGCTGATTATAAAACCATCCTAAAGAGGACTGGCCAGGTGCAGTGGCTCACACTTGTAATCCCAGCATTTTGGGGGACTGAGGTGAGTGGATCACCTGAGGTCAGGATTTCGAGACCAGCCTAGCCAACATGGTGAAACCCCGTCTCTATTAATAATACAAAAATTAGCCAAGCATGGTGGCGGGCACCTGTAATCCCAGCTGCTCGGGAGGCTGAGGCAGGAGAATTGCTTGAACCCAGCAGGCAGAGAGGTTGCAGTCAGCCGAGATCATGCCATTGTACTCCAGCCTCGGCGACAAGAGCGAAACTCCACCTCAAAAAAAAAAAAAAGGACCAAAATGAGACAATTGTCTGTGGATGACAAAAACATTTTAGGGCAGCCACAGTTAAAGACACAATTGGCAAGGAAATCTGTTACCTCTGTGGCACACAGTCATTTAACATAATAATTATAATTATTACTGATAACATATACTAAGTCATATTAGAATTATAGGAGTTTTACATAATTTTGAAATATATATCAATAACATATTTACGCAAATATAGCCCAAAGAAAGCCAAACACCATTTCATATTTGGCAATGCTTTCTGTGTGATTTTTATACCAGATAAGCCAAATGTCATTTTTGGACTTTGAAGAATCTAATATCTAAAAGTTAGGTTAAAGAGAGACATAATTTATAATTTGGTTTCGGAAAGTGTGTCAAATATCAAAGGTTTAAAACACTAGATATCACAAAATAGCATCCCAGGTCACCATAAGTCATTCATTTGGCCAAAATGATAACTCCAAAAATTTTAAAAAGGAAAAATCTTTACTCAGATAGAGGAGACTTAGCTTTCCAAACAGGACCCAATGAAGATAGCATGAAACCAACTGAGTCTGTCTTTTCTCTCTCCTCCCCTTTTCCCTGCCATTTACCTAAAAGAGGAAATAAAACCCTTTCATTATCCTTTAATATTACATAAAAATCGTCTTCAAAAAAGAAAACCAAATTTCATGTTTGCATTAGTGTATCTTTAATGCTAAAGCTAGTTTTTAAATAAAATTTTATGTATCTATCCAGTTTTAATTAGTTTGACCATAAGATAAGATTTTCATGAACTTTCTAGAACCCTTTACAATTTTCCATCAAACAGCAGATCAATTTTCTAAGCAAACCCTATTAATCGGACACATGGGTCCAGGCTCTGGCCCCATATCAGTATGATTTTAAAGTTTTAACCTATGGAGAAAAGCTAAATAATTTCTTTCAAATCTTAGCCAACTTGTCTATACCCACAGATTTTTTTTTTTTTTTAAGATCAACCCTTTACAAACCCTTTTCAGTTTGAGTAAACTTTTTTGTCCCGTTACTCTCTTTTAGTTAACACAATCTTTAAAACCTTCTGAACCAGACAAAATTACATTTCCTTTAGCAGAAGCCATATTCCCATACCTTCTTAAAATCTTTTACCAAAAACACATTCCCTACACACCATGTATATAAAACTGTTTCTCCAGTGGTCTCAATTTCATGTTACATCGTTAATTCTTAGCAGCTTTTGTTTTTAGTGAATACCCTGATAAGTAAATGATTTTAATTATGTACTGGGGTGAAGCCTAGGACATCAGACAGAAGTGAAGATAGGGTCTGACTCTTTTCCTCATAGCTAGGGGCATGGCTCTCCTCAGGTCCCCAGGCCTCGTCTGTAATCTAATGCTCTAAAGTAGGTAAACTGAACAATTTTTCCAAAGGAAACAGTTTGACCTTAAAGCATTTAGCAAATCTGATATCTGACCTTAATTTAGACCAAATGCCTACATTTTCAAGACATGTTATTTTACCAATAATCTTTAAAACCGTCTTTATTTCCAAAAGATTTCTAAAGCCACGTGAACAAAAAGGCATTAAAGTTTTTATTTTTCTGACAAAATATTTTATTGACATGCTTATTTTTCTAAGCCAATAATCAGAGCTGTTTTATATATAAACATCACCCACACAACACGTATAAACACACAGACAGAAAGACAGAAGATTTAGCACTTGTAACATTTTTCATTTGCCAGTTTTCTTAATTGGATTACTGACTCCAGGGTGGAGCCCTTGAAGGAACAGAGTCAGGAAAGCATGCATTTCTAGGGCCAAATAAGCAGGAACAGTTGAAGGCAAAAACAGATCCCCAGTGTTAAGGCAGCCCTTTTATACTGGATCCTGAATCCTCAAAAGGAGGAAAATCCTATAGGAGAAGACAGTGCGATGCCTCTATCCACATTTCATGGCAAGGCTGCCCAAAGCCAATCAGTCCATCTCCCACAGGAGCCTCATCTCTCAGTGGAGGGTGGGGACGTTTCCATGCCTTCCAGGTGTCCATAAGCTTCTCTGATCCAAGTGTGCAGAGAGTCAAGTATCCCTCCATAACTACTGCTAGCCATCCCCTAAAGTATTTCCTACCTAGTTATTACACATCAAAGCTCCCTCATAATGAGAAGTAGTTTCTTAAAACCCCCAGAACTCAAAACTGTCAGATAACACAATGCAAAACAGAACAGAGCTTTTGATTTTGAGAGGGATCTATCAGCTTTTAGTTCCTAGGGTTTCATGAGGAAAAGACAGCTTTTGTCCAAAACAGGGTCTGTAGTGCCTCCGGTTTTTTCTAAGGAGTCCCAGGCTACCAGAAGTTATCTCAGGACCTCTCATGTGTGCATTAAGGTTAGAAATACAAAAATGGAGAAAAATAACGCAGTCGACTGAGAAGAAAAGAAACCTTTTTCCAGAAAAACAAGATCCAAGAACAGAACAACATAAATGCCTTTTAAATATACCTATAGCTTGATTATCCATTTTTAATCAAGCTGACTTTTAACCAGAGTGCTCTTAAAAAAAAGTTCTTTTAAATTTCTTACTACCCGACTTTAGCCAGGCAGCCAATATTTCTGGCTTTTGAACTTTACCAAAGGTGACCTCCCAGGTGCTTCAAAGACATGGTAAGCAGTTTCTTTTTTGCAAGATTTAGAATCTCCCCAAGGTAGTTCAGAGAAAAGAAAATTCAAGAGAGGAAATCAGAAACTCCCTGGGAAAACAAAACAAAACAAAACACAGCACAACTCAATAAATGGCAAAATTACACAAATAACAAATCAGAAAGGAATAATTCCAGAAACCAAGAATTGAACCCAGGCCACCATCATCAAAAGGCAAAGCCTTAGCTACTGAGTTATAGCATTGAGCAATTTTTATTGCTTTACCCAGAAGGATCCTAGAGAAGCCAATTTCAAGCTTGCCAAGGCTTTTAACTGGTCAAGAAAATGGTTAGGGTTGTGACATGAGCTCTAAAATTCCTGTCCAAACCAAGAGGAAGTGTCCACACATGGTCACAAGGTTAAGCTCTTAAGGACACAAAACAAGACAGAGATATTTCATCAGGTATTGGTTTCAGGAACCCACAGCAAAATTTGTAACTGACCAGCCTGCTGGGCTGGCTTGTAATGCAGGCTTATGGGGTCCTAAACCCACGTTCTATCCTATGATATCCCTCTCTCCATCAGAAAAAACAGAAAAACAAATTCTCAGCACAAAGTACACCAGATTTGCTATAACCTAAGAATAGTCTCACAAATTCCTTGTCTATTAATCAAACTCTTGCAGAGAGACAAATAGTGATGTTTACCATTTACACAGACAGAGAAAGAGAGAGGGAGAGACCAGAAACTTGGCTAGTAAGAACTTCTTACCCTTTTTGCTGGCATACCAGGTTTCCAGGCTCCCTTTCTCTGCAGCTTCCAGAAGAATGGAGCAGCTCTGATGACCCTGCTTGCTTGTGCCATGGCTGTGGGGTTCAAACCACTTTACAAGAGAAAATCATCCCTTTCTGTTTTATGGAACCATAGACAAGATTCGTGATTTGCAAGATGCTGCCCAACGGGCTGCGTGGGGAACCCAGTTAACATTTTCCATCCCAGCAAAATATACATGACAAAACCGACATCAGTCACCTCATTCAGCACCCAGTATCAGCCTGGCAAAGCCCAAGCTTTCTCCCGTTGGTCCTTGTTGTCTTTGATCCACCCCAGGTTGGGTGGGACAACCTCCAAAGGGTAATTCACAATGGGGTCTCTGGGCAAGGCGAAGAGTGGATAGTCACCCTGAGACAGGCCTGCTGAGCATTTTTCAGGGCTCACTGAATGTGACCAGACAAATAAGGAGGGTTCTCTGAGTTAGGCCTGCTGAACGTCCATCAGCAATTCCCTCTGAAATCCCTTCCACATATACAAACACACATAAAGACAAGACGAACACAGGGCCTTCCAAATCAGATCCCTAACCAAGAACTCCAAGAGTATCCCTTCCAAACTGTCCTGCTATTCTCCATCTGAGAAATCTCCTCGAGATCTTCCTGATTGAGGAGAAGTCTCCCAAACCAAGGCTCTTTCTACTAGTTAGAAAGAGCCAACTGAGGCTGGGTGCAGTGGCTCACGCCTGTATTCCCAGCACTTTGGGGGGCCAAGGTGGGAGGGTCACTTGAGGACAGAAGTTCGAGACCAGCCTGGCCAATGTGGTAAAACCCCATCTCTATTAAAAAATGCAAAAACTAGCCGGGCATGGTGGTGCACGCCTATAGTCCCAGCTACTCAGGAGGCCAAGGCAGGAGAATTGCCTGAATCCAACACAGGAGGCAGAGGTTGCAGCGAGCCAAGACTGTGCCACTGCACTCCAGCCTGGGTGCAGCGGGAGACTCTGTCTCAAAAAATAAAAATAAAAATAAAAGAAAGAGCCAACTGAGACCCTGGGGAGCCAAACTGAGACAGACACCCCGAACTGGGGTACAGACACCCCATGGTGGAGCCACAACTGACATCCCTCAGTGGGGCTACAGACACCCCCCCAGAAGATACAGAACCAGTCACCAGAAGGAAGGAGGCGTTGGCAACGCCTAGGATACTCACCAACCCAGACACCCTGCAGTGAGGTTACAGACAGATACCCCACCAGGGGGATAGGCCTACAGTTAAGGGATGTCTCCCCAGGAATATAACTCTATTGCAATTAAATCCATGTACGTTGCGTCGGCAGTGCCCCACCAGCAGAGAGAATACCACAGTTAGCCCCCAGTCCAAGAGAACTACGTGGCCGCTTGGTCTGGCCTCAGGATCCATCGCTGGAGTGGGGGGCTATTGAACCATGGGCAGGCAGCCACAAGGGCAATCCCGGATGAACCCACACATTTGTAACTGCCCAAGGGGTTCACCTTGCCCACTGCCTACACAGAGCCGATTTATCAAGACAGGGGAACTGCAGTAGAGAAAGAGTAATTTACGCAGAGCCAGCTGTGCGGGAGACCAGAGTTTTATTATTATTCAAATCAGTCTCTCTGTTTATATTTTTAACCCATTGCTTATATTTTGTTCTATGTGAGTGAGAATGGGCTTCCAGGAATCAGAAAACATATTCTTTCCTTGATTCAGTTGAGTGTGACCATAGATGAAGTGTGCAATACTTGTGGAATTTTCCAGAGAAAAATATATGTATATTTTGTATCAAACAGAGCAGTGCAACAGAAAAATCCACAAAGACGCCAGACACTTATCCTTGGAGAATAAAAGAAGTAGGCAGGTCTGAAAGATCTTAGGACTGCCTGACATAGGATGGTTAGTTGAATTTAGTCTGAATTTCAGTAGAGTCCAGCTGGGAAAACAAGATTGCATGAAATACTTAGAAGACAATACCAGGCAATCCACAATTCACTGTGAGATTGTGTAATAAATGATATTCTTAAGGAAGTCCATGAGCACAAGAACATAACTTGCTGTGGGAGAATTCCAGCGTCCTTGCCTCCTCTTCAGCTCCTATCACTGGCCTTTTATTGATGCGTATTAGTTTGAGATCTCAAAACCCAATCTCGTGTTTCAAGGCACAGATGTCACTGTATATTAGATACTCAAAAGCCAAGGATGAGATCTCAGGATCAGCAAAGCTGGCCACCTGCCTTGAGAGTGGCTCCTACCCCCTGCAGGCACCCCCTGAGCTCAGATGGTGCCCTCAGATCCTTTGTAGAGGCTGGGGGAGGGGAGGGAGGAGCACATGTGTTAATGAGGGGGAAAATGCTGTGTGCTTTCAAGGGAAAATGCTAAATTCATTACAACAGCATCCTACTTGCTGTTAGGAAATAGGCACCCTTCCATCTAAATAGAACTGTCTTTCAAAGCTTTCACGTCCCTATCCTTGAGGTTTCTCTTCAAAGAGGGATGAGCACATTCACCCAGGCACGAGGAGGCCCTGTGCATTTTTTGTCCTGCTGTTTTCATGGACAATTTAAAAAGAATTATGGATGTCTCAGTCCTTAGAGAGTCAGACACAAACCCCGAGGCTGCTCCGTCTAGGTCACCTGGAGAGTCTAGGTCACCCGGAGCGGCTCCCTTTGTGGGTCCCTGTGCTGGCTGGAACCGGCCTCCTGGGAAGAACAAGGGCTGAAGTTCCTGAGTGCCTCCTGACCTAGCGTCCCAGGCCTGAACATGGCAGGGCCCAACCCGGGGCTCTCATTTTTCTGCACTGGATGAATAAGGGCCCCTAGAGCCAGAGGTCAGAGCTTGCAGGGGGCGGGCCCCCTGTCTTACCATAAGTTCCTCAAATGATTGGTGTAGAGACCAGCATATAACTTGCTGACACTGGAGAGGGCACTGTTAATTTAAGATGAGCCGAAGCATGAAGTTTTACTGATTTGTCTTCATGTGGACATTGTTAGCCTGCGTGTCATAATCTGTAGCTAATAATTGTGACCTCTGTGTTGCATCCTCAAAAAAAAAAAAAAAACAGAAAAAAAGATGACTTGCTTAAACTTCCCTGCAAAAACCTCTGGCCTTGTGACAGACTCTAGAACGCTCTCAACTCCGTGGGTGTGTCTTCCCAGGTCCAACCTCACACTTGGCTTTCAATAAACTTTGACAAAATTATTTCTGCCTCATCAGCCTTAATTTCAGCTGACAATCTCAAGTCCGCCAGTGATGAGGGGAGCAAAGCAAAGGACACAATTTGCACAGCATCTTATGGTTATAGGAGGAGAAGTGGCTGCCAACAGGACCCCAGGACAACAGAATGCAGTTGGCTTCAGATAAGAGACGAAAATGAGGCTTCTGATGAAAGTTAGTGCCTAGGATAACAGGCTGTGTGAGCAGGTTGGATTTGATGGGAATATTGAGTATGGGCCTGAGCAAAGAGAGAGACCCTCTCATATTATTTTATATTGTTTTATACTCAGTACCTGTTTTAAGAAAAAACCAAGGAAGTAAAACCAAAGACAGGTAGCCCAGCGCCAGGCCCAAGCCTGCCTGGTCTAAACCCAGCAGTTAAAAATCAACTCATAACTTAGAAACCGACGTTATTCATAGATTCCAGACATTGTATAGAAGAACACTGTGAAACTCCCGGCCCTGTTCTGTTTCTCTCTGACCACCGGTGCATGCAGCCCCTGTCACGTACCCCCTGCTTGCTCAAATCAATCACGACGCTTTCATGTGAAATCTTTAGTGTTGTGAGCCCTTAAAAGGGACAGAAATTGTGCACTCGGGGAGCTCGGATTTTAAGGCAGCAGCTTGCTGATGCTCCCAGCCGAATAAAGCCCTTCCTTCTACAACTCAGTGTCTGAGAGGTTTTGTCTGTGGCTCGTCCTGCTACAGGCCCATGATGGAGAACTCACAATTACAAGAAAAACTCTTTTTATAATGTAAATTTGCTCTGTGTCAAAGTTATACTGCAAGTAAATCGACATTATGTTTTCAGAGTTCAAAAATATAAACCAAACCGGACTCAGTCATCTCTCTCACCGGTATGTGAATGATAAACAAAGAAAGAACTGGCGTAACAAACAGTGACTCCACAGAGATCCAACAGCACCGCTTCCCAGGACGTCTAAACCAAAAAGCGCCTGAGGCTGGTCCCAATCAGTGTAGAGGTTTATTTTGTCGAGTCTGAGGATGTGCCTGGGACAAGGGAACACAAAACCTCAGGAACATCTGAGATCTGGGCTTTTTCCTAAGAGCATTTTGGGGCTTCATTATTTAAAGAGGAAAAGTGGGCAGGAAGGGAAAGAGGGAGGGTAGGGTCACGTTCTTGTGAGGCTTTGATTAGACTGACTGAATCCACATGTTGTGTGTGAAAAGGTGGGGATGAGGAACACTCAGTTACGTATTCATGCTCAGGAAGTCAGCACTTTACCTAAGATAAAGTGACCATAGAGCAGCTGCCTGTGCAGACACCTGGCCTTCTATCTGAGGCTATCTGCTTAGGAACAAAAGGAAAAGCAGTTTCTTGCATGACTCAGCTTCCAGCCTTAACTTTTCCTTTTGGCGTAGTGAACGGGTTCCCGAGATTTTACTTTCCTTTCGCAGAAGGAAGCTGATCCCTGCTGGCCTCACACAGAAAAGAGAATAGCTACAGGGCTCAGGGTGGAATTTTCACCAAGTCCATTTGCAGAGGGTGTCCCTGTGGCAGGTCCAAGACAATGCCCCCGTGTTTTGCACATTGTTCCTACCCAGTCCATGTTGGTGGCCTCTGAGCACGTCCTACACCAGGTGAATTAGCCTGGGGGGATAGACAGCTCAAACTGACCACAATCTGCCTCTTCCTTTCCTAAGAATTGTGCTTTGGAACTGTCAGAGAATTGAGGCACTTTTTCCTTATGAATGAAATTAGGGGAAGAAATACATGCTTCATTGTTAAGGCAATACTGCAATACTGAATCAGGTACCTGACTGGATCAAGGTACTGGAAATGCCCATCAACAAGCCCTTAACTTGAACTTACTGTGTCGGTAACAAAAAGGGGTACAAACTTATCTCTATCCTGAGAAACTTCAGGTTGTCCTCCCTTTCCAGACTGAACCAATGTACTTCTTGCATATATTGATTGATGTCTCATGTCTCCCTAAAATGTAGAAAAAGAGCTGTGCTCCGGCCACCTTGGGAACATGTCATCAAGACCTCCTGAGGCTGCGTCATGGGCGTGTCCTCAACCTGGGCAAAATCAGCCTTCTAACTTAACTGAGGCCTGTCTCAGATTTTCGGGGCTCACGGATGGTAAAAAGAAAGAAATTTGTAGACGTATCAAAGATAAATTGAGTCCTCCTGGCATGTGGGCATTTCAATAAACGCTTTCCTAGAGTCAGGGGCTCACAGCATGTTAAATCTCCTCTGGGAAGGTTCATACTCAGGGTCCAACTTTCTCTTATTTTGGTAGACTCTGTACATTCTACGAAAATCCAACAAATACTTGCTGAATGCAAACAAGTGCAAAACCCAGGGCAAAATGCTCTGGGGCTCCTGCTCACTTCTGGGCCTGGGGCAGCCCCACAGAACAAGCCTTGTTCCATCTTCACAACACTAGGGATGGGGGAGATTTTATCGGAACCCTATGGGCACAGGAGCACTTACAGACCCTCTACTGCAGCATGGGATCTTTCTTCTACGTATTTATTTTTTTTAACTTTATGTGACATTTTTCTTCGTAGATCACAAAGATAACAGTTGTGTGAACTTCCAGAAACTGTCTGGCCCAGTGCATGACATGCAGTCGGTGTTAATTAATAGCTGATGAGTAGATAAGTCAAGATACTCAGTTCCTAAAAAATAAGAGATGCAGCGTGAAGGCAGTGGGGAAAAGTGGTTTAGAAACAACTTCCGAACACCCCGGCCGGGGGAGGGGTGGGGGACAGAGGAGAGGAGGACTAGAGAGCGGAGGCCAGGCACGCCCACCCTCTCCGCTAAGCACTTTTCATTAGGTTTCTCCACACAGAGCTCATGCTGCCCCCTTGAGTAGATACTGATCATGGCTTTTGTGCCACTGGAAATACACAGCTCAATATCATTCATTAACTGAACACACTGGGTAAGAAAAACACAGGATATTGGGGATTCCTTGGAAAAACACAGTTTGCCTGCAGTGCCCACACACAGCCCCTTTCTGAGAATGGCCTGGTCCAGTGTCCGCGGTGCAGACCCCAGTCTGGGACTCTGAGGGCGGTTGCCACAGGTGGGTGTGTTGACAAATCATGGCTGCTTGAGAACACCGGGAGATCTTGCTACAGAGGTCCGTGGGTCCTTACCTTGGGAACGCTGGACACAGCACACACAGCCCACCAACCCCAGACCCCTGATGTTATCACGCTGTAAGCACAGAACTCTTACTCGCCTTGTAATCCTCCATAATCCTCTCCAGTTCTCAAAACACATCATCAGCTTGATTTTCTCCTCGGCTGAGCCAGCATGAGGCAACCTGTTTCTTCCCACGCCATCTGGGCCTTTGGGCCCTGCCAGGTGGCACCACTGCAGAGGGCAGGACTGAGTGGGACACGTAGGTGTGTGGTTACCTGCCCGAGGGAGGGCGGCTGACCACCTGGGACACCATGCCCAGGTGCACCCCCTGCCACGCAGGCCGGCCCTGAACCATGGCGTTTAGGCCAAGGGGAGGGGCCGTGGCTGGCATTTGTCACACGTCTCCCTGTGTCTAATGTGCAGAATTCAAGAAATACTTCTGAAGGCAGGATTGCCATGTGCCCAGCTGTCCGCCAGGGTTCATCCCAGGTCCCAACCCCACCATGTGCTTCTTTACAGCTCATCATAAACCGGTCAGGACAAAAGGAGTTGCCCAGCCAAGGGGGGATGCGAGCCAGGGCCTAAATGACTGGGGG
This sequence comes from Macaca thibetana thibetana, assembly GCF_024542745.1. Classification (NCBI taxonomy): domain Eukaryota; kingdom Metazoa; phylum Chordata; class Mammalia; order Primates; family Cercopithecidae; genus Macaca; species Macaca thibetana. The sequence goes on along the minus strand of NC_065581.1, from coordinate 165,443,935 downwards.
CAAGCTGGGAATCACACTGGATTGCAGCCTGATTAGGCTTGTGGGGCCGGAGGGGATGAGAGTTAGCCGGGGCGGTGGAAGCGGCTTCCCTGCCTCTGCTGTCGTCTCAGGTGGCAGTGTCTGGTGCCTGAGCTTCCATTCACGATTTTTTTTACAACCACCACGGCGAGTTTTGGAGGGCCGCCTGGGGAAGCAGCTCAATCATGAGAACGGGCAGCCCAGAGGGCAAGTGGGGCTTAGCTTACCTGATAAGAGTTCCTTGTAGAAAATTCCTTTATAGAAGTATAGTTTTTCTTAAAAATTTTGTTCTTTCTTAAATTAGATGTTGTTCTTAAAAATATAGAAATAGGCCAGGCGTGGTGGCTCAGGCCTGTAATCCCAGCACTTTGGGAGGCCAAGGCAGGCGGATCACGAGGTCAGGAGTCCAACATAGTGGCCAACAGGAGTCCAACCAGCCTGGCCAACATAGTGAAACCCTGACTCTACTAAAAATACAGAAAGATTAGCCGAGTGTGCTGGGGCACTGTAGTCCGAGCTACTCGGGAGGCTGAGGCAGGAGAATCGCTTGAAGCCTGGAGGCAGAGGCTGCGGTGAGCTGAGATCGCGCCACTGTATTCCAGCCTGGGAGACAGTGGGAGACTCTGTCTCCAAAACAAAACAAAATACACAAATAGTATATAGGTGCATCCAGTAAAAAAAAGGATGCATGCCCCTTTCCTCCCAGAAATTTAATTATCTAGAGAAGAGTTTGACACTGAGCCTATATTTTATATATATGCATGTCCATATATACATGTATCTATTTATATTCATTTATACATATGCATATGTATACGATTTTTCATACATGCTATTTTTATTCAAAACTTAAGCAATAACCTTCAAAGTTTGTCTTTACAAGATGTTCTCAAGTACCTTTCCAGTCTGTCTTTCTACAGCTTTCCAGCAAATTCTTTCCAAAGACAGTGGGGAAGTTTCCAGCAGGAGCAGCTGCTGAGAGACCCACACTGCACACACAGGCCTTGCCGCCCACTGACAGGGAAGAAGCGACAGGATGCCTTCTCAAGGGACCACTGAAAAGACGCGTCATTGCACCGTAGCGGAAACAAACTAGGAAAATGCCTCAGTCTCACCTGCTGACACTCGCTGAGATTTTAGATAGCCCCTGGAGTGAAGGGACTACAAATAGGTCACATCACCCAGGGTGGCATTATCTCGCTTGAGGACAAAGTTCAAATTGTATGGATGTTTGTGGTTGTGGGAGCAAAGGCACAAAATTATCTTTGGAGATTTTTGGACAGAATTTCCTATCACTGTGTCTTTGTCTGTAGAGACAAAAATAATTGATAGAAAAAAATGCCTAGAAAATTCCAGTAGCATCAGCACTTTCTGCCCCTCATCCAGGCACAGGTGACAAAGAGGTACCTGGTGCTCAGCTGTCCAATCACAGCCCATCACAGCCCGGCTTCCTTGGCTCTCCAATCACAGCCGTACTTGGTGCTCAGCTGTCCAATCACAGCCCAGCTTCCTTGGCTAATCTCTGCACTCAGCTGAATCTTTTCCACCCAAAGGGCCACTTGCTCCAGTTTGCGGGGCTGGAGGAAACGGCTGCTGAGCTGCAGACCTGGTGATGCCTGTGTGCTGCCGAGCTGCTCTCTCCAAAGCCGGGTGCTGCTCTGTCACCCGTGTGTAGATGCAGTGTGGATAGCGTGTCTACCTGCCCCATACTCCCTATCATCCCATCTGCTGCTCTAATTTTGGGATCGCACTTCTCTCCATGAGAATTTGAATTCTCTGTTTTGCTTAGTTGTTCACTGTCTGTTTCCTCCACTAGAACTAGGCTTCTATGAGAATGGAGATCCCCGGCCCTTTTATCAGTGTGGTACCCCGGTACCTTAGGAAGCATGCCTGGCCCAGGGTAGATGGTCAATAAATAGTGTGATGGCTTTAGAAGTGGATGCTGTATCCCAGGCTGCAGAGGGCTCATGGGAAAGGAAAAAGACCTATGAACTTGGAAAATAAAAAGGGTGTGTGTGTGTGTGCATGCTTGTGTGCTGGTGTGTGTGTGCATGCTTGTGTGCATGTGTGAGTGTGTGTACCATGCACACGAGTGTGTTCTGAACCAGGACCTCCATGATCTGCCTGACTGTGAGAGTGGGACAGGCCAGATTCTCTGCACTCGGACTCACCTAGCATTGCCGCCCTGACAAAGAGTGGAAGGCAGTGATCATTCACAGAGTTGCCGCTCTTCTTCACTCTGGCGCAAAATGGGGGTGCCTTAGCCCAATCAGATGCTGTTGGTCAGGGGCCCTGCAGACCCTCGACGGTCTTGGCTGGCTAGTCAGGCCACTCAAATGTCCCAGGTGGGAGACGTGGCCTGAGAGAAAGATCCAGAATCCCAGGACATCACCAGCAACTTCAACCACGCCATGGAGGCTGGGAGGATTCACAAATGGTGTGAGGATGGGAGTATTTCCTCCAGACTTGCTTTCCAGACCCCTCAGTGGGTCTGCCCTCTCTGATGAGTAATGGAAATTAGCTAAGGGTCTTGGCTGAGGACCTGACACAGCCAACTTGCCCCAAAACTTTTTATCTGATTGGCTCTCTGGGTTCGCCTTGGGGGAGGAAGAAGCTGGAGTCTGGAATGCCCTGCTCAGCTCAGGAGGTGGCCTGTCTAGCCAGGGGAAGGGGGAGTGGTCAGCCCCTGCCAAGATTTTAGATGCTTTGGAACACTGGCTAAGAGAAAACACTTTCTGAACCCATGGTTGTGCTAATACAAATTGTTCTTCTCTCTCACATACACACACACAGCTTGAGTACATTTCTTTCCAAAGTGTGAAATTCCCTAGACAAGAACTCATTCTACTCTCTATAGATACATTCTTCATCTTTATGTGGATAAAAAGGTATAAGATACATTTGAATTTATTTGGTATTGCTTTTATTAAGAAATATTTCAGATGTAAATGTCAAGAAAATTGACATTAATTTGCTTACACGAGTAGGTTCCTTAAAAAAGCAAACCATTGATTAGACTTCCCTTAAATTAATCTTTGACCTTTTAACCGGAAGTTTGCTGATTTAAAACGTGATTCTACAGTACTAAGACCGCATGGAGTCTGTGGTGAATTCAGCGGTAGCAAAACAGTGCCATCTAGTGGCTGGTGAAGTCTCGGTTCTCCAGAACACGCGTGCTCTGAGCTTTGTATCACCAGGGGTATCTGTCATTTTAATGTCCACCGAATGACCTGCAGGTTCGAGCAGATCTACAGAATCACTCTTTTCTCAAGCTGATAGAGTCCATATGTTAATTTGAAGGATTGAAATGGCTATTGACACCTTTTAAATGCTTTACACGTACACGTCTTTGGCCTTTGGCAGGTCAGCCCTGGGCCAGGTCATGGCTCCAGTACACACACACAGCTCATCATGCCAAAACCAGCTCTGAGAGCCAAGCCAGCTCTGGATTTCTAGAGATTGCATTCTCCTCCCTCAGGCAACTCTATGTCTGCAGGAATGTGTAGGCTGCGGGGAAAGCCAGGCTCAGGGGTCGGGTAAAATAAGAGCCTCGCTTTCCTTATGATGAGACCACTGGGCGACCGCGTCTAAGACCTGCTCTGGTCACAGGAACACTGAGAGGTGCTGGGAGCTATCTCCTCTAAGAAGCATTTTATTCCGCTACAGAGAAAAGGCAGAGAGTGAAATATTACTGGTCATTAAAAAAAATCCATTTGAACATAGATTAAAATGAGGAACTGGGAGAAAAGGGGAGAAAAAGCAGATGAAGCCATGGTTTCAGAAATTCAATCCCAGCAGAAGTGCTGGAGGGACAGGGAGGGTGTGGCTCAGAAGGATGGAAACAGACCAGGTTTATTTGTGCACAACGGGAAGCTCCTCAGGAGACACAGGCTGCGGAGGGGGAGGGGACGAGCAGTCTCTGGAAACAGCCCCCAGAGCCAGAGAGCTAGTCCTAGAGGATGGGGCTGGTGAGATGAAGCAACTAAGGGAGAAAGACCAGCAGACAGTGCAATAAAATATCATGAAGGTCTTCTAATATCAAAACACAGGTCATTCGTGGAAATTACAGACAGGCCAGAATTGAAGTAAAGTGTTGCCAAAAAATAAAAATAAGGTCCAAGTTGATTCATTGAAAACAAGGTTAGTGTGAAGAATTCCACGTTATCCTAATGTCTTTACATATGGCTCCAACTTGTATTTTCTCTGAATGCCAAAATGTCATCTTAGTATATTAACATTTATTGGTGATAACATTTATTGGTGAAGCTCAACTGTGTATCTTGAAGTTCACATTTATGCAATGTATCAGGGGCTATTCCAGGGGCTTTCAAAATTATCCAAGTCTTGAACTTTTGCAACCCTCCTTTTTAAAAAGGAAACAGGTTCAGTGAGTCATTGACCCACCTGAGATCACCTAGCCAAGAAATTACAGGATTAGGATGTGAACCCATGGAGCTCGTCTGTTTCCATGCTCAGAATCCCTTTGCAAGACTGTGTGGCTCTTGTGTCTGTGTAAGCATGATAGTCCATGTTTAGTCAATGTAAAAAGCTATTGTTTTCATAAAACTTCCATTTTCACTGGAGTACGTTAAGGGGCAAGAACTTTACCCCATTTATCATTGGCCATAATCTTCAGATGGTCTAGCAAGCTTCCCTGAGCAGTGTTGCCAGGACATTAGATTTACCTGTGAGATTTGCTTTGTAGATCCAAACTGGACAGAAACGGCTGACTTCACAGAACTTTGGAAACAATCTGCAAACATCAATTTTACTTTCAATTGACTAAAAAAGTGGTTTTTCTTGCTTATTAGCTATGACGTTTGGGGTAAGTTGTTTAAAGCTCTAGATTTGCTCTGATACAGTAGTCTCTAACCACACTGGCTATTTAAATTTAAATTTTAATTAACTAAAAGACAATGCATTTTTTTTTTTTTTTTTTTTTTTTTTTTTGAGACGGGGTCTCGCTCTGTCACCCAGGCTGGAGTGCAGTGGCCGGATCTCAGCTCACTGCAAGCTCCGCCTCCCGGGTTCATGCCATTCTCCTGCCTCAGCCTCCCGAGTAGCTGGGACTACAGGCGCCCGCCACCTCGCCCGGCTAGTTTTTTGTATTTTTTAGTAGAGACGGGGTTTCACCGGGTTAGCCAGGATGGTCTCGATCTCCTGACCTTGTGATCCACCCGTCTCGGCCTCCCAAAGTGCTGGGATTACAGGCTTGAGCCACCGCGCCCGGCCAAGACAATGCATTTATGAACTCAGTTCATCAGTTGCACTTGCCACATTTCAGAAACTCAATAGTCACATGTGGTGAGTGGCTACCATACTGGACAACACTGCCCCAGACCAAAATACTAAATCATTTAACTTTTCTGAAGCTCAGTTTCCTGTTTTATAATGGGGCTAAGATTTATAATGATCATTATCCTAGCACAGTTGTTGGTAACATGAAATAATGCATGAAATACTTTGCAAATGGTAAAGAACTATCCTCATGTAAGTTGTTTTTTAATTATTGCAGTGTTGTGAAAACGTAGAGTCTTTGCAATATGAAGACTTTGGCCCCAGGATCCTGTATTCACATTAGTATTTTTTCAGAAGTTGAACTATGTATCTTGAAGTTGACATTTTTGCTTTGTTAAGACTGAAGGCCACATTCTGCACCACTGACAATTTCTGACAGTTTCTCGTACTGTGAAAGGTTCTATTCTATACACATATAAAAAGTGAAATTTATCACTTTACCATTTTGGACCATGTCGGTTAGAATTTAATAGGAAAAAGCACAATTACCTAGAGGCTGGTAAGAGTCATGACCTTTTGCCCCATAGAAAGTGGATGTTGCGGATCACAGACAAGGTGAATGAGTAGCAGCGCTCCCTTGTGCTTCATGGGACCAGTGATAACCGAGTTCATTAACGAGTGACAGGTTTAATGACTAACACACCTCTAACATTTCACCTCTAGCTCAGATGAAAGAGAGAATGGGACTTCTTGGTACTGACTGTTTTCCTGTGCCTCAATTGGTTTCTTTTAGGGAGCTACAAATGTACCTGTCCACTGATGATTGACGTTTTCAGCCAGCACAATGGACAGAAGTCGAATGAACATCCAGGCCAGGCGCAGTGGCTCACGCCTGTAATCCCAGCACTTTGGGAGGCCAAGGTGGGCCAGTCATGAGGTCAGAAGATTGAGACCATCCTGGCTAACATGGTGAAATCCTGTCTCTACTAAAAATACAAAAAATTAGCCAGGCGTGGTGCTGCGTCACTGTAGTACCGCTACTTGGGAGTCTGAGGCAGGAGAATCGGTTCAACCCAAGAGGTGGAGATTGCAGTGAGCCGAGATCGTACCACTGCACTCCAGCCTGGGTGACAGAACAAGACACTGTCTCAAAAAAAAAAAAAAAAAAAAAAAAAAAAGAGAGAGAGAACATCCTTGTGGTTTCATTTGGTTCCTGCTTCTCTTTATAGCCTATGGAGGTCTGCAGAGCCTGTAGGTGCACGTGTCCAGTCATCACGTTATCTGAACTTCTGAACAGCTCTTGGCCTCCAAGAATCCCTGTGGTCACAGACAATAATGAATTGGAAATCTGAAATGTCTAATTCACCTGGTGTTTCTTTTTCACTCAGCACCAAATCCTTTAAAACGAACAGTGGTTCTCAGATGCAGTCCTACAGCGAGCAGTTCCCACTCACGTCTCAATAGGATTGGACAACAACGAGGCACGCGTTGATCTTCGACAAGGACAGCAGGGGTCTTGGGATCGTGATTTGTTGGGACATTCTTTGCCTTTGGGTGGTTAAAAAGAGATACAGGAAAAGTCATTGTGAATTTTATGATTGCATGCCCTTGGCTTTGTGGTTAGGGGCAGCCATGTGAATTTATCAAATGTCACTAGAACGTATAGATTCCAAGTCTACTCTAAGCAAAACTGTGAACTTTGACAACATGGTCTCTCTATACTTTGAACTCCTTATGGCATGCTCTCCTCCACAGGCCTGTGGGCCCACGAAAAAGCTGAACGGCATTCTCTGAAAGGCTGCAGCGTTCATCATGTGCATCTAGAGATAGACCTGACATATTTTTCCCAAGCTGGTTACATTTCAAGTCTGATCTTTACCTGGATTCCAGTCTGAATTCCAGGGAATTCCAGCGGCTGGTCAGGAAGTGGGGCTATTGTTACTCCCCCGGTTATTCATTGCCACAGTGTCATACCCTGTGGCCTGGGGTGGTCACATAACGAAACATTTCAGAGCTTCTGATGACAAATTAGTGTGGTCTTACATGGCTTGTCAATGAAGAACAAGAATTGGGCACCTCCTGTGTGCATAGTACAGAACCGGAAAAGCACACCCAGGAGCTCAGAATCCGAGGTTTCTGCTCTCACTGTTGTACAAAGACTTGGGACTCCTGGGTTGCCAATGAAGCTGGAATCCAGTCCTGAATTCTCAAGTAATGTTTCCTTTTGCTGAACTCCTATCTGGTCCTATTTCTGATCAGGCTTACACAGAGGATAAAATGGCAGCCAACGGTGACTCTCAAAGTTAAGTGGAAGGGAACACAGTCTCTTTTCTTGCCGCGATGGTTCATTACGTTTGGAGTCCTCGCTTCGCCCAGAACTTTGTGTTGTTGTCACAGAATGCTGGTGTGAGTGAAATGCCTGTTTTATTGTTGGGTTGAAGTGAGCACATGTTGAATGTGGTTGAAGTGCACTTTCTGGAAGGAGCGGGGCTCAAGGATGTGGACAGGTCAGTAGCCCTTTTTCCTTAGAAAGCTCACCTGCCTGCAGAAGGGGACCCTGCTGTCTTGGCACGACAGCTCCCCTGGGGTCAGCCTAGGAACCGGTTTCAGCGGATCCCCTGTGGCTCAGCCCCTGTCTGAAAATTGGCCTCTGGAGTTGGAAGCCAGAGGAAGGGGGCTGGAGGGGCCTAGGAGCTGCCGGGGGTCCCTCCTCTCAGGCTGTGATGGCAGGACTCATAGCACAGGGAGGAGATGTGGCCCACACCCCACCAGCACTTCACACACCTCCTGCCTGGACTGGTGGCAGTGGGACCTGCTGTCACGTGGTGTGAGTCCTTCTTCCTCAAAAGACTGGAGATGCAGGAGGGCCAGACCTCTCACTCAGCAGGGTCCCAGGGGTGTGGAACACTCCCCCAGCCCCCTCTCCATCCTGTGTCCCAGCCCCACCCCAGCCTATTGACTGGGAGGAAGCAGACATGCTTTAACCCTCTAGCCACGGGGACAGCTGTCTCTGCTAGTCAGGACCTGCACAAGCAGTACGGAGTGTGTAGATAGAAATGACTCAGGGATGGCTGGGTGCCTGCCACACTGAGGAGCCGAGCCCACCTCTCTCCATGAATCAAAGGCTTCTATGTGGTTAGCTTTGCTTTCAAGCCCCAATGAGGCGTACGCATCCCCAGGCTCCCTCCTCAGAGCTCAGCAGCCCCAGTGGGAAGACAGGGCCTTGTTCCTAAGGGTTTCCATGAGTCTTGCCCTGGTCTGGACTAGGTCCCCTTGCCTGGGGACCAAGGACACCCATTTGTGGCACCTCCCCTGCAGCTACCGCTTCCTCTCAACCTTTCTAGCTGCAGGCCTCCAAATTCTCATTCGGCTTTCAATTTGGACGTCACCTCCTTCTCCCCACCCCGCCCTGGAGCTGAGGTCTGGGTCAGGCACCCCAGCATCCCCGGTGATGGGGACACCCTCTCGGTGGTGCATGCCTGCCCGTCTCCACCAGCCGCATTGGGCTACAGGTTCCAGGACCTGCCAAACCACTGTGTGCACAAAGAAAGAAGCCTCTCCCTGAGGGCTGCTGAGAGCTGAGGACCAGGTCAAGGGCTTGGACGGCTGATGAGCAGGAGCCCAGGAGCCAGGAGGAGCCAGAAGGAAGCAGCTCCAGGCTCAGGCAGCAGCACAAGAGAGGACTGAAGGCAGGCAAGCCCAGCTGGGAGGGGACAAGGCCCTTGTTGACATGCCCTGAGGTGCTTTGTGCTGGCTGGCCATGTTTTCCACAAGGAGATGCACGACAGGGTTTTGGAGGAAGGTCATTAGGGAGAGAAGGAAGCTGGGTCAGTGTGTGTGGCTGCTCACTGGAGGGTGTGCGTACTGGGTGGTGTTGAAAATGACAGAGATGAGGGCTTAGGGTGGGAACGCTGAGATTCCCACAAATCCCATCTAAGGCCCCAAGGGGTGTCAGAGGCCCAAAGAGGCAAGACTGCGTGTCTAAGAGATGCCGATGAGGCAAGATGAAGGGTCCTCTTGGAGGTGAGCATGGCTCACATGAGACCCTCTTCCCTCCAGGAGAGACATCAACATTCTGCCTTTATCTGGCAAACACTCAGGCCTTAGAAAATGGAAAAAGGAAACCCACGAAGGAAGTACAGGCCAATGTTTCTGAGATGACGGACCTGGCTGCTGTCCCGCACTGAGGATAAAGAGCACATGTGACCTCAGATCATGGACCGAACACTCCAGCCACGTCCTTTCTTGTCTTCCTGGTGGGTTGCCATCCACAGGACAGCTGAGAATCATCATTGAACAAACCCGCACTGTTGGATTTAAGGAGCCGTGTTTCACAGTCCTTTCTGCTGCCCCAGGAATGCAGGTGGACGTAGTGAAGCTCTTCACCAAAATGAGTGTGTGCTTGGCCCAGCGCCATGCTCTGGCTTGTCGGGATCAAGGCCGGAAGCCTGGAAGGGGTAGACTGGACCCGAGGCCAGGCCAGGGCATTGCTTAACAGAACAAATACTGATTTAATGGAGGGGAGCAAACAGCAGCTCACTTTGGTATTTTTGGCAGTGCAGAATTAAAAGCTAGCGGTGTGTCATGTCGCCTGCAGGGCTCCTAGCTACGTTACCAATAAGCATCACACCATTGATTTCAACCATCCCCAGGACGTGTGGCAGAGCCGGTGTTTTACTGAGCTCCCCAAATGCACATCCCATTACGAGAAGTGCACAGTGACTTATCTGAACTTACTTGATTTAAAAAGGTATTTACACATTAAAAGAAAAACACTGAGACAAATATCCCCACAATATTCCATAATTCTTTAAATGCTCCCAATGAATATGATAATTCATATTCAATTTCTGTTCTTCCTGAGCTATGTGAATAGTGGACTTAACTCTCCTTTTCCTTACATGGACACACGGTACTCTCAGGGAAGGTCTTGTTGAACTGTGCAAACAAAGTTACCTAAGGACAAAGAGTATGAATGTCCAAGTCCAGTGAATGACTGGAATAAAGACTCCTTTTAATAAGGGATGCTAACTTAAATTGAAATTATTTATGTCTTTCTGTACAGGAAAAAGTAATTTTTTTCAAAAATAAACCAAATTGGCCGGGTGCGGTGGCTCACCCCTGTAATCCCACCACTTTGGGAGGCTGAGCCAGGCAGATCACTTGAGCTCAGGAGTTCGAGACCAGCCTGGTCAACATGGTAAAACCTCATCTCTACTAAAAATACAAAAATTAGCCCAGCGTGGTGGCACATGCCTGTAGTCTCAGCTACTAGGGAGGCTGAAGCTGGAGAATCACTTGAACCCAGGAGGCAGAGGTTGCAGTGAATTGAGATCACGTCATTGCACTGCAGCCTGGGTAACAGAGCAAGACTCTGTCTCACAAAAAAAAATGTTGGGGAAAATATTTTCATATACTTGAGAAGCTCCTGTGGACTTTATTCTTGCAATCATCATGTATGAGTGGCATTCTAGTACCACGTTCGTGCACTCCTAGCAGGCTGGCTCTCCATGCAGCACAGCCCACACACAAGGTCTCTGTTCTATACTTTTTGAAAAAACTGGAAATTTTTTATGTAGCTTTGGCTACATCTCAAGAACAGCTCTCTCTCATTTTTGTTTTGCTAAATAGCAAGTTAGATTTCTAATTCTATTCTCCCCGAATGTGTGCTTTCTTTTAAGGAAATATGTGGGATGCCTGTAATCTTTCCCTCCCACTTTGGGAGGCTGAGGCGGGTGGATCACCTGAGGTCAGGAGTTCGAGACCAGCCTGGCTAACATGGTGAAACCCTGTCTCTACTAAAAATCCAAAAAATTAGCCAAGTGTGGTGGCAGGCACCTGTAATCCCAGCTACTGTAGAGGCGGAGGCACAAGAATCGCTTGAACCCGGGAGGCAAAGATTGCAATGAGCCAAGATCATGCCACTACACTCCAGCCTGGGCGACAGAGCAAGACTTTGTCTCACAAAAAAAAAAAAGAAAAGAAAAAGAAAAAGAAAAAAGAAAAAAAGAAAGGAAAAGAAAGAAAGAAGAAGGAAAGAAGGAAGGAAGGGAGGGAGGGAGGGAGGGAGGGAAGAAGGAAGGAAGGAAGGAAAGAAGGAAGGAAGGAAGGAAAGGAAGGAAGGAAGGAAGAAAAAGAAAGAAAGAAAGAAAGAAAGAAAGAAAGAAAGAAAGAAAGAAAGAAAGAAAGAAAGAAAGAGAAAGAAAGAAAGAAAGAAAGAAAGAAAGAAAGAAAGAAAGAAAGAAAGAAAGAAAGAAAGAAAGAAAGAAAGAAAGAAAGGAAGAAAGAGAGAGAGAGAGAGAAAGAAAGAAAGAAAGAAAGAAAGAAAGAAAGAAAGAAAGAAAGAAAGAAAGAAAGAAAGAAAGAAAGAGAGAGAAAGAAAAAGAAAAAGTGTAGGCCAGGCACAGTGGCTCACACCTGTAATCCCAGCACTTTGGAAGGCTGAGGCGGGCATATCACCTGAGGTCGGGAGTTTAAGACCAGCCTGACCAACATGGAGAAACTCTGTCTCTACTAAAAATATAAAATTAGCCAGATGTGGTGGCGCATGCTTGGAATCCCAGCACTCAGGAGGCTGAGGCAGGAGAATCACTTGAACCCCGGAAGCAGAGGTTGCAGTGAGCTGAGATCGCGCCATTGCACTCCAGCCTGGGCAACAAGAGTGAAACTCTGTCTCCAAAAAAAAGAAAGAAAAAGAAAATATGTGGGACACGTACTTTCCTAATTAATGACACTAAATAAAACCCAATGCAGTTTGCCTTCACCTTTCAGTCATCACTGCTCAATTTAAAGACTGATCATTACAGTCTCCTGCTTAGAAGTAAGTCAGAGAACACCATTCAAGCCCCTCCTTCCTGGGGCAGAACTGAGGCTCTGCGGCTCCCTGTCCCACTGGGCTCCAGTGATCCCCGGCCTCTGCAAAGGGAGATCTGTGCCAGGCACTCCTCTCTGCTTATTCCCTCTGACAGCTAATGAAAGATGGGTGCGGTTGCCACGGCAACGCTTCCTCACCAATGCACTGCGGTGAAGATACAGAATGTCTAATCTAAAAATACTCTTTTGCAGCCGGGCACAGTGGCTCATGCCTGTAATCCCAGCACTTTGGGAGGCCGAGGTGGGTGGATCACCAGGTCAGGAGATCGAGACCATCCTGGCTAACATAGCAAAACCCCGTCTCTACTAAAAATACAAAAAATTAGCCAGACATGGTGGCGGGCGCCTGTAGTCCCAGCTCCTCGGAAGGCTGAGGCAGGAGAATGGCATGAACCCAGGAGGCGGAGCTTGCAGTGAGTCCAGATCGGTCCACTGCACTCCAGCCTGGGCAACAGAGCGAGACTCCGTCTCAAAATAAATAAATAAATAAATAAATAAATACACTCTTTTGCCCTTTTGGCTGTTTTCAGGCCGATAAACTCAGAAAATCTGACTTCTCTTCAATGTCCCACTCACTTAAAGATCTTCTTCGACCAAACAACATTGCTAGACTTCTCATCCACATCCCAGTGTTTGAGGACAGGAGCCACATCCTGGTCTCTTTAACCCTGGGCCACCTAGGAAGAGGAGGCTGACAGGCCAGGCTGAGAGCAATGCTTTGTCTTTTTAAATACACTTGTTATTTTGAAATAGTTTTAGATTTACAGAAAAGTTGAAAATGTAGAGAGTCCCCTTGCAAGCTACCAACCTATAGACCCAATGCATTTACCCCATAGGCCTGTGCCTGCTTCTCCAAACGCTGAGCATCTCCCACAGCCACGGCACGTTGGTACAGCTCAGAAGTAACGCTGCCATGTGACAGTTAGTGGAGGGACAGCCTTTATTCGGGTTCCTCCAGGTTTCCCACGAGCGTTCTTTTTTCTGTGCCAGGATCCTGTCCTGGACTTCCTGTTGGACTCAGTCATCATATCTTCTGGCTGCTCTGTGGCAGCTTTTCATTTTCCTTGTTTTTCATGACCTGGACCCTTTGGAAGAGCACTGTAGTTTGTAGGCTGTCCCTTAACTTTGGTTTGTTTGCTGTTTTCTCATGATTAGGCTGGGGCTGAGGGTTTGGGGAGGACAATCCCCTGGTGAGGTGCTTCCCTGTCCCATCATATGGGGGATATAGAAGAGGGACAGGCCTCCTCACCAGCGATGTTAACCTTGATCCCGTGGGCACCGTGGTGCCAGCCACATCTCTCCACTGCAAACTCTCCACCTTCCCTTTCCACATGCGGTTCTGCAGGAGCGACTGCCCAGGGAGCCAGCAGTCAAGGAGAGAGCAGCTAATCTCCACCCTGAGGAACGTCTATGTGTACACTGTAATTCTTCCACAAAAAATACCTGTCCCTTCTCCCCGATGTATTTGCTTACTCAATCATTGAACTGCATCAGCATGGGCTCGTATATTTACTTTGCACTTTGGGTCACCATCCAACGCTACATTATTTCTTCTGTGGCCACTTCGAGCTCTTTCCCATTGGCTCTTGTGTCCTTCTGATGGGCCATAAACAGATATAGACATGTGTATATGGATTTTCTTTCCAGTGTGTTCTTACTTTCTAGCACTAGAATGTATTCCACGCTTATCTTTTTTTTCCCCCTTCTTAAGGGCAAGAATCAGCATTTCTCAGAGGAACCCACATTTGTTTTGTTGGAAAATTATATTAGAAGCCAAGATTTGATTGCGGGCTGTGCTCTTTGGCTGCTGAGGTGCCATAGTCTCCAGGCCCTCAGGGATGGAGGGAGGAGACACCTGCCTGTGTTCTGCCTCTGTACACACATCTGTGTTCATGTCTGTCTCCAGCTGCTTTTGCATTGCAGTGCACGTGAGTTCATACAGATGCCTGGCCCCATCCAGGACCACGGGGCTTATTCTGACCCCCACTGCGTAGCTGTCACTCCTTTCTCTGGCAGCCAGAAGCCTGGTTCCCACCAGGTATGACCCTTCCTTATGTGTTCAATCTTGTACACGCGTACAGTTATTTCAGGATTGTTGAAATACCGTTTTCAGTCTACTTTCCTTTCTAAAAAATGTCTTTCCCCACTATGTCCTTAGCTGTGTGTAGTTCCATGCAATTCGAAACAATAAATGCATTGCTTTATGTTTGGATTAAAATAGGAACCAAATCTTGAGTAATTCCCTGAAAAACCCGACTTTAGTTATGACTGGCATTGGCCTCTCCTCCCCTAGACTGAGCTGATGTCATTCACACACGTGGCTTCCGCTTTCCCAAGTGGGGCGAATGGCTTCCCCCATTCCTCCTCCTCGTTTTCCCAAAGGCAGTTCCAGTGGCATCGTCCCGGTCCTTGGCGTCTCCCTCTGTAGGCGTGGACCCTGCTTCTGTGGGTAGAGCTGTGTTAGGAGACAGGCAGGAGTGAGGGTGTCACCTCTGTCTGGGGCCACTCCCGTCTTATTCGGCCTCCTCAGTTCTGTTTTGTGGCCAGGGGACAGCCCACTTTCCAGCCACCTTCTGGGTCCCAAGTCCTCCATGCTGGGGACCCTACTGTCTCCCAAACACATCCAGACAATTTTGAACACAAGTATGTGAGCTAGCAGACGTCTAGCTCTTTCTCTCTTTGCCGTGGATCTCCCCTTTAGGGCAAGATTTTGGAACCAGACTCCAACAATGTGAAGTTCTTCATGTGACACATATGAGGCATTGAGGGCCCAGGAAGTTTAAGTTCATAGGCTCAGAGGGCTGCACAGCATCTGTCTGCTTAGGAGGAAGCTGAGCTGGCCTTGAACCAACCAGAACTTGATGAAGGGAGATGAGTCCCTTTCTTGGAAGACAGCGATTTCTAATCATGGCAGCACAGTCTAAATTTCATCTTTAAATCTTTGAAAGACACCAACCCATATTCCCAAAAAGTTAGCTTAAAATTACAGTTGCCTGTATTACTAGCATATTATAATCTGGATCCATTGGCTCTGGTTCTCTGACCTGCCTGGGGTGCAGCCGGGAGATTTTAGCCACAGAACGTGGCGTCATCTACCACTTGTAGCCACGGTGTCTCAACTTGCATTTTCTTCCCTAAACCTTGGTTTGGGATCCAGTGCTAAGAGTTACCCTCAAAAACAAAACAAAACAAAACAAAACAAAAAAAAAGACAAGAGGTGTTTGGAATAGTCTTAGAAGCCAACTACATCTAAATTTGGTTACTTGATTCTCTTTGGGTTGTTACTTTCATTAAGGTGGACACTATGAACTGTGGGACAAGAAGGGCGCCTTCTCCTGAGGGTTCCAAAGAGCTTGCTGTTTCCCGAATGCTCATAACCTGTTTAAAACGTGAATCTTGGGGTTCTAAGTGGGGGCTCCCTGACTGTAAGCACATCTGTGTTGGTCCTCAGCAGTAGAGGAATATTCATAATGTGAGTTGTTTAATATAAAACCAATTAACAAACCCTGGGACCAGCTGCTTTTTATCACTTTCTTTAAATCCAAAGAAAAGCTTTTTAAAAAAAGGAAAAAAAAAAAAACCACCTCTGTGGATGGGAGTGGAATATCCCTGGGGCCTTGTTCACAGGACATCCGTAACCTTAACCGTGCTGTTGAAAGGAGCAGGCCGGCCCCCAGGAAGGTGAGCGCCTGTGTTCCGGGGGTGTTTATCTGACACTTTCCTTGTTGGAGGGAATCCCTCTCTCAGTGACATCATCTGTTTGTCTGGGAGAGACCGGACTTCATTCCCCTCAGGCTCTTCCAGGTGCAGGGCCCTGCGGCTGGGGAGGTGACTTCCCAGGCTGTGTTTCATAGCCCTTGTCATTGCCCTCCCTGAAGCCACAGCTGAGCAGGCGCCCACGCCAAGCACAGGCCGTGCTGTGCCTCTCTGCATACGGCATCATCTCCAGGACTAAGGAGGGACGAGCAGAGCTTGTCTTTGGGAAGATGGTTCTCTCGGCACTCACTGTGTGCCTCGCACTGAGCCAGGTGCCGTGGAGCTTACAAAGTTAAACAAAATCCTTCCTGCCTCAAGGACCCCAGTCTGGAATCCTCTTGGGAACCGCATGCTTCTGCCCGCGTGCAGTCCCCACATACCCTGGCCGGCCAGAGCCTCGACTGCTGCTGACCCTGTTTCTGTCCTTGCTCCGTCCGCCCACTTGGCCTCAGCCTGTGGAGGGTTTTCCTGGGTCTGTGTGGCTGGCCACCTGGGGGGAGCCCCAAAAGGGGCCACTGCGTTTAAATCACAGGCAAGAGGCTGCTTCTCCTGCGGTCCCTCACTGGGGGGTTGTGCCTGCCTATGGGGGCCACCGGGCCTTCAGCAGCCTGCAGGGACCCCCGACGTGTGCCAGTGCCGGCTGCTGAGTTAATGCTGAGGGTGGGGCCTTCCCACTGGGTGTCTCCCCTTTCTAAAGGGTGAGGGCGTGAAGCTGTGGGGTGGAGACTGCAACAAGCTCAGGTTGCCCAGAGTGGATGCTCATCTTCCTGCAGTGGGGTGCATAGGGCCTCGCCCCCAGCCTTCCAGGCTCTGGTGTTGCCTCGGACACGGCTCCTCTGTGTGCTGTGGCCTGGCTTGCATGGGCAGAAGGGGCTGGAATGACCCGGCTCTTCAGTGCTGGTGGGGCCATTCCTCCCCCACATCCTCTCTCCTGTGCTTTGAAATGTCAGAGACAGGGAGGGGAGGAGGAAAGGAAAGGCTGGCACTCAGCTGGCCTGCTTCTGGGCTAGGGGGAGGCTACATGAGAGGGGCTTGAGGGGACAGTGTAAAGCCCTGGAGGGGACAAGGGGATCACCCGCCATGCAGGGGCCTTTCTGGGCATGGTGGGAAGGAGGCAGGCACGTGGGGAGGAGCCTGCCATGCTCAGGAGGTGAAGGGGGTCCTTGGTGGAGGGGGCTGAGGATGTACCGGATGCTCCGGAGGGTCCCTTGTAGGACCGTCAGCCCTTCCAGGTATGGTCACTACCCAGCCATCTCTAGCTGTTCTCATCCAGGTATCTCAAAATATGACCACACAGCAAATAGGACAGAAACATTAACTTGCCTTTACTTACAGGTATCGATCAGACTGTGTGAGTCAGCCTGGGCTGCCAAAACAAGTACCGCAGATGGACGGCTTACACCACAGACCTGTCCCGCAGGGCTGGAGGCTGGAAGTCACAAGCCTGGCAAACCAGACAGGGCCCCCCCGAAGGCTTCATTCAACAGAACCACCTCTGCAAAACCCCTGTCTCCAAACACTGCCACATCCTGAGGAACTGGGGGCTAGGACTTCACTCTGTGAATCTGGGGAGACAGGATTCAGCCTGTGGCACAGACTTAGGTCATTTCTCCCCAGACCTGAAGGCAACCACCTGAGGGGTCTTTAACATTCCTCCAGGGCTCATTTAATAGACATTAGACCTTTCTTTTAGGCACAGGTAGGAGTCCCTTGATGTGGAAGCTGTGCTTAGGGAACAGACTTTGCTCTTCAAGTCTCCGCATGGGAAGGAAACTCCCACCCAGCAGTGATTTTGCTGACTCTGCTGCAGTGATCTGAAAATTTGGAGGTAAAAATCACTTCTCTGCTAAGGTGCCGTACACATATCGGATGACATTCCCTAAGGGAAAGGAGGAGTGTCTTTACCCGTGTGATTGTTACCTGAGTTTGCTGTTGCTTTTGGAGGCTGGTAGGCAGCCACAACCCACCTCAGGTGAGCTTCCTCGGGGCTGTGTTCCCCTTGCCTGCAGAGTGAGGGGAGGGGCTGAGACTCCTCCCAGGGCCGGGGTCTCCTGGGTTCTGCTTCACACGGGGATGATGACTGTCCCCTGCTGGGCATGCCACTGACTTGCCACTGACTTGCTGTCATCCACAATGTGAAACCACTCTGTGTCTTTTTTCTTTTTTCTTTTTTTTTAGTTTCTGATTTTGGGGAGAAAATGGGGCAGTGGGAAAGCCGTTGTGCTCTTTTCATGAACAGGGTCACTGTGGGGCCCAGGGCAGAGCTCTCACTCCGCTCTCTCCTCTGCAGCTCTCTACGGCGTTCTGTTTGAGAAGAGCAAGGAAGCTGCCTTCGCCAATGACCGCCTGTGGGAGGCCCTGGGATACGTCATTGCCTTTGGGTACAGCACATTTTTGTGTGTGCGAGTCAAGCTCTACATTCTGCTGGGGGTCCTGAGCCTGACCATGGTGGCACATGGGCTTGTGGAGTGTGTGGAATCCAAGAACGCGATCAGACCCCACGCTGCAGGACAGGCGAACCAAGCAGAAGATGAAGAAATACGAACAAAAATGTGAGAGCAGTGAGGTCCGAGGAGGATGAACTCAGAAAGCACCAGCCAGAAAGTTTTCTTAGAAGATGCCTCGGGACATGGAGCGGCGCCTCATCACCATCTCAGTACAATTTGGCCATTGTGAAGATATCATATTATTTCACTCTTTATGTATTTTTTTCTATTCTAACAAATTTTTAGTCCACCATCTTATCAACAGAGATGAAGTGTATACATGAATGTATCAGTTAATTTGATTTTAGATACAAAAGATAAAGGTCTAATGTACAATCAGCTGATTAGAATTTGCCTGAAATCATAGATTCACCCTAGTTTTATTGCTGTAGTTGTTTTTAAGAATTGGAAGACGGCTTAAAACAATGTAGACTAACCCCACAATTTTACAAATGGGCAAACTTTTAAACTTCTAACTCTACTTGGATTAAAACCTCCTGACAAGTCAGCTGACTCAACCCCACAGAGTCAGGGGGTGACAAAGTCAGACTGGGGCTCAGGATTCTTGAAACGTGTGGGGTCTGCGTTTCTAAATAAAGGAAGTTATTTAACGGACTCTCCTCCTGCCCAAGTACTGTTGTGCTAAATACTCACGCGGACACACACACACGCTTCATCGCATCAGTGCTTTAGCGTGCTGTGGACTTCGTAGACTTTTGAGAGCATTTCACACAGAGATGCTACATGTGCCTGTTCATGTGGAAAATGGTACCGGCAGTGGGTTGGGCGATATTTGCCCGTCTCAGTCACCGTCTGGTCCCTTGGCACCTGGTCTCCTCTCTCCCTTGTTCCTCCTAGCAGCGCTGTCGACTGCCCATCTCCAAGGCTTCTTTCTTGTCCAATATGCTCGGGTCCTCTGACCCTCCCCAGCCCTTCCCAGCCCCCTCCCTCCCCAGCACCCTCTCCAGCACCCCTCCTCAGTGGCCCCCTTCAGTCCTCCACCCACATATCTCCCTCCCAGGTCCTCCCCCGGCACCCTCAGCCACCTCCCTGCCCCTCTCCTACCCTCCCCTCACTTCCCAGCCCTTCCTGGCCTCTCCCTGGCCTTTCCCCAGCCTCCCCAGCCCTTCCCAGCCTGTGTGCCTAGAGCTTCATTTCTCTTTTGTTCCTTTAATCCTAAGCTGCTTCCTTCCCCTTAAGCTGCTTCCTTCCCCTTCCTCTTCCTCTTCCTCCCCTTCCTCTTTGGTTCACACCGCGGCTTCTTCTAGACCTTCTGGGTCCTGTGTGTGGCTCTCCCACCTGCATGTTGTTCGTTTATTGTTTCTACGAGCGTCCCCTCCTCCTGGAACTTCAGTTTTCCAGCGTCTAGTACACAGCACTAGCAGGTGCTTCATATGTGCGGAAGGAAATGGGCCTCTCTGTGAAATTCCAAATGCTTCCTTCACTCACCCTCATTCATTAGGACGCTGGCCGCCTCTGGCCGTGGGAGGGGAAGTAAATGCCTCCTGGCCCTTTCTCCTTCCAGTCAGTGTCAGCCAGCTGCCCAGATGGGCAACGATCAAAGGCAGAGAAAGTGCAGCTGCCACAAGCTAATGTTTCCTGGCCTCTCGAGCTGCCCCACATCGAGCTGCACATTTTCTCTTACCTGTTAGAATTTCCCTGGTAGCCCAGTGTCTCTGACCACCAGCAGCCACCTTCTTGTCACCCAGGCTCACGTGCTCTTCATGTGGGACATGCCACCCTCTCCCTTGCTTGACTGATCAGGGAGCAGGTTCTGCCATTCCTCCTCTCGGTTGCTTCCTGGTTCACTGGCCTCCCTGCAGGGCTCGTCCTCGCCTCCTTCCAGGCTATCAAGAGAGGGATTTTGCTAAACACAGGACACTTCACCCTCCAGCGTCCGTCTAAAGAGCACAAACTTACCTCCTGGCCGGGACAGTCCAGGCCTCCGTGAGTTAATCCCAGCTACCTCTCTAGCCTTCTGTCCATTTCACTAGACTTTTCTATCCAATGTCTCTTTAAATACCGAGGTCCTTCCCTTGTAGGCCCTTAGCTCATGCTGCTCCTGTGTCTCTATCCAAACCACGTTTACCCTCCCAGACCCACTGGAATGCTGTTAACTCTTTGCAGGTTTCAACCATCTTCCTAAAGCTAGGCCTCTGCGCTCTCTAATCCCTGCCCTGCTTTGCCCTCCCCTTTCCCCCCATGTGCCACTGGCTGCCTGGCACCATCCCTAGCTGTGGGATCCATGGCCATCTTGCCCAGCACCATTACTGTTTGTGGGATCGATGACAGTCTTTGCATCTCCCACAACACAGAGCTCCAGTCATGTCAAAAGGAGTTGAGACTGGCTAGCGTATTTGTGTAGAGGGCCTTCACTGAGGGCGAGGTGACATATCACATCCCCTCCACTTGGAGGTTTAGGATTTTGTAAATTGATGATGGGCACTCCTGGTGCTCCTCAGGATAAGTCCTATTTGGAACTGGTCTTTGGTTTCTCAGTCTGCTCAGAGCATTTTGAACCCTGTAAACCCTAAGTCAGTAGGAACTCCTTAAACTTTCGGGGGTAGTGAGGCCTTTGCAGAATGTCTTGGAGACAATGAACTAGGCCTGCTCATGAGGTGTGTGGGGCACTAAGGAGTGAGCCCTGGGCCACAGGCTGAAGGCAAGGACCCAGAGCTGAGAGGAGTTGGAGAGTGCGTGTGCACGTGTCCAAACCAGTCCCAGGGTTCAGGGCCCAGAGGCAGAGGGGAGTGTGAGAAGCAGTCTTGATTATTATTGTAATTGTTTTAAAGGGAGGCTGGGAGGAGCCCTCATCGATCTTCAACCCTGGACGTTTCCTAGTGCTTGGGTGGCTTGCTACTAGACGTTGGAGTGAGCTGCAGGGTGGAATGACCTGGCTTAAAAGAGGGCGGGAGTGGTCAGTGCTGTTGTGGGAGATACTCAGTCTCTGAGACTGGATTTCAATGCTGGGAATCCCCTGGCCCATTGGTATTTTTCTGACACACTGTGGCAGACACTCAAACATGAGGAGCATGTAGAGAGGCCCCATCTTGAACTCCAGGCTCAAAGACCAACCTTACCCCAGTGACAGGGAGCAAGGATCTATTTCCATTTCAGAAGTGAGGTGGGGCAGGGCAGCCTCTCCAAGTACTCTGGGGACAGAGCACTTGCTACTTTAGAAGAGTCCACTTGAGGTGGCAAGATCATCAGAATTCTGCTCAGAGACTGGGCCATGATCGGATTCTGCTGCTATCAATGCTTACAGGAAAGTGCCAGGCTCTGTGTGACAGGAGCCCAAGCCTCCTCTGAGTCACTGGAGGGGTTCAGTCGAGCTCGATGGAGGGTCTGGTTGTTGGGAGTCCATGAGGAGCAGCCGGCTGGAGCTACACAGATGTCGTCAACATACAGCATTTCCCCACTGCTGTGCACCTGACCAGTGACTTGTCTGGACATCCAGGCTCTCCCTGAAGGTGGCCGGTGGCATTCGGGACTTTTCTGATTTCTTCATCCTTTGCGTTTTGGAACTTATGAAGCATTTGTGGATGTGCCTAAGTGCCCTGGTGAGAGCCTAGAGAAAGAGAGCAAACCAGATTCCGATCTCTTCCTGGTCCTGGGGGGAAAGATGTATGGCTGGGTCCCTGGGTCATATCAGTATTGCCAGCCCAGCACGTACTTAGTTGGAAAGTTGCACAGTAATGGGCCTTCAAAGCAAATTTTTGGTTTTTGGGGTCTCCAGATAGCATTTATTTCAATCAGATCACCTAAACACCACAGAAAAAAAAAGTTTCTCTCTCCAGTTTTCACGTGACTGCTAGTGCGTCCAGGTCACTTTGATCACAAAACTTCTAACCAGTCTCCAGGTTAAGGGTCCAATTTGTGAAACTCTTAATAGGAGCCTCCCTTTCCATTGTGTCAAAGCAAATTAGTTATCCTCGCTCTTTTTCAGTATTCAGTGTGTAAAATGGGAATATTCCTACTTCACAATAATTAAAACTGTGTGTATCATAAAATGCTATCAAGAGCTATACAATGGAGCAATAAGAATGGTCATTCCCTAGACCAAGCTTAAAATGCAGTGCTTTTTAGTCAATCCCTAAACGCAATGAGCTCTTCTAAGCTTTCATAACATGTCATTCATCAGTCTTAAGTCTCCATGGCCCAGCTCCCAGGACTCAGAGACAAATATGCACTGTTTTTACTTGATCAGAGATTTAATGAAGGCAAGATTTTTAAAAATATAATGTATGCCACAATATATTATACAGAATTTTCTAAAATCCAAAAATTTATCTATAAGAAAGCCCTTAAATACAGAAATTAAAAAGTTAAGAGCATACAATGAAGAGAGAGGGAGGGTGCCGCTGACCCAGACCTGTTTCCCGTCTGCGGTTACTATCGCATTCTAAGATTAGAGCTTGCTGAGCTTCCTGGCAGCCATGGCAGAAAAATAAATGCAAATTATAAAATAGTCAGTTTTGATAAAAAAGAGGCCTGTCAGCATCAGCAAAGAGATTTGTTTTCTAGGTGCCAAAATGTAAGGGGATTTTCATGTGGGTCCCCAGCCAAAAAGCATGGAGTGAGTGTAGTGGACACTCTTCTCTGATGGGTTGTTATGGCTGATTGTGATTGTGATCTTTGATAACAGCAGTGCTCCCATTGGAACGTGATTCTCTGAACGTGTGTGAGTGAGGTCTGCTAATGAGACCATGAGTGTGCACCCTCCTGAGATGAGAGCCTTCCATGCCTGGGCTCGGGGCCTCTGTAGCACCCACCCAGTCTGGGTCTGTTTAGTCAGTGAGGCAGAGCCATTGCTACCTTACCCCAGTGAAAGCCATGACACCGAGATAGGTAACCCACAGGAGAGCTCCAGCGCACTGAGGTGTCTGGCCTTTGTAAAGGTACTTGAGTCTGTTCCAGCTTCACAGTCAAATAAGGAACAGACATTACTTTCTCTTCCCAAGTTCATTTCCAGGCCCAAGTCAAAACTGCCTGAGTCCCCGGGATCCCACTCCAGTCCCTCCAGAATGTTCTTTCTCTCAGAAGTTCCCGACCCACCTTCTCCTAGGGTCCCCAGGGCAGATCACACCCGCTGAAAGAAGGTCTGAGTCTGGGGCAAGAATCAGGAAGCTTTGTCTTCCTTCCTCCTTCTTCCTTTCCTCCCATGGGGTCAGCGCCCTGGAAGGGGCAAGAAATCCAGAAGGAAGCGCGTGTGCGGTGGGAATGGCGCTTGAGAGAGCTGCAGGTGCCACGGGGCCAGCCACACTCCTTCTCCGAGACCACCTGCCCAGGCCCCTGCTCGGCCAGACCAGCACACAAAGGAGCAGTGGCGGGGGACGTGGTGCCCTGGTGGACAGGGGCTGTCACCGTGGCCTCAAGGAACGTGCATGCACAGAGAACAGTCTCTATGGGGAAAGACAGACGCCTCCGTGGGATTCCCCTGGTGACTGTAAAGCCCCGATCCTACCCACGTTGCAAATGTCCCATTCCCTGCTCCCTCCGGCCTGTGCCTGATTCACCATCCTTGTCCGGAGAGCGTCCGTCTGACTCCCAACGCAAGGGTCCCTCCCTGAGTCCCTGACTCCCTCCCTTTTCCTTAGTCCTCTGACTCCCAACACGACGGTCCCTCCCTGAGTCCCTGACTCCCTCCCTTTTCCTTAGTCCTCTGACTCCCAACGCAAGGGTCCCTCCCTGAGTCCCTGACTCCCTCCCTTTTCCTTAGTCCTCTGACTCCCAATGCGACGGTCCCTCCCTGAGTCCCTGACTCCCTCCCTTTCCTTAGTCATTCTGTTTGCAAAAATAAGACAAAACAAAAATCTACAGAGGCGTTCCACCAGTCTGCTTTGGAAGGTAAAGTCTCACACCAGGAGCGCAAAGCAAGTTATTTATCTCCCATGACGCCTCCGTCTGCCTGTCCTGATGCGTGTGGGCAACAGGAAGCCTCCTTCCTCAGGGAATGCTTCTTTCCCGCCCACTGCTGGCAGTGCGGGCTTTGCTTCATCTCCAGCCATGGCCCTACAAGGCCACCGATGACACGGTGGGCCTTTGAAAATACGACCCTGCAACCCAGAGGGTTTACCTGTTCAACTTGGAAGTGTGCCCGTGGGCACCAGTGTGTTTGTGGGCACATCCGATGAGCTGCACAGTCCACACACTCCGCTCCAAGGAGAGCACAGCGGCCTTGAAGAGAAGCAGATTTGGGAACATCACATTCAGTACTTAGCCATGGATCTCACTTGGCCTCCAAGCAGGGAAGAAAGCCCCACTCAGCATCCCTGTCCCTCCTTCCCAGGCCTTCCCGCCAGGCCAGCCCCCTTGGAGGGCCCTCCCCTCACTCCTCCCTCACCTGCCCAGTCCTGCAGAAGGCAATTGTGATTTCTGTTCTTGCAGCAACCTTTCCTGAGACCTCATCTATCTGTTCAACTTCCATCCTTAACCCCGACAAATTCCAAGCAGGTCTCATTCTCATCACACAAGAAAATTATCTAATAAGCAAATTAGGATATTTATTCATTCATCCAAGAAGTATGTACTTAATATCAAACATTTGCTAAGTGCCACACATTGACATAGATATAGTCAATGAAGCAGGCATTAAACAGCAATGTTTTGTTCTCAGTAAGTTTCTATTCTACAGAAAAAATGTAAAATCAGTTTGTGGGTGGCCAGAGGCAGGAAGAGCAATGGAATAGGGCGAGGGTGTGAGGACGGGCATGGCGCAGCTGTGTGCAGGGCGGAAACGCCGCTTCCTCTGACAAGCTGGTGGGAGAGGCTGGAGCGCCCAGCAGGAAAGCCAGGGAGGTAAAGCGGAGCTGGAGTCAGAGAGGAGGCCCACGGAGGGGCCCAGATCGCACAGGGCCCAGCACCAAGGTAAGGCCCTTAAGCTTTATTCTGAGCCACATGGGAACCCATATTCGTTTCCCAGGATGTCATAATAAAGCACCACACAGTTGGGTGGCAAAAACAGCAGGAATTCATTCATTTTCCCACAGTTTAGAGGCCAGAAGTCTATCAAGATGGCAGTAGGGCCAGGCCTTTCTGAAACCCTCAGGGAGCATCCTTCCTGGCTCTTCAGCTTCCGGAGCTGCGAGCCATCCCCAGTGTTCCTTGGCCTATAGATGGACCCCTCCAATCTCTGCCGCCATCTCCACGCGGCCTCTTCCCCATGTGTCTGTGACTTTGCTCAGCCTCCTCCTCTCTGTGTCTCTGTGCCTAGTTCCTCTAAGAACAGGAACTTCATGTCACTGGTGTCCACAGAAGGACTCCAGTCGTATTGGATTAACCACATCTGCAACAACCCCATTTCCAAAGGTCACAGCCCGAGGTTCAGCGAAGACATGAATTTTGGGGGACACTGTTGAGCCCAGTACAGAACCCACTAGAAGGCCTTAATCAGAGGAGTGGCATGAAGTGACTTCTTTATAAAAAGATCATTCTAGCTACAAGACGGAGAAGACACCATCAGCCCAGGAGTAAGACAAAAAGGCTGAGTTAAGAAGCTGTCAAATCACCTCAGCAAGAAATAACATCAGCTCACACCAAGGTGGTCATGGTGGCAGGGGAGGTGCTGAGAAGTGGTCAGATTTTGGATGTTCTTTAAAGGTAAAGTCTAGGGAGACGCCAGTGTAGAGAGAGATGGCCAAGGAAAGCTCCAGGCCTTTGCTCTAACAAAGACCTGGAAGAACGAGGAAGTCGTTTACTCAGACTGAGGAAGCCTGGGAGAGGAACAGGTTTGTGGGGTAAAGAAATCAAGGTTTGGGGCTGGGAAAGTTAATTTCTGCATGTGAGCAGACAGTCAGGTAGTTTTACTGAGGGGCAGTTAGATCCATAGGACTGGAATCTATTGGAGATTCCATCTGGAGAGATAGGAAACTGGAAGTCAAGAGACCAGCTGTGATGAGTGAGGATGGAGGAGAGCAAAGTGTGGACATCGGAATCCTCCGTCCTTCCCGTCTTTAGAGGTCAGGAAGACGGGGAGGAGCCAGAAACACAACCAGTGAGGTAAATGAAGACCTAAGAGTTCGTGTCAGCCCAGGGCCCAGATAGAGGTGATCCCAGAAAGACTGACTTGGCGACAGCATCAGTTGCTGCTGGCGTGTCTGCTTAGACGTGAACTGAGGGTGAATCATGGGTCTAGCAGGGATCAAGTCACTGGCATCCACGGCCAGAGCAGCTCAATGGAGTTTTTGGGGATGAAGACCTGAATCGAGTGGCCTAAAGAGACCAGAGAAAAAGTGCAGCTGGTGAGGGTGCCCAGCCCCTCCTGGAGGGTTTCCCAGAAAGGAGGCAGCAGCTGGAGTGCAATGTGGAGGTCCTGACCCAGGGAGAGATTTGGGGATTGGGAAGGACCGGGCATTACACTAATTGTAGTTCAAATTACTTACATGATATTGACGAGGAACGCTAGAATATTCATGCAGGTTAGTGGCTTGTTTGGGTCACACAGCTGGCTAGTGGAAGACACGGGACTGGAATCTGTTTCATAACTGCTGGCCAAGATACTTTTCTACTAATACGCTAGTTAGTAGTAATAACTCCAAATGCTCTTCACCTGCCATGCGTGCACTTCAGTTTTGAAACTTGTTATTGAATTATAACACTGATACAGAAAATGCACAATTATACCGCCCCTTATCCTTCAGGGACACAGTCCAAGACCCTCAGTAAAATGCCTGAAACCACAGAAAGTACCAAACCCTGCATGCACTATGACATTTCTCAGGCATGCACGCCTATGACAAAGTTTAGTTTAAAAACTAAGCAGGATAGATCCGGCAAGATGGCCGAATAGGAACAGCTCTGGTCTGCAGCTCCCAGTGAGACCAACGCAGAAGGTGGGCGATTTCCGCATTTCCAACTTAGGTACCCTGCTCATCTCACTGGGGCTGGTTAGGCAGTGGATGTAGCCCACAGAGGGCGAGCAGAAACACGGTGGGGTATCACGTCACCTGGGAAGTGCAAGGAGTGGGGGGCCTCCCTTTCCCAGCCAAGGGAAGCCATGAGGCACTGTGCTGCTGGCCCAGATACTATGCTTCTCTCATGACTTTTGTAATCTGCAGGCCAGGAGACTCCCTCGTGTGTCTATACCACCAGAGCCCTGGGTTCCAAGCACAAAAATGGGCAGCTGTTCAGGCAGACACTGGGCTAGCTGCAGAAGGTTTTTTTTTCATACCCCAGTGGTGACTGGAACCACAGCGAGATAGAACTGCTCACTCCCCTGGAAAGGGGGCCAAAGCCAGGGAGCCAAGTGGTCTCGCTCAGCAGGTCCCACCCCCACAGCAAGCTGAGAAGCACTGGCTTGAAATTCTTGCTGCCAGCACAGCAATCTGAAGTCGACCTGGGGCACTGGAGCTTGGTGGGGGGAGGGGCATCCGCCATTACTGAGGCTTCAGTAGGTGGTTTTTCCCCTCACAGTACTAAGGACTGGGCAAAACTCAACACAGTGTGGCAAAGAGGCTGTGGCCAGACTGCCTCTCTAGGTTCCTCTTCACTGGGCA
Organism: Macaca thibetana thibetana; assembly: GCF_024542745.1. Classification (NCBI taxonomy): domain Eukaryota; kingdom Metazoa; phylum Chordata; class Mammalia; order Primates; family Cercopithecidae; genus Macaca; species Macaca thibetana. Next base: position 165,416,070 of record NC_065581.1, on the reverse strand, counting down.
GGGCATCTCTGAAAGAAAGGCAGCAGTCCCAGTCAGGGCTTTATAGATAAAACTCCCATTTCCCTGGGACAGAGCAACTGGAAGAAGAGGTGGCTATGGGCATGGCTTCAGCGGACTTAAACATTCCTGCCTGCTGGCTCAGAAGAAAGCAGCGGATCCTGACAAGGAGGTTCTCAAAGCACAGAGTTCAAGCTCTGCTAAGGGACAGACTGCCTCCTCAAGTGGGTTCCTGACCCTCATGCCTCCTGGCTGGGAGAGACCTCCCAACAGTGGTTGACAGACACCTCATGCAGGAGAGCTCTGGCTGGCATCAGGCCGGTGCCCCTCTGGGATGAAGCTTCCAGAGGAAGGATCAGGCAGCAATCTTTGCTGTTCTGCAGCCTCTGCTGCTGATACCCAGGCAAAGAGAGACTGGAGTGGGCCTCTAGCAAACTGCAGCAGACCTGCAGAAGAGGAGCCTGGCTGTTAGAAGAAAAACTAACAAACAGAAAGTGCAACAACAACATCAACAGAAAAACCCCATCCAAAAGTCATGAGCCTCAAAGATCAAAGGTAGATAAATCCACAAAGATCAGGAAAAAAACAGAACAAAAATGTCAAAAATTCCAAAATCCAGAATGCCTCTCTTCTTCTCCCAATGGTCACACCTCCTCTTCAGCAAGGGCACAAAATTGGACAGAGAATGAGTCTGATGAATTGACAGAAGTAGGCTTCAGTAGGTGGGTAATAACAAACTCCTCTGAGCTAAAGGATCATGTTCTATCCCAATGCAAGGAAACCAAGAACCTTCACAAAAGGTTACAGGAACTGCTAATTAAAATAACCAGGTTAGAGAGGAACATAAATGACCTGATGGAGCTGAAAAACACAGCACAAGAACTTCGTGAAGCATACACAAGTATCAATAGCTGAATTGATCAAGCAGAAGAAAGGATATCAGAGATCGAAGATCAACTTAATAAAATAAGGCCAGAAGATAAGATTAGAGAAAATAATGAAAAGGAACAAACAAAGCCCCAAGAAATATCAGACTATGTGAAAAGATCAAACCTACAACTAATTGGGGTCCCTGAAAGTGATGGGGAAAATGGAACCAAGTTGGAAAACATACTTCAAGATATTATCCAGGAGAACTTCCCCAACCTAACAAGAAAGGCCAACATTCACATTCAGAAAATACTAAAAACACAACTAAGATACTCCTCGAGAAGAGCAACAACAAAACACACGATTGTCAGATTCTCCAAATTTGAAACAAAGGAAAAACTGTTAAGGGCAGCCAGAGAAAAAAGTCAGGTTATATGCAAAGGGAAGCTCATCAGACTAACAGTGGATGTCTCTGCAGAAACCATACAACCCAGAAAAGAGTGGGGGCCAATATTCAACATTCTTAAAGAAAAGCATTTTCAATCCAGAATTTCATATCCAGCCAAACTAAGTTTCACAATGAATAAAATCCTTTACACACAAGCAAATGCTGAGGGATTTTGTCACCACTAGGCCTGTCTTACAAGAGCTCCTGAAGGAAGCACTAAATATAAAAAGAAAAAAACCATTAGCAGCCACTGCAAAAAACACACCAAAATATAAAGACCAACGACACCATGAAGAAATTGCATCAACTAGTGTGCAAAATAACCAACTAGCAGCATGATGACAGGATCAAATTCACACATAACAATATTAACCTTAAATGTAAATGGGCTAAATGCCCCAATTAAAAGACACAGACTGGCAAATTGGATACAGAGTCAAGACCCATCAGTGTGCTGTATTTAGGAGACACATCTCACATGCAAAGACATGTGAGATAATAAAGGGATGGAGAAATATTTACCAAGCTAATGGAAAGCAAAAAAAGCAGGGTTGCAATCCTGGTCTCTGATAAAACAGACTTTAAACTAACAAAGATCAAAAAAGACAAAGAAGGGCATTACATAATGGTAAAAGGATCAATGCAATAAGGTAAAGGAATCAATGCAACAAGAAGAGCTAACTATCATAAATATATATGCACCCAATACGGGGCACCCAGATTCAGAAAACAAGTAAAAAGAGACATAGACTCCCGAATAATAATAGTGGGAAACTTTAACACCTCATTGTCAACATCAGGCAGATCAACGAGACAGAAAATTAACAAGGATATTCAGGACTTGAACTCAGCTCTGAATGAAGCAGACTTAATAGACATCTATAGAACTCTCCACCCCAAATCAACAGAATATACATTCTTCTCAGCACCATATAGCACTTATTCTAAAATCGACTGCATAATTGGAAGTAAAACACTCTTTAGCAAATGCAAAAGAACTGAAATTATAGCAAACAGCCTCTCAGACTACAGTGCAATCAAATTAGAACTCAGGATTAAGAAACTCACTCAAAATCTCACAACTACATGGAAATCAAACAACGTGCTCCTAAATGACTACTGGGTAAATAATGAAATTAAGGCAGAAATAACAAAGTTCTTTGAAACAAATGAGAACAAAGAGACAATGTACCAGAATCTCTGGGACACAGAGATTCTGAGAAAAACGTATAATACTAAATGCCCACATCAGAAAGCAAGAAGGATCTAAAATTGACACTCTAACATCACAATTAAAAGAACTAGAGAAGCAAGAGCAAAAAATTCAAAACCTAGCAGGAGACAAGAAATAACTGAGATTAGAGCAGAAGTGCAGGGGAGAGAGAGACAAGAAAAACCCTTCAAAAAATCAATGAATCCAAGAGCTGGTTTTTTGAAATGATTAACAAAATAGACAGACCACTAGCCAGACTGGGAAAGAAGAAAAGAGAGACGAATGAAATAGACACAATAAAAAATGTTAAAGGGGATATCACTACTGATCCCACAGAAATACAAACTACCATTAGATAATATTATAAACACCTCTACACAATGAACCAGAAAATCTAGAAGAAATGGATAAATTCCTAGACACATACGTTCTCCCAAGGCAAAACCAGGAAGAATTTGAATCTATAAATAGTGAATAAACAGTTCTGAAAATGAGGCAGTAATTAATAGTCTAACAACCAAAAAAAGCCCAGGACTAGACAGACTCACTGCCAAATTCTACCAGAGGTACAAAGAGGAACTGGTACCATTCCTTCTGAAACTACTCCAAACAATAAAAAAAAAAGAGGGACTTCTCCCTAACTCATTTTATTAGGCCAGCATCATCCTGATTCCAAACGCTGGCAGAGACACAACAAAGAAAGAAAATGTCAGGCCAATATCCCTAATGAACATCGATGCAAAAATCCTCAGTAAAATACTGAGCAAACCAAATCCAGTAGCATATCAAAAACTTATTCACCATGATCAAGTGAGCTTGCTGGGAAACAAGGCTGGTTTAACATACGCAAATCAATAAACATAATCCATCACATAAACAGAACCAATGACAAAAACCACATGATTATCTCAATAGATGCAGAAAAGACCTTTGGTGAAATTCAACACCCCTTCATGCTAAAAACTCTTAATAAAATAGGTAGTGATGGAACATGTCTCAAAATAATAAGAGCTATTTATAACAAAGCCATAGCCAATATCATAGTGAATGGGCCAAAGCTGGAAGCATTCCCTTTGAAAACTGGCACAAGATAATGATGCCCTCTCTCACCACTCTTATTCAACATAGTATTGGAAGTTCTGGCTAGAGCAATCAGGCAAGAGAAATAAAGCGTATTCGAATAGGAAGAGAGGAAGTTGAATTGTCTCTGTTTGCAGATGACATGATTATATATTTAGAAAACCCCATTGTCTCAGCCCGAAAACTTCTTAAGCTGATAAACAACTTCAGCAAAGCCTCAGGATACAAAATTAATGTGTAAAAGTCACAAGCATTCCTACACACCAATTATAGACAAGCAGAGAGCCAAATCACAAGTGAACTCCCATTCAAAATTGCTATGAAGAAAATAAAACACCTAGGAATACAACTTACAAGGGATGTGAAGGACCTCTTCAAGGAGAACTACAAACCACTGTTCAAAGAAATAAGAGAGGACACAAATAAATGGAAAAAAATTCCATGCTTATGGACAGGAAAAATCAATATCGTGAAAATGGTCATACTGCACAAAGTAATTTATAGGTTCAAGGCTATTCCCATCAAGCTACCATTGACTTTCTTCACAGAACTAAAAACAACTACTTTAAATTTCATATGGAACGAAAAAAGAGCCCGTATGGCCAAGACGATCCTAAGCAAAAAGAACAAAGCGGGAGGCATCACGCTACCTGATGTCAAACTATACTACAAGGCTACAGTAACCAAAACAGCATGATACTGGTACCAAAACAGATATAAGAGACGAATGGAACAGAACAGAGGCCTCAGAAATAACACCACACATCTATAACCATCTGATCTTTGACACATCTGCCAAAAACAAGCAATGTGGAAAGGATTCTCTATCTAATAAATGGTGCTGGGAAAACTGGCTAGCCATATGCAGAAAACAGAAACTGGACCCCTTCCTTACACTATATACAAAACTTAACTCAAGATGAATTAAAGACTTAAATGTAAAACCCAAAAGAATAAAAACCCTAGAAGAAAATCTAGGCAATACCATTCAGGACATAGGCATGGGCAAAGACTTTATGATGAAAACACCAAAAGCAATTGCAACAAAAGCCAGAATTGACAAATGGGATCTAATCAAACTGAAGAGCTTCTGCTCAGCAAAAGAAGTAAACAGGCAACCTACAGAATACTGGAAAATTTTTGCAATCTATCCATCTGACAAAGGTCTAATATTAAGTATCTACAAGGAACATAAACAAATTTATGAGAAAAAAACAACCCCATCAGAAAGTGGGTGAAGGATATGAACAGACACTTCTCAAAAGAAGACATTTATGCGGTCAAGAAGCATGAAGAAAAGCTCATCATCACTGGTCATTAGAGAAATAAAAATCAAAACCACAATGAGATATTTCATTTAGCATTGCCAGTTAGAATGGTGATCATTAAAATGTCTGGAAACAACGGATGCTGGCAAGGATGCAGATAAATAGGAACACTTTTACACTATTGGTGAGAGTGTAAATTAATTCAACCACTGTGGAAGACAGTGTAGAGATTCCTTAAGGATCTAGAACCAGAAATATCATTTGACCCAGCAATGGGTTACTGGGTATATACCCACAAAATTATAAATTATTCTACTGTAAAGGCACAGGCACACATGCACACAAAGGCCCATCACCAAGCCTTTCTATGTCTGATAACCTGGAATTGCATGGAGAACTCAAGCCAAAGATGGGAGAGTGGCCCCATGCATGCCTTGTCCCAGGACCAGCCGCTTCCAAAGAGCACAGGGACTGGGGTCACTAGGAGCAGTGGTATGCATTGGGACCCCTGGGGGCACCTGGTAGTTAGTCCTTAATGTTTACTGCAGCACTATTTACAATAGCAAAGACTTGGGACCAACCCAAATGTCCATCAATTATAGACTGGATAAAGAAAATGTGGCATATATACACCATGGAATACTATGCAGCCATAAAAAAGAATGAGTTAATGTCCTTTGCGGGGACATGAATGAAGTTGGAAACTACAGGGAAGAGAGAGATCAGACTGTTACTGTGACCATGTAGAAAAGGAAGACATAAGGTACTCCATTTTGATCTGTACCCTGAATAGTTGTTTTGCTTTGAGAGGCTGTTAATCTGCAACTTTAACCCCAAACTTGTGCTCACAGAAACATGTGTTGTATGGAATCAAGGTTTAAGGGATCTAGGGCTGTGCGGGATGTGCTTTGTTAACAATATGTTTACAGGCAGTATGCTTGGTAAAAGTCATTGCCATTTTCCATTCTAGATTAACCAGGGGCACAATGCACTGCAGAGAGCCACAGGGACCTCTGCCCAGGAAAGCCGGGTATTGTCCAAGGTTTCTCCCCACTGAGACAGCCTGAGATATGACCTGGTGGGCCCGACACCCAGGAAGGGTCTGTGCTGAGGAGGATTAGTAAAAGAGGAAAGCCTCTTGTGGTTGAGATAAGAGGAAGGCCTCTGTCTCCTGCATGCCCCTGGGAACGAATGTCTTGGTATAAAACCCGATTGTACCTTCATTCTATTCTGAGATAGGAGAAAACCGCCCTGTGGCTCAAGGTGAGATATGCTGGCGACAATGTTGCTCTGTTATTCTTTACTACCCTGAGATGTTTGGGTGGAGAGAAGCATAAATTTGGCCCACGTGCACATCCAGGAATAGTACCTCCCCTTGAACTTATTTGTGACACAGGTTCCTTTGCTCACATGGTTTTTTTTTGTTTTTTTTTTGTTGTTGTTGTTGACCTTCTCCCTGTTATCACCCTGCTCTCCTACTGCATTCCTCTTGCTGAGATACTGAAAATAGTAATTGATAAAAACTGAGGGAATTCAGAGACTGGTGCCGGTGCAGGTCCTCCGTATGCTGAGTGTCGGTCTCCTGGGCCCACTGTTGTTTCTCTATACTTTGTCTCTGTGTCTTATTTCTTTTCTCAGTCTCTCATCCCACCTGACAAGATATACTCACAGGTGTGGAGGAGCAGGCCACCCCTTCAGAAACCATCATCCTTAGCAAACTAACACAGGAACAGAAAACCAAATACTGCATGTTCTCACTCATAAGTAGGAGTTGAACAATGTGAACACATGGACACAGGGAGGGGAACATCACACACTAGGGCCTGACTGGGAGTAGGGGGAAAGGGGAGGGAGAGCATTAGAACACATACCCAATGCATGCGGGGCTTAAAACCTAGATGACGGGTTGATAGGTGCAGCAAACCACCATGGCACATGTATAGCTATGTAACAAACCCGCATGTTCAGTACATATATCCCAGAACTTAAAGTAAAATAAAAAATAATAAAAAATAAAAAAAACTACGCACAGTAAGAGGTTAACAATAAAACTAACAATAAAATGGAACAATTATAACATACTGTGAAAAGAGTTAAGTCTCAGCCTTATCATATCTTATTGTGCTGCACTCACCTATATTCAGACTACAGAAAGCAAAACCATGAATTAGGGGGGCACTACTGTGCACATGTAGAGATGGAAGCATTTTACACAGAACACACTTATGTAACCAGCACCCAGACCAAGTCATAGAACATCAGGGTTACCAGCCGAGACCCTGGGGACCCCTCGCCACCACTTCCCCTAAGGCAACAGCTTCCAAAATGGGAGGCTTGGTTTATGCACTTAATTCAATGTATCTCTGTCTTAACATTTATTATGAAAGTATCATGTTCATTATAGTCCTTCAAACAGTACTGAAGTAGAGATGGTAATAAAGGTCCTTTCTCAGTTAATATTTAATATCCCCCCCCAATGAATCAGGTACTGTGCTCCTTGTAGGGTTCTTGGGGAATGCTAACTGGAAAAAAGTCTAGAGTTTGGCCACTGGGTTGGGAAGATCTTTGGGAGGCACAGAAGACCCCCCGAGTTCCCTTAAGTCATGCTGTTTTTAAGTCTTTCTCTCTCAGTGGTTCTTCTTCCATCAACCACCTGGGATGCAAGTCTTGGTGCTCAGTTGAAGGATAGGATAGGGGTGTCATAAAACGGAGAAAATTCTTCATATCGGTACAGAGTTTTCTTGCACTTTGCCAAAATTATAGATGTAAACATCATAATAAATCTATCCTCCTCTTGATCCCATCAGGGAGGCATGTAAAATAAGTGTGTCCTGGTGCCAAGAGTGGGAAGCTGGGGAGAGATTTATGCCATAATAGTGGGCATTTGTGAGGTCCACACAACAGAATGTAGAGACCCCCCAAGCACGTTGACTGCAGCACGAAGCCAGGGCGGGAGGAGACGCTGGACCAACCCTGTGGTGGGATGCAGGGCTCCTCTGGGTTGGGTCTCTGACGTCAAAATCCAAAATCTGTGTGGTCAGTCACCAGGAGGTGCAAAACCCATCTCCAAGCCTTTCTATGTCTGGTAACCAGGAGTCTCATGGAGAACTGAAGCCAAGGAGAGAACTGAGCCCCATGTGAAATCAGGGAGATAATCAAAGGGAATGACAAATGGTTTGGGGAAATGTGTTTGCGTCTAGTGCTCACTTTAGGAAAAATCACATTTTTATAAAAAATGCACACTGCATATCTTTCTTGCCGAAGTGCCCTTAGCAGTCTCCTTTTGTCTGGATAGCTTTGCCCTTCCTCTGCCAGATTCCCAAGCAGAGAGTTAGCATGAAGTCTCGGAGGTGCAGGTGCAACATCTCCAGTGGAAGGGACAGACGAAACATGGCTGAGTGAACGCAGGATTTACAAATCCACACACCAGTGATCCGAGCCCAGGGGCTCTTACCTGTGCCAGGACTGCCTTCCCTGGTAGTGCAGGAAGCCCAGATAAAATAACCCCACCTGGCCGGGCGCAGTGGCTCACGCCTGTAATCCCAGCACTTTGGGAGGCCGAGATGGGCAGATCATGAGGTCAGAAGATCGAGACCATCCTGGCTAACACTGTGAAACCCTGTCTCTACTAAAAATACAAAAAATTAGCCAGGCGTGATGGCGGGCGCCTATAGTCCCAGCTACACGGGAGGGTGAGGCGGGAGAATGGTGTGAACCCGGGGGGTGGAGCTTGCAGTGAGTGGAGATCGAGCCACTGCACTCCAGCCTGGGTGACAGAGCGAGACTCTATCTCCAAAAATAAATAAATAAACCCCATCCACCCACTCTTCCTCACATGACGCTCAGGAAGACAGTCCTGGTGGAAGAACCTCATTTCACTTCATTTTTAGAAAATTTATCCTCACATGTGCTGGGAGGAAAACAATAAATAATTAACCGTGCATGAACATGTCAAATGGAAAAAGAAAAATGCCTTTCAGATTATGTATTATGAATTACTTTTTTTTTTTTTGAGACAGGGTCTCACTCTGTCACCCAGGCTGGAGTGCAGTGGCCTGATCTCGGCTCACTGCAAGCTCTGCCTCCCGGGTTCATGCCCTTCTCCTGCCTCAGCCTCCCGAGTAGCTGGGACCACAGGCACCCGCCACCACGTCCAGCTAATTTTTTGTATTTTTAGTAGAGACGGAGTTTCGCAGTACTAGCCAGGATGGTCTCGATCCCCTGACCTCGTGATCCCTTCGCCTTTGCGGATGAGGAAATTAGCCATGTTTCCCTGTGCTTGACAGAACTTGGGCAACCTCTTCAGTGGCTTGTTGTGCAGTTTTATACAGTTACGTGAAGCAACTGATTGTTTCTGGAAGATGACGGCGATGCCTGTAATTGAATAGATGGCAATAAAACATTCGAATGTCATCCACAGAGGCAGCCACTTGCCAGAGCTGACACAGCCTGAGGGTAGAGAGTCTACAACTCTGAGATGCGGGGAAGGCCTCTCCAGTTCCTGTAGTGCTGAACTGCAGGGGTGGCAGGCACATGGTGGGAGCTGGAAGGAGGGGTCCAACTGGGATCTCTGGTGCAAATCTGGCTTAAACAAAAAGATACACATTCATTTTGGAAACTCGACTGTTTTTTGTAGAAATAAAATATTTTAAGATTCTATGTGGGTAAAGTGACAGGAGACCCCAGGAAGAACAGGCGCCTCCCCACCAGGCAGCCCACCAGGCCTGCCCCCTGTGCATTGCCCTGTGAGGCCTCAGGCATGGGGACTGGCAAAAGGCCTGCTGGGGCGGAGAGAGAACGCTGAAGCTTGGAGGAAGGAAGGTGTGATGAAGCCTGGGTCCCTGTCCCTAAGGGGTCCTGACACTCTGGGCCCCGCCCTGAGTTCATGACTGGCCTCCCCTTTGTGAGGAGAGCAGGCCCTGCATCACCAGGCAACCAGCGCTCCCTCCAGCCTCCCGCTCATTTCAGTTGGGCGTGGCAGCTGCTACACAGAGACCCACAGAAGCCACCCTCGGAACCAGCACCCAGTGAGGCCTGACCTGTGTTCCTCCACACCAACCCAGGGGCCGGGGTAAACCCAGGAGGAGACATGCAGAATGGGAGGGTGGCCCTGAGCCTCCATCCTAAGACCAGCCCCTTCCCGAGAGCACAGGGGCCGGGGTCGCTAGGAGCAGCAAGTGTGCACTGGGACCCCCGGGGCAATTGGTAGTCAGCCCTTCATACTCCCTCAAAGGAAAAGCAGTCCAGGGTTGTATGAAGTCAGGTAATTTTCAATCCAAAAAGTTCGTATGGTGTCCAGTGCCTCCTGCGGGCTGAGGTGCCAGTTATGTAAGAGGGCATGAAGTAGACCCAATTCTGAGACTGAAGTTACCAAAGGAGGGGAGTGTAAGTTAAATGCATCTCATAGTGGGTACAGGAAATTCAACTGAATTCAACCAAAACCGATTGAAGGCTGCTGTGTTCTGGGAGCTGTGACAGATGCTGGGGTTATGAGACTGATCGGGATCACCTGGGAAACACATGGCTGTAATTTAGGGCCAAGCATAATTGTTTCCATAGGGTAAGTGTGAAGTGGTGTGGACCCCCCGGGTGAAAAGAGAACCCCCCAGTGGGGGAAAGGAAGGGCTCCGAGGAGGAGGGACATTCATGCTGGGCTTCCTGGGAGAGGCGGCTTCCGTCGGCAGAAACTCAGGGGCTCTGGGGGTCTTTGAGGCTGAGGAGGGTGGGCTGAAGCACTGGGCTCCTGTTGTCACACGTGAGCGGGAAGCGGGATGTGACAGGCCGAACAGTGGCCGAGGATGGGTGTAAGGCCCTGAGTGCATGCCGGCCTGTGGCCTCCACACCACAGGCACAGGTCACGGTGAGGGAAGAGACCACACCTGCCCATCTCCCGTCTGCAAAGAGGCAAAGTCAGCTCTCCCAACTTGGGCTAGTGATGGCGTTTGCATTTCAAGCAGCTCAGTCTACCCCAGGTTTGTTGGAAAAGAGGCTACTCTGGGTGTCTCGGGGCTGAGCGTACACATGTGATCTTTGGCCTCCAGTACCTTAGAACTTTCTTAAGAAAAAAGAACTTTCCTGATAATTAACAGAAAAAAATAGTGCATGGTCTCTGGTTTGATAATAAAATAATTACTCTTGGTTTCAAGCAATACAAACTTTTATTCAAAAGAATATTTATGTAAGAAGTTTTTTAAGTTGGCCAACTTAAAAAACGGGACTGTCTCGTGTGTACTTGGAGTGAGAAGCATTCTACATTCCATATAAACCGTAAGCCACAGCTGTCAACTATGCATCAGGAAAGGTGACCAGCAGGATGTTGACCATTTACAGGCCAAGTGCTTGAGGGCAACTGGTATCCACACATGGTTTCACTGACCTAGAACAATCCTGCACAAGGCCTGCAGCTACTGCGTGTTCCTACCCAATAAGGTGGAATATTTTGTATGTCTGCACCAAGCTTGTCCACCAAGCCCTCGGGTCTCATGTAACCCAGGAGAGCTTTGAATGTGACCCAACCCAAATTTGTAAACTTTCTTAAAACATCATGAGTTTATTTGCGATTTTTGTTTTTTGTTTTTTTGTTTTTAGCTCATCAGTTGCCATTAGTGTGTTTATTTTATGTGTAGCCCAAGACAATTCTTCTTCCAATGTGGCCCAGGGAAGCCAAAAGACTGGATGCCGCTGGTAGACAATGTAAATCAAAGAAATTGGCGAAGGCAAATCTCAATCATTTAAGAAGTTTAAGTGCCAAGGTTAAGGACACACCCAGGAAAAAGAACACAGAACCACAGGAAAAGGCCGTGGCTTATGCTTTTTCTCCTGAAGAGGGTCTGGGGACCTTAATAAGTAAAGGGAAAAGAGTGGGCATTGGGGAAAAGAGGAAAGGGGGAAAAAAAAAAGGAAGGTCAATAAGAGGGAAGCAGTTGCAATTTTTTTTTTTTTTTAGACGAAGTCTCACTCTGTCACCTAGGCTGGAGTGCTGTGGTGCATATTTGCTCAAGAGACATGGAAACATGCAGGTTATATATGGTGAGCCTCTAGGAATTCTGAGTAAGGCAGGAAGATGCTTTTGTAATTAATGTTTGAAATTCTAAAAGTATAGCTCTTTTTATATAAAAACCGTACTGTTGTCTTTCTATCTTTTGCACATGTAAGCGGTAAAGAGCAGCACTGCCTATTCATTGGCCAATGTTTATTTGGTTCTCTACCTTGGGGAAAAGTGCTTTTACAGCATCTGTAAAATTAGGGCCCTAAGAAGGGCCCCTGTCCCTTACTCCAAAATATTTTCTCCTCATTTCAGTTCATTATTGGTGGAAATTCCTAGTGTTGAATCAAATAGTTTAACACTTCAGCTGGATCCCGGGTCATACAGAAAGTTGCCCTGGGGCTGTCTGTCCTTTAAGCATTGAATGTGCTAAAAAGGTTAAAATGTGAACAAAAAGCCTGGACTCACGGTTATTTTTGCAGAGTCTGTCTTGGACAGAAGAAAGCACCAAAACTAGGAGCTGTTGTCTAAGGAGGCTGCTGGTCCCTGGGAGTCATTCTTTACTACTGCATCCTGTTGTCCATCAGTCTTCTGGGGAAAGCAGTGGGCCCTGATCTAGGGATCAGGATCCCGCACTGATGGAATACATTGTTTTTGGCCGACTTCCTTGCTGTGGGACCCTGTACACTCGGGAATATCATCAAGGTATGGAAAAGGAGGGCCCTTTCTTTCTTCCTATGCCAGGAGAGTCTGTAGCCAGGGCTGAACCGGACTCAAAGAGTTCATAAATCTCCACAATTATAATAATGACTTACTAACATTTTGACTGTGGCTCCTAGAGAATCAGGTGGCTCCTGCTCATTAGAATGCTGTCTGTGCCCTGATGACATTGACGGGTGTTCTAGCCCTTGAGGAGGGAAGAGCTGTGCTGGCTTCTCAGTGACTCTCTGTTGGCTGCATGGTGGAAGATGCCATATGTGTTTCCTTGTTCTAGGTGCATATGCAGTTGGGTTAAATGGTGGCTCAGTACTGAATGGTGGGTGGTATTTTCCTTCCAGATGAGGACTCTGACCTCAGGAGTTTTTAGCGAGTGGCATTTCACAGTAACAGAGTCTGACATACACAAAGGGGACATTCACCTACATTGCCTGCTGTTGTAGGCTGTGGTGTGGCAATGACTTTTTAATCTCCAGGATCCCAGAGTTTACATTCTCTGAGCTTGGTACTGGGTGCTTCGCCAGTGATAGTGAGATTCTGGGCAGGGCTTTCCCTACCTATGGAAACGGGCACAAGGCCCTCCACTGTCTGGGCGTGCACTCCCCCCTCCCTTCCTGAACACTGGTTGGGGGAATAGCTCAGACGTGCTCTAGTTTCCTTCTGGAAGCTTCTATGTGGAGGTCTGACCGCACTCTCCTGGGATGCCCAGCCGCGGACTCTTTATGTACTAGGCCTCATTGACAAAAGAGCACTTTCAGTGTCTGCAGTTCAAAGGGCCCAACCCTCCCTCTGTGGCCCCAGCCTCATTAAGGACCTGCTCACAGAATCCCTCCCATGGACCACACCTGAAACCCAGCCTCCCACCTCGGGAAGCTTTTGGCGGTGCAAGGTGGAGATCATGACGTTGCTGATATAATCAGAAAGTTTCTTGGTTGTTTACATATTATTCGCAAAATTACACTTTTACCACTTCAGAGACTATCATGACTCAACAGTGTGACTTCCCCGTGAGGCTGAAAACCCTCACTGAGGCCCTGAAAACCCAAATACAGTTTGTCAACATTTTTGAGAGAATGTTAAATGACTTCTTTTCAGATAAAGCTTGTAGGCCCTCAGAGGCCTTTTAATTGGACTGTTCCATCTATGCTCGAGTTTAAGACTGGGTTGGTTAAATTGACAGGTGTCCCAGATTCTGCCCCAAATAAGTGTCAAAAATTGTTAAATAGTTCATAATTTCACATTATAATTTTGTTGTAATATATTTGTATATTTGTATAGTACATTTGCATCATATTACATGCTCCTTTGCCTTCTTAATCTGAGTACTGTGATCTTAATTTAATCTTCTCTAGATAATTTATTGATTTTAAGCTTTGATTAAAGCTACATCCCTGTCCCTAAGGGGTTCTGATGCTCTGGGCCCCGCCCTGAGTCTATGACTGGCCTCCCCTTTGTGAGGACAGCAGGCCCTGCATCACCAGGCAACCAGCACTCCCTCCAGCCTCCTGAGCATTTCAACTGGGCGCTGCAGCTGCTGCAGAGAAACCCACAGAAGCCACCCCTGGAACCAGCGCCTGATGAGAAGGCCCGACCTGCGTTCCTCCACACCAAGCCAGGCACTGGGGTAAGCCTAGGAGGTGACACGCAGGATGGGAGGGTATCCCTGAGCACGTCTCAGTCCAAGGACTAGCTCCTTCCTGAGAGCACAGGGGCCGGGGTCGCTAGGAGCAGCGAGTGTGCATTGGGACCCCCAGGGCAATTGGTAGTCAGCCCTTCACACTCCCTCAAAGGAAAAGCAGTCCAGGGTTGTATGAAGTCATGTACTTTTTCAATCCAAAAAGTTCCTATGGTGTCCAGTGCCTCCTGCGGACTGAGGTGCCAGTTATATAACAGGGCATGAAGTAGACCCAATTCTGAGACTGAAGTTACTAAAGGAGGGGAGTGTAAGTTAAACACATCCCATAGTGGGTACAGGAAATTCAACTGAATTCAACCAAAAGCGATTGAATGGCCGCTGTGTTCTGGGAGCTGTGACAGATGCTAGGGTTATGAGACTGAACTGGATCACCTGGGAAACACACATGGCTGTAATTTAGGGCTGAGCATAATTGTTTCCATAGGGTAAGTGTGAAGTGGTATGGACCCCCAGGGGGAAAAGAGAATCCCCCCAGTGGGGGAAAGGAAGGGCTTCAAGAAGGAGTGGGCTTTCATGCTGGGCTGTCTGTGCTTTAAGTCTTGAATGTGCTAACAAGGTAAAATGTGAATAAAAAGCCTGGACTCGCAGTTATTTTTGCAGAGTCTGTCTTGGATAGAAGAAAGCACCAAAACTAGGAGCTGTTGTCTAAGGAGGCTGCTGGTCCCTGGGAGTCATTCTTTACTACTGCATCCTATTGTCCATCAGTCTTCTGGGGAAAGCAGTGGGCCCTGATCTAGGGATCAGGATCCCGCACTGATGGAATACATTGTTTTTGGCCGACTTCCTTGCTGTGGGACCCCGTACACCCGGGAATATCATCAAGGTATGGAAAAGGAGGGCCCTTTCTTCCTTCCTATGCCAGGAGAGTCTGTAGCCAGGGCTGAACCGGACTCAAAGAGTTCATAAATCTCCACAATTATAATAATGACTTACTAACATTTTGACTGTGGGAGCTAGAGAATCAGGTGGCTCCTGCTCATTAGAATGCTGTCTGTGCCCTGATGACACTGACGGGTGTTCTAGCCCTGAAGAGGGAAGAGCTGTGCTGGCTTCAAAGTGACTCTCTGTTGGCTGCATGGTGGAAGATGCCGTATGTGTTTCCTTGTTCTAGGTACTGGGTTCTTCACCAGTGATAGTGAGATTCTGGGCAGGGCTTTCCCTACCTATGGAAACGGGCACAAGGGCCTCCACTGTCTGGGCGTGCACTCCCCCTCCCTAAAAGGACACTGGTTGGGGGAATAGCTCAGATGTGCTCTACTTTCCTTCTGGAAGCTTCTATGTGAAGGTCTGACTAGACTCTCCTGGGATTCCCAGGCAGGGACTCTTTATATAGTAGGCCTCATTGACAAAAGAGCACTTTCAATGTCTGCAGTTCAAAGGGCCCAACCCTCCCTCTGTGGCCCCAGCCTCCTTGAGGACCTGCTCGCAGAACCCCTCCCATGGACCACACCTGAAACACAGCCTCCCACCTCGGGAAGCTTTTGGTGGTGCAAGGTGGAGATCATGACGTTGCTGATATAATCAGAAAGTTGCTTAGTAGTTTACATATGTAACATATTACATATATTACAAAAATTACACTTTTGCCACTTCAGAGACTATCATGACTCAACAGTGTGACTTCCCAGTGAGGCTGAAAACCCTCACTGAGGCCCTGAAAACCCAAATACAGTTTGTCAACATTTTGAGAGAATGTTAAATGCCTTCTTTTCAGATAAAGCTTGTAGGCCCTAAGAGGTCTTTTAATTGGGTTTTTCCATCTATGCTCAAGACAGGGTTGGTTAAATTGACAGGTGTCCCAGACTCTGCCCCAAATAAGTGGCAAATATTATTAGATAATTCATAATTTCACATTATAATTTTGTTGTAATATATTTGTATATTTGTATAGTACATTTGTACCATATTACACGCTCCTTTGCCTTCTTAATCTGAGTACTGTGAACCTAATTTAATTTTCTCTAGATAATTTAAATGATTGATTTTAAGCTTTGGCTAAAGCTGGGTTCCTGTCCCTAAAGGATCCCCATGCTGTGGGCCCCGCCCTGAGTCTATGACTGGCCTCCCCTTTGTGAGGAGAGCAGGCCCTGCATCATCAGGCAACCAGCACTCCCTCCAGCCTCCGTGCATTTCAACTGGGCACTGCAGCTGCTACACAGAGATCCATGGAAGCCACCCTCGCAACCAATGCCCAATGAAAAGGCTGCTGGATGCCTTCAGGGCCTAGCCAGGACCCAGCCTCTGCAATCAGGTGCCTCAGACCACTGTGGTTTTATGTTATTTGTATCCTTCATGAATTTTATTATGCTAGCAGTCATTCTTGTCTGGTTCTATCACCATCTTACCAATTTCCTACTAGCACATCTGATGTATTATAGGCTAAAAGTCCAAATATCCAAAGGCATATTTTATATTATATAAATGATTGTGTGTGTGTATATATATATATACACATATATACACACACATATATATATACACACACACACACCCAGATGTGATATATACACATACATGCAACACACACACTGATTTAAGCACTGAGGGTAAAAGTGTAGGACTCACTCTATTTGGTAAAATGTCAGGTTTTGTGATGTTTGTTTTTATTGGGAGTAGATATTCCACTGAATTTTGGGTTCAGAGCCAAGAGGGTTAAGTTAGCCATAAATTTCCTTGGCTTCTGACCTAGATAACAGATGTTATAACAATGGAGGAAGAATTTTAGGCAGATATGAGCAATGGAATGAGAATCGTGTATCTGTATTACTTGTACTCAGTATGGTTTTTCAATGGTTGAAATGAAAACAATGTACTGGCCAGGCAAGGTGGCTAATGCCTGTAATCCTAGCACTTTGGGAGGCCAAGGCAGGTGGATCACCTGAGGTCAGGAGTTTGAAAGCAGCCTGACTGACATGGCGAAACCCTGCCTCTATTAAAAATACAAAGAAAAGATTAGCCAGGCATGGTGATGCACACCAGTAACTCAAGCTACTTGGGAGGCTGAGGCAGGAGAATCGCTTGAACCAGGCAGGGGGAGGTTGCAGGGAGCAGAGTGTGCCACTGCACTTGGGTCTGGGGGACAAAAGTGAAAATCCATCACACACACACACACACACACACACACATACACACACACACAGAAAACAATATACAAAATGTTTTACTCCATTAATTTAAAGATCTAGACCCTTGTGTCCTTCCCTCCCTGCACTTTGGTGTGTTGGTTCATTCATTTACTTATTCCACAAACATGAGGGAACCATTTCCAGGAACACAGATTAAAAGGACACCCGTGGCCTCGTATTTTCAGCCAGCAAGGCAGCCAATGGACATTTCCCAAATTACACAGGCCTCAGGACCAAAAAGGGCAGTGAGGGAGAGTGTTCGGGATGGAAGCTCAGCCCGAGACCCTGGAGGGCAGCACAGGCATTCCCGTGATCCCTTCTGCAGTGCGCAACACTGCAGGGCTCAACAGCACCCAACAGGGAAAGTCTGCAGCTCAGTTCATCGTCAGCTAGACCCAGTTGCTCCCTGGCTGTGCTGGGAGAACACAGGGTGAGGTCATGGTGCACTGGTGCCCCTTCCTCTTCCTGCACGACTTTGCTTTCCAAGAGGTACTCAATACAAATGAGTGTCATTTTCCCTTTATTTTCATTATTTTATTTTCTTAACTGAAAAATAATAATTGTATATATTCATAGGGTACCTAGTGAAGTTTTGTCATATATATTGTATAGCGATCTGATCAGAGTAATTAGCGTATCCATTGTCTCAAATATTTATCATTTCCTGTGGTGGGGATGTTCAATATCCTCCTTCCAGCTATTTGAAACTATTATATATTACACCACTGTTAACCCTGGTCACCCTGCAGTGGCGTAGATCACTAGGACTCCTTCCTCCCGTGTGGATGTGACTTTGTGTGCTTTAAAATATGTCTCCCTATGCCCCCTTCTCCTAGCCTTCCCAGCTTCTAGAATCCTCTGTTGTGCTTGTTACTTCAATTAGATACACTGTTTTTTTAGCTTCCATATAGGAGTAAGAACATGCGGTGTTTAACTTTCTGTTCTCAGCTTATTTCACTTTACATAATGTTCTCCAGTTCCATCCATGATGACATGAATGATAGGATTTCATTCTGTTTTGTGGCTGAATAGTGATAAAGTGAAGTAAATATGGCCTGAGAAGGGCTCTGTACTTCTATATTTGAGCCCTTGTGGATGAACCGTAACCCAACTTAACAGGTAGACAAGATTGCAACCCCAACTTAGAAGTGTGCACCTGTAACAATCGCTGAGTCCTGGCCAATCCCAGCAGCCGTACTTCAACCATGCATACACTGCTGAGTGTTCAAACCGTGTTCAAATAAGGCAAACAGCAACCTGTAACCAATCCAGCTATTTCTGTACCTCACTCCCGATTTCTATATGTCACTTTACTTTTTATATCTCTAAATTTGTTCTGATGACGAGGCACCTCTGGAGTATCTCTGAATATGCTGTGACTCTGGGGGCTGTACGATTCATGAATCATTCATTGCTCAATTAAACTACTGTAAATTTAATTTGGCCGAAGTATTTCATTGTTAAAAGAAAAACCTTAGATAAATTAAAAGTAACAGAGTTTAAGCAAGAACTCTTGACAAATTTGGCAGTCCCCAAACCAGAACAGGTTCAAAGACCCCACACTGTTTCCAGGTGGGCGAGAATTCATGGAGAGAAAAAGGAAAGTGATGCACAAAAAATGGAAGTGAGGTACAGAACCTCCTCATTGTTACAACACGGTGTTTGTCTTTTTTGAACATGGTTTGAGCACTTGGCTGCCTGTGATTGGCTGATTAGTAGTGTATTAATCACTAGTTGGTGTTTAGTACAACAGTTAAGTTATAGTCTGTTTACCCTCCCATTAGCTGACAGCTCACTGTGAATGAAGAATCCTTTAGACCCAACTTACAAGGAGGCAGTGTTAGGCTAAACTCAGCTTAAGAGAGTAGATACCACATTTCCTGTATCCAGGAACACAACAGTGAACCCAGAGAAAAGACAACGGTGAACTCAGAGATAATTCAACAGTGAACTCAAAAAAAAAATGCCAGTGAACCCAGGGAATAGAGAATGGGTCACCCAGGGAAAATATGACAGTGAATCCAAAGAATCGACAAAAATAAATGCAGAGAAAAGATGAAGGGGGAACGCAGAAAAAAGACGACGGTAAACCCAGAGAAAACATGACAGTGCACCCAGACAAAACACGACCGTGAACCAAGAAAACAGACAGTGAACCCGAAGAAAAGACGATGGTGAACCCAGAGAAAAGACAATGGTGAACCAACAGAATATACAATAGTCAACCCAGAAACAATATAACACTGAACCCAGAGAAAAGACAACAGTGCACCCCCAAAAAAAAGATGGTGGTGAACCAAGAAAAAATTCGACAGTGAACCCAGAGAAAAGATGACAGTGAACCCAGAGAAAAGACAATGGTGAACTCAGAGAAAATAACAACAACGAACCCAGACAAACAACGATGGGGAACCCAGAGAAAAGACAACGGGGCACCCAGAGAAGAGATGATGGTGAACACAGAGAAAAAACAACAAAACACAGAGAAAAGATGACAGTGAACCCAGAGAAAAGACGAACGTGAGACCAGAGAAATACAACAGTAAATCCAGAGAAAAGATGACAGTGAATCCAGATAAAAGACGATGGTACAACCAGAGATAAGACGACAGTGCACCCAGAGAAAAGATGATGGTACACGCAGAAAAAAGGTGATAGTGTACCCAGAGAAAAAAACGACAGTGAAATGAGAGAAAAGACAATGTTGAACCTGGAGAAAAGACGACAGTGAACCCACAGAAAAGACGAGAGTGAACCAAGAAAAAAGATGACACTGCATCCAGAGAAAAGATGACAGTAGACCCACAGAAAAGACGATGGTGAATTCAAAGAAAACCCGACAGTGAATCCAGAGTAAAAATGAATGCAAACAGAAAAAATATGACAGGGCACCTAGAGAAAAGATAATAGTGCACCCAGAGAAAAGACAATGGTGAACCCAGAGAAAATACAATAGTACGCCCAGAGAAAATATGGCAGTGAACCTCAAAAAAAGATGACAGTGCACCCAGAGAAAAGATGACAGTGCACCCAGAGAAAAGACGATGGTGCACACAGAGAAAAGACAATGGTGCACACAGAGAAAGGATGACAGTGCACTGAGAGAAAAGATGACACTGCACCCAGAGAAAATACAAAAGTGAACCCAGAAAAAATATGACAATGAAGCGAGAGGAAATACAAGAGTAAACCTAGAGAAAAGATGACAGTGCACCCAGAGAAAAGACAACAGTGAAACCAGAGAAAAGATGAAAATAAACCAAAACAAAAGATGACAGTGAACCCAGAGAAAAGATGACAGGGCACCAAGAGAAAAGACGATGGTGAAACCAGACAAAAGATGACAGCGAACAAGGAGAAAACACGACAATGAACAAAGAGAAAAGATGATGGTGAACCCAGAGAAAAGACAACAGTGAAATGATACAAAATACAACATGGAAACCAAAGAAAAGATGGTGAATGCAGAGAAATAGTGAACCCAGAGAAAAGAGGATGGTGAAACCAGAGAAAAATGATGGTTCACCAAGATAAAAGATGACAGTGAACCCAGAAATAATACAATAGAGAAATGCAGAGAAAGATAATGGCGCACCCACAGAAAAGAAGATGGGGATCCCAGAGAAAAGACGATAGTGAACCTAGAGGAAAGATGACAGTGAACCCAGAGAAAAGACAACAGTGAACTCAGAAAAAAGACATTGGTGAACCGAGAGAAAAGAAGACAGTGAACTCAGAGAAAAGACAATGGTGCATCAAGAGAAAAGAAGACAGTGCACATAGAAAAAAGATGACGGTGAAACGAGAGAAAAGATGACAGTGAACCCATAGAAAAGACGATGATGGACCCAGAGGAAAGACAAGGGTGAACCCAGAGAAAAGACGAAAGTAGAGAAAAGACGATAGTGAACACAGAAAAAAAGACTAAAGTGAACACAAAGAAATAACAACAGTGATCTCAAAGATGAAAGTGAACCCAGAGAAAAGCCGACAGTGCATGCAGAGAAAAGACGATGGTGAGCCCAGAAAAAATATGAAGGTGAAACCAGAGAAAATGTAACAGGGAACCCAGAGAAAGGATAATGGTTCACCCAGAGAAAATACAAGAGTGAACCCAGAGAAAAGACAATAATGAACCAAGAGAAAAGATGACAGTTTACCCAGAGAAAAGACAATGGTGCACCCAAAGAAAAGACAACAGTGAACCAACAGAAAAGATGATGGTGCACCCAGAGAAAAGATGACAGTGCACACAGAGAAAAGACAACAGTGAACACAGAGAAAACATGATGGAGCACCCAGAAAAAGATGACAGTGAACCCAGAGAAAAGACGATGGTGTACCCAAGAAAAGACCACAGTGAATCCAGAGAAAAGACTACAGTTAATCCAGAGAAAAGATGACGATGAACCCAGAAGAAAGACAGTGAAATAAAAAAAGATGAGAGTGAACCCCAAAAAAAGATGACAGTGAACCCAAAGAAAATACGACAGTGAACCCAGAGAAAAAATGATGGTGCACACAAAGAAAACACAAGAGTAAACCCAGAGAAAAGACGATAGTGAACCCAGAGCAAAGATGAGCATTTACTCAGAGAAAAGACAATGATGAACCCAAACAAAAGACAACAGTGAACCCAGAAAAAAGACGATGGTGAAACCAGAGAAAAGATGACAGTGCACCCAAAAATAGACGACAGGAAATCCAGGAAAAAAAAAAAAAAAAGCCAAAAATTGAACAGAGAAAAGATGACAATGAACCGAGAGAACAGACCATGGTGTACTCAGATAAAAGCCAATGGTGCACCCAGAGAAAAGATGACAGTGGATCCAGGAAAAAAACAAAACAAAAGAAAACAAAACAGTGAACAAAGAGAAAAGACAACAGTGAACCCAGAGAAAAGACAATGGTGCACCCAGAGAAAAGACCACAGTGAACCCAGAGAAAAGATGATGATGAAACCAGAGAAAAGATGACAGTGAAACAAAAGAAAAGATGACAGTGAACCCCCAAAAAAGATGACAGTGAACCCAGAGACAATACAATGGTGAATCCAGAGAAAATACGACAGTGAAACAAGAGAAAATATAACACGGAACACAGACAAAAAATGATGGTGCAACCATAGAAAATACAACAGTGAAACAAGAGAAAAGACAATGGTGAACCCAGAGAAATGACGACAGTGAATCTAGAGAAAAGATGATGATGAAACCAGAGAAAAGATGACAGTCAAACAAAAGAAAAGATGACAGTGAACCCCCAAAAAAGATGACAGTGAACCCAGAGACAATACAACGGTGAATCCAGAGAAAATACGACAGTGAAACAAGAGAAAATATAACACGGAACACAGACAAAAAATGATGGTGCAACCATAGAAAATACAACAGTGAACCCAGAGAAAAGACAATGGTGAATCCAGAGAAATGACGACAGTGAACCCAGGGAAAAAATGACAGTTACCCAGAGAAAAGACAATGGTGTACCCAAAAAAAGACAACAGTGAACCCAGAGAAAAGACAATGGTGCACCCAGAGAAAAGATGACAGTGTACCCAGAGAAAAGACAACAGTGAATCCAGATAAAAGATGATGGTGCACCCAAAAAAAGAAGACAGTGAATCCAGAAAGAAAAAAAAAAAACAAAGTGAACAAAGAGAAAAGACAATGGTGCACCCAGAGAAAAGACGATGGTGCACCCAGAGAAAAGATGACAAGGAATCCAGAAAAAAACAAAAACAAAAGCAGTGAACAAAGAGAAAAGATGACAATGAACCCAGAGAAAAGACGATGGTGCACCCAGAGAAAAGATCACAGTAAATCTAGAGAAAAGATGACGATGCACCTAGAGAAAAGATTACAGTGCACGCAGAGGAAAGACGATGATGAAACTCCCAAAAATAGGACATTGAAACCAGAGAAAAGATAATAGAGAACCCAGTGAAAAGATGATGGTGCACCTGGAGATAATACAACAGTGAACCCAGAGAAGAGGCGACAGTGAACCCAGAGAAAAGGCGACAGTGAACCCAGAGAAAATACAAGGGTGAACCTAGAGAAAAGTTGACATGGCATCCAGAGAAAAGATGATAGTGAAACCAGAAAAAGATGACAGTGAAACCACAGAAAAGACTACAATGAACCCAGAGAAAAGACGATGGTGTACCCAGAGAAAAGACGACAGTGAACCCAAGAATACACAACACTGAACCAAGAGAAGAGATGACAGTGAACCGAAAGAAAAGATGACAGGGAATCCAGAGAAAAGATGATGGTGAAACCAGAGAAAAGACCACAGTGAACCAAGAAAGAATATAACATGCAAACAAAAGAAAAGACAGTGAACCCAGAGAAACAGTGAACCCAGAGAAAAGACAAGAATGAACCCTGAGAAAAGAGGACAATGCACCCAGATAAAAAGACAATGGTGAAACCAGAGAAAAGATGATGGTTAACCTAGAAAAAGATGATAGCGAACACCCTAAAAAAGCAAAAGACAAATGCCGAGAAAGATGATGGTGAATCGAGAGAAAAGACGACAGTGATGCCACAGAAAAGATGACAGTGAACCCAGAGGGAAAAACGACAGTGAACCCAGAGAAAAGATGATGGTACATGAAGAGAAAATACAACAGTGAACCAGAGAAAAGATGATGGTGAGCCCAGAGAAATGACAACAGTGAACCCAGAGAAAGGATGACAATTACCCAGAGAAAATACAATGGTGCACCCCCCCCCAAAAAAAACAGTGAACCCAGAGAAAAGACGACGGTGCACCCAGGAAAAGATGAGAGTGCACCCAGGGAAGAGACAACAGTGAACCCATAGAAAAGATGACGGTGCACCGAGAAAAACACGACAGTAAACACAGAGAAAAAAACGATGGTGAACCCAGAGAAAATAAAGCAGTAAACCCAGAGTAAACATGATAGTGAATTTAGAGCAAGGATGATGGTGCACCCAGAGAAAAGATGATACCGAACCCACAGAAATGACAACAGTGAATCCAGAGAAAAGATGACAGTTTACCCAGAGAAAAGACAATGGCCCAAAGAAAAGACAAAAGTGAACCCAGAAAAAAGACCATGGTGCACCCAGAGAAAAGATGACAGTGCACCCTGAGAAAAGACAGCAGTGAATCCAGAGAAAAGATGACGGTGCATGCAAAAACAAAAACGACTGTGAATCCAGAAAAAAAAAAAAAAAAAAAAAAAAAAAAACAGTGAACAAAGAGAAAAGACAACAGTGAACCCAGAAAAAAGAGGATGGTGCACACAGAGAAAAGACCACAGTGAATCCAGAGAAAAGATGACCATGAATCCAGAGAAAAGACAACAGTGAAACAAAAGAAAAGATGTCAGTGATCTCCCAAAAAAGATGACAGTGAACCAAGAGAAAATATGATGGTGAACCCAGAGAAAATATGACAGTGAAATAAGAGAAAAGATGACAATGAACCCAGAGAAAAAACGATGGTGGAAGCAAATAAAATACAACAGTGAACCCAGACAAAAGATGATAGTGAACCCAGAGAAATGATGACAGTGAACCCAGGGAAAAGATGACAGTTACCCAGAGAAGAGACAATGGTACACCCAAAAAAAGACAACAGTGAACCCAGAGAAACGATGATGGTGCACCCAGAGAAAAGATGACAGTGCACCCAGAGAAAAGACAACAGTGAATCCAGATACAAGATGGTGCACCCAAAAAAAGACGATAGTGAATCCAGAAAAAAAAAAAAAAGTGAACAAAGAGAAAAGATGACAGTATACCCAGAGAAAAGATGATGGTGCACCCAGACAAAGACGATAGTGAAACCAGAGAAAAGGTGACGAGGAACTCAGAGAAAAGACGACACTGAAACTAAAGAAAAAATGACAGTAAACCCAAGAAAAAGATGACAGTGAACCCAGAGAAAATACAATGGTGAACCCAGAGAAAAGACAACAGTGAACCCAGAGAAAAGAAGACGGTGCAACCAAAGAAAAGACGATGGTGAACCCAGAGAAAAGACAACAGTGAAATACAAGAAAAGATGACAGTGAACACTTAGAAAAGACAACAGTGAATCCAGAGAAAATAAAACAGTGACCCCAGAAAAAAGATGACAGACAACCCAGAGAAAAGAGGACGGTGCACTCAGAGAAATGATGACAGGAAACCAAGAAAAAATACAACAGAGAAATGCAGAGGAATATGACAGCGCACTCAGAGTAATGATGACAGTGAACCCAGAGAATATAAGACCGTGAACCCTGAGAAAAGACAATGGAGAAACCAGAGAAAAGATGCAGTGAATCCAGAGAAAAGATGAAGATGAACCTGGAGAAAAGACGACAGTGAAACTAAAGATGGCAGTGAACCCCCAAAAAAGACAACAGTGAACCAAGAGAAAATATGACAGGGAACACAGAGAAAAGATGACAGCAAAACAAGAGAAAAGATGACAGTGAACCAAGAGAAAAGATGATGGTGCACCCAAAGAAAGTAAAACAGTGAACCCAGAGAAAAGACAACAGCGAACTCAGAGAAATGACAACAGTGAACCCAGCAAAAAGATGACGGTATACCCAGAGAAAAGACAATGGTGCATCCAAAAAAAAGACAACAGTGAAACCAGAGGAAAGACGATGGTGCACCCAGAGAAAATACGACAGTGCACCCAGAGAAAAGACAACAGTGAACCCAGAGGAAAGATGGCGGTGCAGCTAGAAAAAGATGGCAGTGATCACAGAGAAAAGATGATGGTGAAGTGAACCCAGAGAAAATAAAACAGAGAACCCAAAGAAAATATGACACTGAATTCAGAGAAAAGATGATGCACCCAAAGAAAAGACAACAGTGAATCCAGAAACAAAACAAAACAAAAACAGTGAACAAAGAGAAAAGATGACAGTGAACCCAGAGGAAAGATGATGGTGCATCCAGAGAAAAGATGACAGTGAAACCAAAGAAAAGATGACGATGAAACCAGAGAAAAGACAAAGGACGACAGTGAAACAAAAAAAAAGATGACAGTAAACCCAAGAGAAAGATGACAGTGAACCCAGAGAAAATACGACGGTGAACCCAGAGAAAAGACAACAGTGCAACCAGAGAAAAGATGACGGTGAACCCAGAGAAAAGACGACAGTGAATTACAAGAAAAGATGACAGTGAACACGTAGAAAAGACAACAGTGAATCCAGAGAAAATAAAACAGTGACCCCAGAAAAAAGATGACAGGGAAACCAGAGAAAAGAAGGTGGTGCACACAGAGAAATGATGACAGGAAACCAAGAAAAAATACAACATAGAAATCAGAGGAAGATGACAGCACACTCAGAGAAAAGATGACGGTGAACCCCGAGAATATAAGACTGTGAACCCTGAGAAGGGATGATGGAGAAACCAGAGAATAGATGACAGTGAACCCAAAGAAAAGATGACGGTGCACCCAGAGGAAATACAACAGTGAACCCAGAGAAAATACAACAGTGAAACTAGAGAAAAGATGACAGGGCACCCAGAGAGAAGATGATGGTGAAACCAGAAAAAGGCGATAGTGAAATCAGAGAAAATACCACAATGAACCCAGATAAAAGATGATAGTGTACCCAGAGAAAAGACGACAGTAAACCCAGAGAAAATATGACAGTGAACCCAAAGAAAAGATGACAGAGCACCCAGAGAAAAGACAACGGTGAAACCAGAGAAAAGATGACAGTGAACTAAGAAAGAATATGACATGGAAACAAAAGAAAAAATAGTGAACCCACAGAAATAGTGAACCCAGAGAAAAGACAAGAGTGAACCCCTAGAAAAGAGGACAATGCACCCAGAGAAAAGACAAGGGTGAAACCAGAGAAAAGATGACGGTTAGCCCAGAGAAAAGATGATAGTGAATCCCCCTAGAAAACAACAGAGAAATGCAGAGAAACAGGACGGTGAAATGAGAGAAAAGACGGCAGTGAACCCAGAGAAAAGATGACAGTGAACCCACAGAAAATACAAGAATGAACCTAGAGCAAAGATGACAGGGCACCCAGAGAAAAGATGATGGTGAAACCAGAAAAAGATGACAGTGAAACCAGAGAAAATATGACAGCGAACCCACAGAAAAGACAACAGGACGCCCAGAGAAAAGACGATGGTGAAACCAGAGAAAAGACAATAGTGAACAAAGAAAGAATATGACATGGAAAGAAAAGAAAAGATAGTGAACCCACAGAAATAGTGAACCCAGAGAAAAGAGAAGAGTGAACCCTAAGAGGACAATGCACACAGAGAAAAGACAATGGTGAAACCAGAGAAAAGATGACTGTTAAGCCAGAGAAAAGACAGTGAAACCCCCGCAAAAGCCAGAGAATCGCAGAGAAAGATGATGGTGAATGGACAGAAAAGATGAGAGTGATGCCAGAGAAAAGATGGCAGTGAACCCAGAGAAAAGATGACAGTGAACCCAAAGAAAAAACAACAGTGAACCCAGAGAAAATATGACAGTGAACCAAAAGAAAAGACGATGGTGAACACAGAGAAAAGATGACAGTGAACTCACAGAAAAGATGATGGTGAATCCAGAGAAAAGAAGGTAGTGTACCCAGAAAAAAGATGACAGTTAAACCAGAGAAAAGATGACGGTGAACCCAGAGACAAGACGATGGTGAACAGAGAAAAAATGACAGTGAACCCAGAGAAAAGATGATGGTACATGAAGAGAAAATAAAACAGTGAACCTAGAGAAAAGACAATGGTGAACCCAGAGAAATGATGACATTGAACCCAGAGAAAAGACAATGGTGCACTCAGAGAAAAGACCACAGTGCACCAAGAGAAAACATGATAGTGAACCCAGTGAAATGACAACAGTGACCCACAGAAAAGATGACAGTTTACCCAAAGAAAAGACAATGGTGCACCCAAAGAAATAGAGAAAAGATGATGGTGCACCCTGAGAAAAGATGACAGGGCCCCCAGAGAAAAGACAACAGTGAACCCAGAGAAAATAAAACAGTGAACCCAGAGAAACTATGACATGGAATTCAGAGAAAAGATGATGGTGCACACAGAGAAAAGATGACAGCGAATCCAGAAAAAAAAAAAAAAGAAAAGAAAAAAGAAAACACTGAACAAAGAGGAAAGACAACAGTGAACCCAGAGATAAGACAACATTGAATTCAGTGAAAAGACGATGGTGAACCCAGAGGAAAGATGATAGGGAACCCAGAGAATATAAAACAGTGAACCCAGAGGAAATATGACAGTGAATTCAGAGAAAAGACAATGGTACACCCAGAGAAAAGATGACAGTGAATCCAGGAAAAAAAAAAAAAGTGAACAAAGACAAAAGATGGCAGTGAACCCAGAGAGAAGACAACATTGAATTCAGAGAAAAGATGATGATGCACCCTAGAAAAGATGACAGTGAATCCAAAAAAAAATAGTGAACCCAGAGAAAAGATGACAGTGCACCCAGAGAAAAGACCACAGTGATTCCAGAGAAAAGGTGATGATGA
This sequence comes from Macaca thibetana thibetana, assembly GCF_024542745.1. Lineage (NCBI taxonomy): Eukaryota > Metazoa > Chordata > Mammalia > Primates > Cercopithecidae > Macaca > Macaca thibetana. Next base: position 165,387,171 of record NC_065581.1, on the reverse strand, counting down.
ACCCACGAACCCAGAGGAAAGACGACAGTGAAACAAAAGAAAAGATGATGGTGAACCACAAATAAAAAAAAAAAGACGACAGTAAACCTAGAGATAATATGATGGTGAACCCAGAGAAAATATGACATTGAAACAAGAGAAAAGATGACAGTGAACCCAGAGAAAAAATGATGGTGCACCTAAAGAAAATACAACAGTGAACTCAGAGAAAAGATAGTGAACCCAGAGAAATGACAATGGTGAACCCAGAAAAAAGGTGACAGTTATGCAGAGAAAAGACAAAGGTGCACCCCAAAAAAAGACAACAGTGGACATAGAGATAAGACGATGGTGCACCCACAGAGAACATGAAAGTGCAGCCAGAGAAAAGACAACAGTGAACCCACAGAAAAGATGACAGTACACCCAGAAAAGGATTACTGTGAATACAGAGAAAAAATGACGATGAACTCAGAGAAAATAAAACAGTGAACCCAGAGAAAATATGACAGTGAATTCAGAGCAAAGACAATGGTGCACACAGAGACAAATGAGAGTGAATGCAGAAAAAAGAAAAAAAAAAAAACAGTGAACCAAGAGAAAAATGAGAGAGAACCCAGAGAAAAGACAATGATGCACCCAGAGAAAAGATGACAGTGAATCCAGAGAAAAGGTGACAATGAACTCAGAGAAAAGATGACAATTAACCCAGAGAAAAGATGACAGTAAAACTAAAGGAAAGATGACAGTGAACCCCCAAAAAAGGTGACAGTGACTCCAGAGAACATATGACAGTAAAAAAAGAGAAAAGATGATGGTGAGTCCAAAGAAAAGATGATGGTGAACACAGTGAAAAGACCATAGTGCACCCAGAAAAAAGATGACAATGAACCCAGAGAAATAGCAACAGTGATCCCAGAGAAAAGATGTCAGTGCATACAGAGAAAAGATGATGGTGAACCCCCAAAAAATATAGCAGTGAAACCAGAGAAAAGGTAACTGAGAAACCAGAGAAAAGATGATGTGCAACCAAAGATAATACAACAGTGAACAAAGAGAAAAGGTGACAGTAAACACTGATAAAAGACAATGCTGCAATCAGAGAAAAGACAACAATGAACTCACAGAAAAGACAACAGTGAATTACAAGAAAAGATGAGAGTGAACACGTAGAAAAGACAACAGTGACTCCAGAGCGGGGGGGAGGGGGGGTGGGAAAAAAAAACAGTGACCCCAGGAAAAAGACGACAGAAAACCCAGAGAGAAGAGGATGGTGCACCCAGGGAAATGAAGATGGTAAACCCAAAAAAAAATACAACAAAGAAATGCAGAGAAAGGTAACAGTGCACTCAGAGTAAAGATGATGGTGAACCCAGAGAAGTATATAAAACAATGAACCCTGAGAAGGGATGATGGAGAAACCAGAGAAAAGATTACAGCAAACTCAAGGAAAAGACAACGGTGCACCAGAGGAAATACAACAGTGAACCCAGAGAAAAGGCGACAGTGAACGCAGAGAAAATACAATAGTGAACCTAGAGAAAAGATGACAAGGCACCCAAAAAACCACGATGGTGAAACCAGAAAAAGACGACAGTGAAACCAGATAAAAGATGATGGTGTACACAGAGAAAACACGACAGCGAATCCAGAGACAATAGGACAGTGAATCCAAAGAAAAGATGACAGGGCAACCAGAGAAAACACAACAGTGAATCAAGAAAGAATATGACATGCAAACAAAAGAAAAGATAGTGAACCCACAGAAATAGTGAAACCAGAGAAAGACAAGAGTGAACCCTAAGAAAAAAGGACAATGTACCCAGAGAAAAGAGAATGGTAAAACCAGAGGAAAGATAATGGTTAGCCCAGAAAAAAGATGACAGTGAAACCCCTGAAAAAATAACAGAGAAATGCAGAGAAAGATGATGGTGAACCGAGAAAAAAGATGGCAGTGATGCCAGAGAAAAGACAGCAGTGAACCCAGGGAAAAGATGACAGTGAACCCAGAGAAAATATGACAGTGAACCAAAAGAAAAGACGATGGTGAATGCAGAGAAAATATGACAGTGAATTCAGAGAAAAGACGACGGTGCATCCAGAGAAAAGAAGGTAATGCACTCAGAAAAAAGATGACAGTTAAACAAGAAAAAAGACAACAGTGAATCCAGAGAAAAGACAATGGTGAACAGAGAGAAAAAACAACAGTGAACCCAGAAAAAGATGAGGGTACACAAAGAGAAAATACAACAGTGAACCCAGAGAAAAGACGATGGTGAACCCAGAGATATGATGACAATGAGCCCAGAGAAATGACGACAGTGAACCCAGAGAAAAGGCAACGGTGCACTCAGAGAAAAGACCACAGTGCACCAAGAGAAAAAACGATAGCGAACCCACCGAAATGACGATAGTGAACCCAGAGAAAAGATGACAGTTTGCCCAGAGAAAAGACAATGGTGCACCCAAAGAAATAGAGAAAAGACTATGATGCACCCAGTGAAAAGACGACACTGCACACAGAGAAAAGACAACAGGGAACCCAGAGAAAAGATGACAGTGCACCCAGAAACAGACGACACTGAATGCAGAGAAAAGACAACAGTGAACCCAGAAAAAATAAAACAGTGAACCAAGAGTAAATATGACAGTGAATTCAGAGCAAAGACAATGATGCACCCAGAGAAAAGATGAGAGTGAATCCAGAAAAAAAAAAGTGAACAAAGAGAAAAGACGACAGTGAACCCAGAGAAAAGATGATGATGCACGCAGAGAAAAGACGACAGTGAATCCAGAGAAAAGATGACGATGAAGCCAGAGAAAACACAACAGTGAAACTATAATTGACAGTGAATCCCCACAAAAGACAACAGGGAACACAGAGAAAATGCAACAGTGAACCTAGACAAAAGATGACAGTGAAACAAGAGAAAGGATGACAGTGAACCAAGAGAAAAGATGATGGTACACCCAAAGAAAATACAACAGTGAACTCAGAGAAAAGACGATAGTGAACCAAGAAAAATGACAACAGTGAACCCAGAAAAAAGATGACAGTTTACCCAGAGAGAAGACAATGGTACACCCAAAGAAAAGACATCAGTGAACCCAGAGAAAAGACGATGGTGCACCCAGAGAAAATATGACTAGTGAAACCAGAGAAAAGACAACAGTGAACCCAGAGAAAAGATGACATTGCACCCAGAAAAAGACAACAGTAATCACAGAGAAAACATGATGGTGAACTCAGAGAAAATAAAACAGAGAAGCCAGAGAAAATATGACATTGAATTCAGAGAAAATACAATGGTGCACCCAAAGAAGAGATGACAGTGAATCCAGAAACAACAGCAACAGCAACAACAACAAAAACAATTAACAAAGAGAAAAGATGACAGTGAACTCAGGAAAAAAAAGACAGTGCATCAGAGAAAAGACGACTGTGAATCCAGAGAAAAGATGACGATGAACCCAAAGAAAAAACGACAGTTAACGCAAGAAAAAGACGGCAGTGAACCCAGAGAAAATACGATGGTGAAACCAGAGAAAAGATGACAGTGAACCCAAAGAAAAGACGACAGTGAATTACAAGAAAACATGACAGTGAGCACAGAGAAAAACAGTGAATCCAGAGAAAATAAAACAGTGACCCTAGAAAAAAGACGATAGAGAACCCAAAGAAAAGAGGATGGTGCACCCAGAGAAATGATGACAATAAACCAAGAAAAAAACACAATAGAGAAATGCAGAGAAAGATGAGAGTGCACTCAGAGAAAAGATGACGGTGAACCCTGAGAATATAAGACCATGAACCCTGAGAAGGGATGATGGAGAAACCAGAAAAAAGATGACAGTGAACCAAAACAAAAGATGAGGGTGCACTCAAAGGAAATACAACAGTGAACCCAGAGAAAGTACAAGAGTGAACTTAGAGAAAAGATGATAGGGTGGCCAGAGAAAAGATGATGGTGAAACCAGGAAAAGATGACAATTAAATCAGAGAAAAGAATACGATGAACTCAGAGAAAAGACGATGGTGTACCCAGAGAAAAGATGACAGTGAACCTAGAGAAAATACGACAGTGAACCCAAAGAAAAGACGATGGGGCACCCAGAGAAAAGGTGATGGTGAAACCAGAGAAAAGATGACAGTGAACCAAGAAAGAACATGACATGGAAAGAAAAGAAAAGATAGTGAACCCACAGAAATAGTGAACCCAGAGAAAAGACAAGAGTGAACTCTAAGAAAAGAGGACAATGCACACAGAGAAAAGACAATGGTGAAACCAGAGAAAAGATGATGGTTAACTCAGAGAAAAGACAATAGTGACTCCCCCACCCCCACCCCAGAAAACAACAGAGAAATGCAGAGAAAGATGACAGTGAACCAAGAGAAAAGACAACAGTGATGCCAGAGAAAAGATGGCAGTGACTCCAGAGAAAAGATGACCGTGAACCTAGAGAAAAAATGACAGTGAACCCAGAGAATATACAACAGTGAACCAACAGAAAAGAAAAAGGTGACCGCAGAGAAAAGATGACAGTTAACTCAGAGAAAAGACGACGGTACATCTGGGGAAAAGAAGGCAGTGCACCCAGAAAAATGATGACAGTTAAACCAGAGAAAAGACGGTGAACCCAGAGAAAGGACGACAGTGAATTACAAGAAAACATGACAGTGACCACATAGAAAAGACAACAGTGAATCCAGAGAAAGTAAAACAGTGACCCCAGAAAACAGATGATGGTAAACTCAGAGAAAAGAGGATGGTGCACCCAGACAAATGACGACAGTAAACCCAGAAAAAATACAACAGAGAAACGCAGAGAAAGATGACAGTGCACTCAGAGAAATCATGACGGTGAACCCCGAGAATATAAGACCACGAACCCTGAGAAGGGACAGTGGAGAAACCAGAGAAAAGATGACGATGAAACTAAAGAAAAGATGAAGGTGCACCCAGAGGAAATACAACAGTGAACCCAGAGAAAATACAAGAGTGAACCTAGAGAAAAGATGACAGGGCACCCAGAGAAAAGACGACAGTGAAACTAAAATTGACAGTGAACCCCCCAAAAAAGATGACAGAGAACCCAGAGAAAATACGATGGTGAACCCAGAGGAAAGATGACAGTGAAACAAGAGAAAGAATGACAGTAAACCCAGAAAGAAAATGATGGTGCACCCAAAGAAAATACAACAGTGAACTCAGGGAAAAGATGATGGTGCACCCAGAGAAAAGATGACAGTGAATCCAGAGAAAAGACAACAATAACCCAGAGAAAAGATGACAGTGATCACAGAGAAAAGACTACGGTGAACCCAGAGAAAATAAAACAGAGAATACAGAGGAAATATGACACTGAATTCAGAGAAAAGACAATGGTGCACCCAGAGAAAAGAGGACAGTGCACCCAGAGAAAAGACAGCAATAACCCAGAGAAAAGACACAATGAACACAGAGAAAAGACAATGATGAAGAAAGAAAAAAATGACAGTGAACACAGAGAAAAGACAACAATGAACTTACAGAAAAGACAATGGAGAACCCAGAGAATAGATGAGGGTAAAACCAGAGAAAATACAACAAAGAATCCAGAGAAAATATTACAGAGAACCCAGAGAAAATACAATAGTGAACCAAGAAAAAAAGATGAGAGTGAACACAGACAAAATACTATAACGAACCCAGGAAAATACTGCAGTGAACCGAGAGAAAAGATGAGAGTGAACCCAGAGAAAAGACGATGGAGCACCCAAAGACAAGACAATGGTGAACCCTGAGAAAAGATGACACTAAACGCCCAAAAAATACAACAATGAACCCAGGGAAAATATGAAAGTAAACCAAGAAAAATACAACAGTGAACCCAGAGAAAAGACATCCAAAGAAAAGATGATGGTGAACTCCCAGAAAAGAAGAAAGTGCACCCAGAGTAAAGACAACAGCAAAGTCAGAGACTAGTGAACTTAAAGAAAAGACGACAGTGAATCAGTGAAAAAAAGACAGTAAATACAGGGGAAAAATGATGGTGAAATCAGAAGAAAGATGATAGTGCACCCAAAGAAAAGATGACGGTGAACCCAGAGAAAAGACAATGGTGAACCCAGAGAAAAGACAACAGGGAACCCAGAGGAAAGACGACAGTCAACCCAGAGAAAAGACAATGGTGAACCCAGAGAAAAGACAACAGGGAACCCAGAGGAAAGACGACAGTCAACCCAGAGAAAAGACAATGGGGAACCCAGAGAAAAGACGACACTGAACCCAGAGAAAAAACAGTGGTGAAACGAGAGAAAAAAAGACGATGAACCCAGAGAAAATTTGAGAGTGACCCAGAAAGACGATGACAGTGAACACAGAGAAAACTTGACGATGCACCCAAAGAAAAGATGACGGTGCACCCAAAGAAAAGATGATGGTGCACCCAAAGAAAACATGACGATGCAGCCAAGGAAAAGATGAGAGTGAATCTAGAGAAAAGATGACGATGAAACCGAGGAGAAGACAACTGTGAACCAAAAGAAAAAAAAAACAGTGACCCCAGAGAAAAGACGATGCTGACCCCAGAGAAATGACGACTGTGAACCCAGAGAAAACAAGACAGTTTACCCAGAGAAAAGACGACAGTGTACCCAAAGAAAAAATGACACTGCACCCAGAGAAAAGACGATGGTGCACTCAGAGAAAAGACAACAGTGAATCCAGAGAAAAGATGACAGTGAATCCAGAGAAAAGAGGAGAGGGCACCCAAAGAAAGACCACAGTGAACCCACAGAAGAGATGACGGTTAACCCACAGAAAATAAAACAGTGAACCCAGAGTAAATATGACAGAGAATTCAGAGAAAAGATGATGATGCACCCACAGAAAAGATGGCAGTGAACCCAGAGAAAATATGACAATGAACCAAGAGAAATAATGACAGTTAAGTAAGAGAAAAGATGCAAGTGAACCCAAAGAAAGCACGACAGTGACCCCAGAGAAAAGATGACAGTGACCCCAGAGAAAGTACAACAGTGCACGCACAGAAAAGATGATGGTGAATGCAGAAAAAATACAACAGTGAAACCAGAGAAAAGATAACAGAGAAGCCAGAGAAAAGATGACAGTGCACCCAGAGATAATATGACAGTGAACAAAGAATAAAGATGACAGTGAACCCAGAGAAAAGACAACATTGGACCCAGAGAAAAGATGATGGAGAACCCAGAAAAAAATATAACAGAGAAATGCAGAGAAAGATGACAATGCACTCAGAGAAAAGATGATGCTGAACCAAGAGAAAATAAGGTAGTGAACCCAGAGAAGGGATGATGGAGAAACCAGAGAAAAGATGACAGTGGACCCAAAGAAAGGACGACAGTAAACCCAGAGGAAAGATGATAGTGTAACCAGAAGAAATACATAAGTGAACCCAGAGAAAAGGTGACAGTGAACCTAGAGAAAATACAACAGTGAACCCAGAGAAAAGATGACAGTGCACCCAGAGAAAAGATAGTGAAATCAGAGAAAAGACTACAGTGAACCCACAGAAAAGATGATGTTGAACCCAGAGAAAAGATGACAGTGAACCCAGAGAAAATACAACACGGAATCAAGAAAAAAGATGACAGTGCACCCAAAGAAAAGACAACAGGGAACCCAGAGAAAAGACGATGGTGAAACCAGAGAAAACATGACAGTGAACCCAGAGAAAAGATGAAAATGAACCCAGAGAAAAGATGATAGTGAACCCAGAGAAAAGATGACAATGAACCCAGAGAAAATATGACAGGGAAAGAAGAAAAAAGATAGAGAATCCAGAGAAATAGTGAACCTAGAGAAAAGACAAGAGTGAACCCAGAGAAGAGAACAATGTGCGCAGAGAAAAGACAATGATCAAACTAGAGAAAAGATAACAGTGAACCCAGAGAAAAAATGACAGTGAACCCAGAGAAAATACAACAGTGAGCCCATAAAAACACGATGATGAACGCAGAGAAAATACGATGAACCCGGAGAAAATACGACAGAGAACCCAGAGAAAAGATGAGAGTGAAGCCAGAAATAAGATGACAGTGAACCCTGAGGAAAGACGTCAGTGAACCCAAAACAATACAATGATGAACCCAGGGAAAATATAAAAGTAAACCCAGAAAAATATGACAGTGAACCCAGAGAGAAGATGACTGTGCACTCAAAGAAGAGACCATGGCGAACTCACAGAAAAGAAGAAAGTGCACCCACAGAAAAGACAACAGTGAAGCCAGAGAACAGTGAACTTAGAGAAAAGACAACAGTGAACCCACGGAAAAAAATGACGGTGAAAAGAAGACAGTGATCCCAGAGAAAAGACGACAGTGAACCCAGAGAAAAGACAACAGGGCATCCAGAGAAAATTCGAGAATAAGCCAGAAAAAAGATGACAGTGAACCCAGAGAAAAGACGACCATGCACCCAGAGAAAATACAACAGAAGAAGCCATAGAAAAAACAATGGTGAACCCAGAGAAAATATGACAGTGAATCTATAGAAAAGAAGACTCTGCACCCAGAGAAAAGATGACAGTGCACCCAGAGAAAAGATGACAGTGAACCCAGAAAAAAGACAGCAAACACAGAGAAAAGATGACGATGAACCTCAAGAAAAGATGACAGTGCACCCAGAGAAAGGACACCAGTGAACCCAGAAAAGACAACGTTGAACCCAAAGAAAAGATGATACTGCACCCAGAGAAAAGATGGTGGTGAACTCAGAGAAAATACTAAGGTGAACCCAGAGAATATATGAAAGTGAACCCAGAGAATAGAGGATGGTGCATTTAGAGAAAATATAAAAGTGAACCCATAGAATTGACAACAGTGAACCCAAAGAAAAGACAATGGTGAACCCAGAGAAAAGATGACAGTGCACCCAGAGAAAATTCGACAGTGAACCCAGAGAAAAGATGACAGTGAACCCAGAGAAAAGATGATGGTGAACCCAGAGGAAAGACAATGGTGAACCCAGAGAAAATACGATGGTGACCCAGAGAAAAGATGACAGTGAACACAGAAAAAAAACGACGGTGCACCCAGAGAAAACACAACAGCGAATCCAGAGAAAGGGCAACAGAGAACACAGAGAGAAGACGTCAGTGTACCCAGAGAAAAGAGCATAGTGCACCCACAGAAAAGACAACAGTGAATGCAGAGAAAAGATGATGGTGAACCCAGAGAAAAGACGATGGTGAACCCAGAGAAAAGATGAAGGTGAACTAAGAGAAAATTCTACAGTGAAGCCAGAGAAAAGATAAAACTGAACCCTGAAAATAGAAGATGGTACACCCAGAGAAAATATGACAGTGAACCCTGAGAATCGACAACGGTGAACCCAGAGAAAATACTACAGTGAATCCAGAGAAGAGATGACATTGAACCCAGAGAAGAAATGACAGTGCACCCAGACAAAAGACGACGGTCTACCCAGAGAAAAGATGACAGTAAACCCTGAGGAAAGAGGACGGTAAACTCAGAGAAAAAACGACGATGAAGCCAGAGAAGAGATGATAGTGCACCGAGACCAAAGATGATCATCCACCCAGAAAACAGATGACAGTGAACCCAGAGAAAATGCAAAGTGAATCCAGAGAAAAGAGGAGGTTAAACCCAAAGAAAATATAACAGTGAACCCAGAAAAAAGACGATGATAAACCCAGAAAAGAGATGACAGTGCACCCAGACGAAAGACGACTGTCAACCCAGAGGAAAGATGACAGGGAACCCAGAGAAAAGATGATGGTGAACCAAGGAAACAGATGACAGTGAACTCGGTGAATAGATGACAGTGAACCTAGACAAAATACAATAGAAAACTCAGAGAAAAGGTGACAGGGAACCTGGGAAAAATACCACAGTGCAGCCGGAGAAAACATGACAGTGCACACACAGAAAAGATAACAGTGAACCAGCAAAAAAGACCTCCGGGAATCCAGAGGAAATACAACAGTGATCCCAGAGAAAAGACAAGAGTGATTCCAGAGAAAAGAAGATGGTGCATCCAGAGATAAGACAGCAGTAAACCCAGAGAAAATACAACAGTGAACCCAGAGAAAGGACAAAGGTGCAGCCAAAGACGATGGTGAACCCAGAGAAAAGATGACAGTGAACCCAGAGAAAATTCTACAGTAAATCCGGAGAAAAAATGAAAATGAATCCAGAGACTAGAGCACGGTGCACCCAGAGAAAATATGACAGTGAACCCAGAGAATCGACAAAGGTGAACCCAAAGAAAAGACGACTGTGACCCAGAGAAAAGACAATGGTGAACACAGAGAAAATATGACACTGACCCAGAGAAAAGATGATAGTGAACACAGAGAAAAGATGACTGTGCATCCAGAGAAAATATAAGAGTGAACCCAGAGAAAAGACATCAGGGTACCCAGAGAAAAGACCTTAGTGCACCCAGAGAAAAGATGCCACTGAACCCAGAGAAAAGACAACAGGAAACCCTGAGAAAAGATGACAGTGAACCCAGAGAAAAGATGACAGTGAACCCAGAGAAAAGATAAAACAGAACCCAGAGAAAAAATGGTGAACCCAGAGAAAAATCTACAGTGAACCGAGAGAAAAGATAAAACAGAACCCAGAGAATACAGGACGGTGTATCCAGAAAAAATATGAGAGTGAACCCAGAGAATCAACAACAGTGAACCCAGAGAAAACACTACAGTGAACCCAGTGAAAAGATGACAGTGAACCCAGAGAAAATAAAAGTGAATCCAGAGAAAAGACGATGATGAACCCACAGAGACAACAATGGTGAATCCAGAGTAAATACGACAGTGAACTCAGTGAAAACATGACAATGAACCCAGAGAAAAAACAACAGTGAACACAGAGAAAAGATGACAGTGCCCCCAGAAATGATGAGACAGTGCACCTAGAGAAAATACAACAGTGAACTCAGAGAAAAGATGACAGTGAACCCAGAGAAAAGATGACAGTGAACCCAGAGAATAGACCATGTTAAAGCCAGAGAAAATACAACAGTGAACCCACAGAAAATACAGTGAACCCAGAGAAAAAATGACAGAGACCCCACAGAAAAGATGATGGTGCACCCAGAGAAAAGATGACAGTGCACCCAAAGAAAAACCAACAATGAACTCAGAGAAAAAACAGTGAACACAGAAAATATACAACTGTGAACCCAGACAAAAGACAACAATGAAACCAAAAAAACACACAACAGTAAAGCTGGAGAAAAGATGATGATGAACCCAGACATAAGACAAAAGTGCACCCAGAAAAAATACAACCGTGAACCCAGAAAAAAGATGGCGTTAAAACCCATGGAAAATAAAACAGTGAACCAAGAGAAAAGATGATGGTGCACCCAGAGAAAAGATGACAGTGCGCCCATAGAAAAGACAACGGTGAACCCAGAGAAAAGACGACGGTGAACCCAGAGAAAAGACGATGGTGAACCCAGAGAAAAGACAACAGTGAACCCAGAGAATATACCACACTGACCCCAGTGAAAAGATGCCTGCGCACACAGAGAAAAGACAACAGTGAACCCAGAAAAAATATGACAGTGAATCAAGAGATAAGATGATAATGAACCCAGAGAAAAGACGACGGCACCCAGAGTAAAGATGACCATGAACTAAGAGAAAAGATGACAGTGAATTCAGAGAAAATACAAAAGTGAACCCGGCAAAAAAGATGATGGTGAACACAGAGAAAAGACGATGGTACACCCAGAGTAAAGATGACAGTGAACACACAGAAAAGATGACAGTGCACCGGGAGAAAAGACGACAGTGAAGCCAGAGAAAAGCTGATGGTGCACAACAGAAAAAGACGACGGTGTACCGAGAGAAAAGATGATGGTGAACCCAGAGAAAAGACAACAGTGAACCCAGAGAAAAGATAATAATGTACCCACAAGAAAGACGACAATGAACCTAGAGAAAAGATGACAGTGACCCCAAAGAAAAGATGACAGTGAACCCAGCGCAAAGACATCTGTGAACACAGAGAAAAGACAACAGTGAACTCAGAGAACAGATGATAGTGCACCCAGAGAAAAACTGATATTGCACCCAGAGATGACAATGAAGACAGAGGAAAGATGACAGCGAACCCAAATAAAACATGATGGTGATTCCATGGAAAAGAAGACGGTGAACACAGAGAAAAGACAACAGAGAACCCAGAAAAGAGACAACAGTTAATCCAGAGAAAAGACGATAGTGCACTTAGAGAAAAGACGACAATGAACCTAGCGAAAAGATGACAGTGAACCCAAAGAAAAGATGATGGTGAAACCAGAGTAAAGACGACTGTGAACACAGAAAAAAGACAACAGTGAACCTAGAGAAAAGACGACAGGGAACGTAAAGAAAAGATGACAGTGCACCCAGAAAAAATATGATGGTGCAAATTGAGAAAAGATGACAGTGAACCCAGAAAAAAGACATCAGTACTCCTAGAGAAATGACAATAGTGTACCCAGAGAAAAGATGATAGTGTAGTCAGAGAAAAGATGACAGTGAACCCAGAAAAAAAAGACGACAGTGAAATCAGAGAAAAGATGACAGTGAACCGAGAGAAAAGATGACAGTGAACCCAGAGAAAAGACGAAGGTGAACCCAGAGAAAAGATGAAGGTGCACACAAAGAAAAGACAACAACTAACCCAGAGACATGACGACAGTGCACGCAGAGAAAAGATAACAATGAATGTAAAGAAAACACAACAGCGAACCCAGTGAAAAGACGACGGTGCACCCAAAGAAATGACAACAGGGAACTGAGAGAAAGACGACAGTTAACCCAGAGAACAGAAAACAATCCCGGAAAAATGCATCGATGAGCTAACAGAAAAGACCCACAGCAAACCCAGAGAAAAGATGACGGTGAACCCAGAGAGAGCACAACACTGAAACCAGAGAAAAGACAACAGTGAAACCAGAGAAAAGACAACAGTGAAACAAGAGAAAAGACGACAGTGAACCCAGACAAAATACAATAGAGAAACACAGAGAAAGAGGATGGTTCACCAGGAGTAAAGATAACAGTGGACCTAGAAAAAACACGACACCGAACTGAGAGAAAACGCAACAGTGAACGTAGAAGAAAAATGATGGTGAACACAGGAAAAAGACAACAGAGAACCCAGAGAAAAAAAAACGATGGTACACCCAGAGAGGATACAACAGTGAACTCAGAGAAAATATGATGGTGGACCAAGAGAAAGCGCAAAGGTTCACCAAGAGAAAAGACAACAGTTAACCCAGAGAAAAGATAATAGTTCATTCAGAGAAAAGATGACAGTGAACCGACAGAAAAGATGACAGTGAACCCAGAGTAAAGACAATGGTGAACCCAGAGAAAAGATGACTGTGAACACCAAGAAAAGACAACAGTGAACCTAGAGAAAAGATGACAGTGAATGTAAAGAAAAGACGACAGTGCACTTAGAAAAAATACGATTGTGCACCTAGAGAATATACAACAGTGAACTCTGAGAAAAGATGACAGTGAACCCAGAGAAAACACGACAGTGAATCCAGAGAAAAGACGCCAGTGAAGCCAGAGGAAAGATGACAGTGAACTCAGAGAAAAGACGACAGTGAACCCAGAAAAAATACAACAGAGAAATGCAGAGAAAGATGGCGGTACACCCAGAGAAAAGACGACAATGAACTCAGAGAAAGTACGACAGTGAAAAGAGAGAAAAGACAATGGTGAACCCAGAAAAAATACAACAGTGAACCCACAGAAAATACAGTGAACCCAGAGAAAAGACAACAGTGATCCCAAAGAAAAGTTAACACTGCACCCAGAAAAAAGATGACAGTGCACCCAAAGAGAAAACAATAGTGAACTTAGAAAAAAGAAGACAGTGAGCCCAGAAAAATACAACAGCGAACCCAGAAAAAAGACAACAGTGAACTTAGAGAAAAGACAATGGTGAACCCAGAGGAAAGATGATGAACCCAGAGAAAACACGACAGAGAAACCAGAGAAATTATGACAGTGAGTCAAGAAAAGACAACAGTGAATCAAGAGAAAGCATAACAATGAACACAGAGAAAATACAATCGAGAAATGCAGAGAAAGATGACAGTGCACCCAGAGAAAACAAGACAGTGAACCCAGAGAAAAGACAATGATTAACGTAGAGAAAATGTAACAGTGAATGTAGCAAAAAGACGATGGTAAACCCAGGAAAAAGATGACAGTGAACCCAGAAAAAAGATGACGGTACACCGAGAGAAAACATGATAGTGAACCCAGAAAATATACAACAGTGAACTCAGAGAAAAGATGATAGTGAATGAAGAGAAAACATGAAGATGCACGCAGAAAAAAGGCAACAGTGAACCCAGAGAAATGACAACAGTGCCGCCAGAGAAAAAATGACGAGGAATGAAGAGAAAATATAACAATGAACCTAAAGAATAGAGAAAAAAGAACCCACAGATGAGAGGATGGTGCACCCACAGAAGAGAGTGAACCAAGAGAAAAGACGATGGTGAACCCAGAGAAAATACAACAGTGAACCCAAAGAAAAGATGATGGTGAACCCAGAGAAAATACAACAGTGAACCCAAAGAAAAGATGATGGTGAACCCAGAGAAAATACAACAGTGAACCCAAAGAAAAGGCATGGTGCACAAAGAAAAAAGATGACAGCGACCAGAGAAAAGGTGACAGTGAAGCCAGAGAACAGACAGTGAACCCAGCGAAATGACAATGGTGAACCTGAAGAAAAGATAACGGGGAACGCAGAGAAGAGATGAGAGTGAACCCAGAGAAAATACAACAGTGAACTCACAGAAAAGATGACAGTGAACCTAGAGAAAAGACAACAGTGAACCCAGAGAAAAGAATACAGTGAATCCAAAAATTAAAGAGTGACCCCAGAGAAAAGACAACAGTGAACACAGAAAAAAGAAAGTATACCCAGAGAAAAGATGACAGTGAACCCAGAAAAAATACAAGAGAGAAACGCAGAGAAACATGATGGTGCACCCAGAGAAAAGATGGCAGTGAACTCAGAGAAAGTAGGACAGTGATCCCAGAGAAAATATGACAGTGAATTCAGAGCAAAGACAATGGTGCACACAGAGACAAGATGAGAGTGAATGCAGAAAAAAGAAAAAAAAAAAAAAAAAACAGTGAACCGAGAGAAAAATGAGAGAGAACCCAGAGAAAAGACAATGATGCACCCAGAGAAAAAATCAGTGAATCCAGAGAAAAGGTGACAATGAACCAGAGAAAAGATGACAGTGAAACTAAAGATGACAGTGAACACTCAAAAAAGATGACAGTAAACCAAGAGAAAATACGATGGTGAACCCAGAGAAAAGACAACAGCGAACCAAGAGAAAAGATGATGGTGCACCCAGAGAAAGATGACAGTGCACCCAGAGAAAAGAAAACAGAGAACCCAGAAAAAATATGACATTGAATTCAGAGAAAAGACGATGCTGCACCCAGAGAAAGGATGACAGTGAATCCAGAAAAATAAATAAACAAACAAAACAACTGTGAACAAAGAGAAAAGATGACAGTGAACCCAGAGAAAAGATGACGATGAACCCAGAAAAAGGACGACAGTGAAACCAAAGAAAAGATGACAGTGAACCCAAGAAAAGACAGTGAACCCAAAGAAAATATGACAGTGAACTGAGAGAAAAGATGACAGTAACCCCAAAAAAAGATGACAATGAATTACAAGAAACTATGACAGTGAACACATAGAAAAGACAACAATGAATCCAGAGAAAATAAAACAGTGACCCCAGAAAAAAGGCGACAGAGAAGCCAGAGAAAAGAGGATGGTGCACCCAGAGAAGTGACAACAACAAACCCAGAAAAAAATACAGCAGAGAAACGTAGAGAAAGATGACAGTGTACCCAGAGAAAAGATGATGGTGAATCCAGAGCATATAAGACCGTGAACCCTGAGAAGGGACGATGGAGAAATCAGAGAAAAGATGACAGTGAACCCAAAGAAAAGACGACCGCGCACCCAGAGGAAATACAACAGTGAACCTAGAGAAAAGATAACAGGGCACCCAGAGAGAAGATGTTGGTGAAAACAGAAAAAGATGAGAGTCAAATCAGAGAAAAGACTACAATGAACCCAGAGAAAAGATGACAGTGAACCCAGAGAAAATATAACAGTGAACCCAGAGAAAAGTCAACAGGGCAACGGGAGAAAAGATGATGGTGAAACCAGAGAAAAGACGACAATGAACCGAGGAAGAATATGACTTGAAAACAAAAGACAAGATAGTGAACCCACAGAAATAGTAAACCCAGAGAAAAGACAGGTGTGAACCCTGAGGAAAGAGGACAATGCACCCAGAGAAAAGACAATGGTGAAACCAGAGATAAGATTATGGTTGACCCAGAGAAAAGACAATAGTGATCCCACCACCCCAAAACAACAGAGAAATGCAGAGAAAGATGATGGTGAACCGAGAGAAAAGACGACAGGGATGCCAGAGAAAAGACGACAGTGAACCCAGAGAATACACGACAGTGAACCAAAAGAAAAGACGATGGTGAATGCAGAGAAAAGGTGACAGTGAACTCAGAGAAAAGACGACGGTGCATCCAGAGAAAAAAAGGTAGTGAACCCAGAAACAAGATGACACTTAAACCAGACAAAAGATGACAGTGAACCCAGAGAAAAGACAATGACGAACCCAGAGAAAAGACAATGGTGAACAAAGAGAAAAAACGACAGTGAACACAGGGAAAAGATGATAGTACACAAAGAGAAAATACAACAGTGAACCCACAGAAAAGACAATGGTGAACCCAGAGAAATGACAACAGTGAATCCAGAGAAAACATGACAGTTACCCAGAGAAAAGACAATGGTACACCTACAAAAAAAAAAAAAAAAAAAAAAAAAATGAATCTAGAGAAAAGACAATGGTGCACACAGAGAAAAGATGAGAGTGCACCCAGAAAAGAGACAACAGTGAACCCAGAGAAAAGATGATGGTGCACCCAGAAAAAAGACGATGACAGTGAACACAGATAAAAGGTGATGGTGAATCCAAGGAAAATAAAACAATAAACCCAGAGTAAATATGAGAGTGAATTCAGAGCAAAGATGATGTTGCACCCAAAGACATCAGTGAATCCAGAAAAAAAAAAAGGGACAGTGAACGAAAAGACGACAGTGAACCCAGAGAAATGACGACAGTGAAACAAGAGAAAAGATGACGGTGAACCAAGAGAAAAGATGATGGTACACCCAAAGAAAATAAAATGTGAACCCAGAGAAAAGATGATAGTGAACCCAAAGATATGACAACAGTGAACCCAGTAAAAAGATGACAGTTTACCCAGAGAAAAGACAATGGTGCACCCAAAGAAAAGACAACAGTGAACCCAGAGAAAAGATGATGGTGCACCCAGAGAAAAGACAACAGTGAACGTAGAGAAAAGACAACAATAACCCAGAGGAAAGATGACGATGCATCCAGAAAAAGACGATAGTGATCACAGAGAAAAGAAGACAGTGAACCCAGAGAAAATAAAACAGAGAACCCGAGAAAATATGACATTGAATTCAGAGAAAAGATGATGGTGCACCTAGAGAAAAGATGACAGTGATACCAGAAGAAAAAAATTAAAAAGGTGAACAAAAGAGAAAAGATGACAGTGAACCCAGAGAAAAGACGATGGTGCACCCAGAGAAAAAGATGACAGTGAATCCAGAGAAAAGATGACAATTAACCCAGAGAAAAGATGACAGTAAAAGTAAAGGAAAGAGGACAGTGAACCCCCAAAAAAGGTGTCAGTGACCCCCGAGAACATATGACAGTGAAACAAGAGAAAAGATGATGGTGAGTCCAAGGAAAAGATGATGGTGAACACAGTGAAAAGACCACAGTGCACCCAGAAAAAAGATGACAATGAACCCAGAGAAATAGCAACAGTGATCCCAGAGAAGTCAGTGCATGCAGAGAAAAGATGATGGTGAACCCCCAAAAAATACAGCAGTGAAACCAGAGAAAAGGTAACTGAGAACCCAGAGAAAAGATGATGTGCAACCAAAGATAATACAACAGTGAACAAAGAGAAAAGGTGACAGTAAACACAGATAAAAGACAATGCTGCAATCAGAGAAAAGACAACAGTGAACCCAGAGAAAAGACAACACTGAGTTACAAGAAAAGATGACAGTGAACACAGAGAAAAGACAACAGTGAATCCAGAGGAAAAAAAAAAAAAAAAAAAAAACAGCGACCCCAGGAAAAAGATGACAGAAAACCCAGAGAGAAGAGAATGGTGCACCCAGGGAAATGATGACGGTAAACCCAGAAAAAATACAACAAAGAAATGCAGAGAAGGATAACAGCGCACTCAGAGTAAAGATGATAGTGAACCCAGAGAATTATATAAGACAATGAACCCTGAGAAGGGACGATGGAGAAACCAGAGAAAAGATTACAGTGAACTCAAAGAAAAGACAACAGTGCACCAGAGGAAATACAACAGTGAACTCAGAGAAAAGGTGACAGTGAATGCAGAGAAAATACAACAGTGAACCTAGAGAAAAGGTGACAAGGCACCCAAAAAACCACGATGGTAAAACCAGAAAAAGACGACAGTGAAACCAGATAAAAGATGATGGTGTACACAGAGAAAACACGACAGTGAACCCAGAGAAAATAGGACAGTGAACCCAAAGAAAAGATGACAGAGCAACCAGAGAAAAGACAACAGTGAACCAAGAAAGAATATGACATGGAAACAAAAGAAAAGATAGCGAACCCACAGAAATAGTGAAACCAGAGAAAGACAAGAGTGAACCCTAAGAAAAGAGGACAATGTACCCAGAGAAAAGAGAATGGTGAAACCAGAGGAAAGATGATGGTTAACCCAGAAAAAAAGATGACAGTGAAACCCCTGAAAAAATAACGGAGAAATGCAGAGAAAGATGATGGTGAACCGAGAAAAAAGATGGCAGTGATGCCAGAGAAAAGACGGCAGTGAACCCAGGGAAAAGATGACAGTGAACCCATGGAAAATACGACAGTGAACCAAAAGAAAAGACGATGGTGAATGCAGAGAAAATATGACAGTGAACTCAGAGAAAAGACAATGGTGCATCCAGAGAAAAGAAGGTAATGCACCCAGAAAAAAGATGACAGTTAAACCAGAAGAAAGATGACAGTGAATCCAGAGAAAAGATGATGGTGAACAGAGAGAAAAAACAACAGTGAACCCAGAAAAAGATGAAGGTACACAAAGAGAAAATACAACAGTGAACCCAGAGAAAAGACGATGGTGAACCCAGAGATATGACGACAGTGAACACAGAGGAATGACGGCAGTGAACCCAGAGAAAAGACAACGGTGCACTCAGAGAAAAGACCACAGCGCACCAAGAGAAAAAACGATAGCGAACCCACCGAAATGACGATAGTGAACCCAGAGAAAAGATGACAGTTTGCCCAGAGAAAAGACAATGGTGCACCCAAAGAAATAGAGAAAAGACCATGGTGCACCCAGTGAAAAGACGACACTGCACACAGAGAAAAGACAACAGGGAACCCAGAGAAAAGATGACAGTGCACCCAGAAACAGATGACACTGAATGCACAGAAAAGACAGCAGTGAACCCAGAAAAAATAAAACAGTGAACCAAGAGTAAATATGACAGTGAATTCAGAGCAAAGACAATGATGCACCCAGAGAAAAGATGAGAGTGAATCCAGAAAAAAAAAAAGTGAACAAAAAGACAACAGTGAACCCAGAGAAAAGACGACAGCGCACGCAGAGAAAAGACGACAGTGAATCCAGAGAAAAGATGAAGATGAAGCCAGAGAAAAGACAACAGTGAAACTATAATTGACAGTGAATCCCCACAAAAGACAACAGTGAACACAGAGAAAATGCAACGGTGAACCTAGACAAAAGATGACAGTGAAACAAGAGAAAGGATGACAGTGAACCAAGAGAAAAGATGATGGTACACCCAAAGAAAATACAACAGTGAACTCAGAGAAAAGACGATAGTGAACCAAGAGAAATGACAACAGTGAACCCAGAAAAAAGATGACAGTTTACCCAGAGAGAAGACAATGGTACACCCAAAGAAAAGACATCAGTGAACCCAGAGAAAAGACGATGGTGCACCCAGAGAAAAGATGACTAGTGAAACCAGAGAAAAGACAACAGTGAACCCAGAGAAAAGATGACGGTGCACCCAGAAAAAGACAACAGTAATCACAGAGAAAACATGATAGTGAACCCAGAGAAAATAAAACAGAGAAGCCAGAGAAAAATATGACATTGAATTCAGAAAAAACACAATGGTGTACCCAAAGAAGAGATGACAGTGAATCCAGAAAAAACAACAACAACAACAACAAAAACAATGAACAAAGAGAAAAGATGACAGTGAACCCAGAGAAAAAAAGATGGTGCATCCAGAGAAAAGACGATCGTGAATCCAGAGAAAAGATGACAATGAACCCAAAGAAAAAACGACAGTTAACGCAAGAAAAAGACAGCAGTGAACCCAGAGAAAATACGATGGTGAAACCAGAGAAAAGATGACAGTGAACCCAAAGAAAAGACGACAGTGAATTACAAGAAAACATGACAGTGAGCACAGAGAAAAACAGTGAATCCAGAGAAAATAAAACAGTGACCCTAGAAAAAAGACGATAGAGAACCCAAAGAAAAGAGGATGGTGCACCCAGAGAAATGATGACAGTAAACCAAGAAAAAACACAACAGAGAAATGCAGAGAAAGATGAGAGTGCACTAAGAGATAAGATGACCGTGAACCCCGAGAATATAAGACCATGAACCCTGAGAAGGGATGATGGGGAAACCAGAAAAAAGATGACAGTGAACCAAAACAAAAGACGAGGGTGCACTCAAAGGAAATACAACAGTGAACCCAGAGAAAGTACAAAAGTGAACTTAGAGAAAAGATGATAGGGCAGCCAGAGAAAAGATGATGGTGAAACCAGGAAAAGATGACAGTTAAATCAGAGAAAAGAATACGATGAACTCAGAGAAAAGACGATGGTGTACCCAGAGAAAAGATGACAGTGAACCTAGAGAAAATACGACAGTGAACCCAGAGAAAAGACGATGGGGCACCCAGGCAAAAGATGACGGTGAAACCAGAGAAAAGACAACAGTGAACCAAGAAAGAATATGACACAGAAAGAAAAGAAAAGATAGTGAATCCACAGAAATAGTGAACCCAGAGAAAAGACAAGAGTGAACTCTAAGAAAAGAGGACAATGCACACAGAGAAAAGACAATGGTGAAACCAGAGAAAAGATGATGGTTAACTCAGAGAAAAGACAATAGTGACTCCCCCACCCCAGAAAACAACAGAGAAATGCAGAGAAAGATGACAGTGAACCAAGAGAAAAGACAACAGTGATGCCAGAGAAAAGATGGCAGTGACTCTAGAGAAAAGATGACCCTGAACCTAGAGAAAAAATGACAGTGAACCCAGAGAACATATGACAGTGAACCCAGAGAATATACGACAGTCAATCAACAGAAAAGAAAAAGGTGACCACAGAGAAAAGATGACAGTTAACTCAGAGAAAAGACGACGGTACATCTGGGGAAAAGAAGGCAGTGCACCCAGAAAAAAAGATGACAGTTAAACCAGAGAAAAGATGGTGAACCCAGAGAAAAGACGACAGTGAATTACAAGAAAACATGACAGTGAACACGTAGGAAAGACAACAGTGAATCCAGAGAAAGTAAAACAGTGACCCCAGAAAACAGATGATGGTAAACTCAGAGAAAAGAGGATGGTGCACCCAGACAAATGACGACAGTAAACCCAGAAAAAATACAACAGAGAAACGCAGAGAAAGATGACAGTGCACTCAGAGAAATCATGACGGTGAACCCCGAGAATATAAGACCACGAACCCTGAGAAGGGACAGTGGAGAAACCAGAGAAAAGATGACGATGAAACCAAAGAAAAGATGAAGGTGCACCCAGAGGAAATACAACAGTAAACCCAGAGAAAATACAACAGTGAACGCAGAGAAAATACAACAGTGAACCCAGGGAAAATGCAAGAGTGAACCTCAGAAAAGATGACAGGGCACCCAGAGAAAAGATGATGGTGAAACCAGAAAACGACAACAGAGAACCCAGAGAAAAGACGACAGGGAAACTAAAATTGACAGTGAACCACCCAAAAAAGACGACAGAGAACCCAGAGAAAATACGACGGTGAACCCAGAGGAAAGATGACAGTGAAACAAGAGAAAGGATGACAGTGAACCCAGAAAGAAAATGATGCTGCACCCAAAAAAAATACAACAGTGAACCCAGAGAAAAGACAACCATGCACCCAAAGAAAAGATGATGGTAAACTCCCAGAAAAGAAGAAAGTGCACCCAGAGTAAAGACAACAGTAAAGCCAGAGAATAGTGAACTTAAAGAAAAGACGACAGTGAACCAGTGAAAAAAAGACAGTGAATACAGGGAAAAGATGATGGTGAAATCAGAGGAAAGATGATAGTGCACCCAAAGAAAAGATGTCGGTGAAGCCAGAGAAAAGACAATGGTGAATCCAGAGAAAAGACAACAGGGAACCCAGAGGAAAGACGACAGTCAACCCAGAGAAAAGACAATGGAGAACCGAGAGAAAAGATGACGGTGAACCCAGAGAAAAAACAGTGGTGAAACGAGAGAAAAAAAGACGATGAACCCAGAGAAAATTCGATAGTGACCCAAAGACGATGACAGTGAACACAGAGAAAAGATGACGATGCACCCAAAGAAAAGATGACGGTGCACCCAAAGAAAAGAGGATGGTGCACCCAAAGAAAAGATGACGGTGCAGTCAAGGAAAAGATGAGAGTGAATCTAGAGAAAAGATGACAACGAAAGCAAGGAGAAGATGACTGTGAACCAAAAGAAAAAAACAGTGAACCCAGAGAAAAGACGATGGTGAACCCAGAGAAATGATGACTGTGAACCCAGAGAAAACAAGACAGTTTACCCAGAGAAAAGACAACTAAGTACCCAAAGAAAAAATGACAGTGCACCCAGAGAAAAGACGATGGTACACTCAGAGAAAAGACAACAGTGAGTCCAGAGATAAGATGACAGTGAATCCAGAGAAAAGATGACAGGGCACCCAAAGAAAGACCACAGTGAACCCACAGGAAAGATGACGGTTAACCCACAGAAAATTAAACAGTGAACCCACAGTAAATATGACAGAGAATTCAGAGAAAAGATGATGGTGCACCCACAGAAAAGATGGCAGTGAACCCAGAGAAAATATGACAATGAACCAAGAGAAATAATGACAGTTAAGTAAGAGAAAAGATGCAAGTGAACCCAAAGAAAGGACGACAGTGACCCCAGAGAAAAGATGACAGTGACCCCAGAGATAATACAACAGTGAACAAAGAGAAAAGATAACAGTGAACCCAGAGAAAAGACAACATTGGACCCAGAGAAAAGATGATGGTGAACCCAGAAAAAAATACAACAGAGAAACGCAGAGAAAGATGACAGTGCACTCAGAGAAAAGATGATGGTGAACCAAGAGAAAATAAGGTAGTGAACCCAGAGAAGGGATGATGGAGAAACCGGAGAAAAGATGACAGTGAACCCAAAGAAAGGACGACAGTGAACCCAGAGGAAAGATGATAGTGTAACCAGAGGAAATACATAAGTGAACCCAGAGAAAAGGCAACAGTGAACCTAGAGAAAATACAACAGTGAACCTAGAGAAAAGATGACAGTGTACCCAGAGAAAAGAGAGTGAAATCAGAGAAAAGACTACAGTGAACCCACAGAAAAGATGATGTTGAACCCAGAGAAAAGATGACAGTGAACCCAGAGAAAATACAACATGGAATCAAGAAAAAAGATAATAGTGCACCCAAAGAAAAGACAACAGGGAACCTAGAGAAAAGACGATGGTGAAACCAAAGAAAACACGACAGTGAACCCAGAGAAAACATGAAAATGAACCCCGAGAAAAGATGATAGTGAACCCAGAGAAAAGATGACAATAAATCCAGAGAAAATATGACAGGGAAAGAAGAAAAAAGATAGTGAACCCAGAGAAATAGTGAACCTAGAGAAAAGACAAGAGTGAACCCAGAGAAGACGACAATGCACCCAGAGAAAAGACAATGATCAAACTAGAGAAAAGATGATGGTGAACACAGAGAAAAAATGACAGTGAACCCAGAGAAAATACAACAGTGAGCCCATAAAAACACGATGATGAACGCAGAGAAAATACGATGAACCCAGAGAAAATACAACAGAGAACCCAGAAAAAAGATGAGAGTGAAGCCAGAAATAAGATGACAGTGAACCCTGAGGAAAGATGTCAGTGAACCCAAAACAATACAATGATGAACCCAGGGAAAATATAAAAGTAAACCCAGAAAAATATGACAGTGAACCCAGAAAGAAGATGACCGTGCACTCAAAGAAGAGACCACGGCGAACTCACAGAAAAGAAGAAAGTGCACCCACAGAAAGGACAACAGTGAAGCCAGAGAACATCGAACTTAGAAAAAAGACAACAGTGAACCCACTGAAAAAAATGACGGTGAAAAGACAACAGTGAACCCAGAGAAAGACAATGGGGTATCCAGAGAAAATTCGAGAATGACCCAGAAAAAAGATGACAGTGAACCCAGAGAAAAGATAACCATGTACCCAGAGAAAATACAGGAGAAGCCACAGAAAAAACGATGGTGAACCCAGAGAAAATATGACAGTGAATCTATAGCAAAGAAGACGCTGCACCCAGAGAAAAGACACTGCACCCAGAGAAAAGATGACAGTGCACCCAGAGAAAGATGACAGTGAACCCAGAAAAAAGACGACAGCGAACACAGAGAAAAGATGACAATGAACCCCAAGAAAAGACGACAGTGCACCCAGAGAAAGGACACCAGTGAACCCAGAAAAGACAACGTTGAACCCAAAGAAAAGATAATGATACTGCACCCAGAGAAAAGATGGTGGTGAACCCAGAGAAAATACTAAGGTGAACCCAGAGAAAATAACCTAAGGTGAACCCAGAGAATATATGAAAGTGAATCCAGAGAATAGAGGATGGTGCATTCAGAGAAAATAAAAAAGTGAACCCAAAGAATTGACAATAGTGAACCCAAAGAAAAGACAATTGTGAACCCAGAGAAAAGATGACAGTGCACCCTGAGAACATCTGACAGTGAACCCAGAGAAAAGATGACAGTGAACCCAGAGAAAAGATGATGGTGAACCCAGAGGAAAGACAATGGTGGACCCAGAGAAAATACGGTGGTGACCAAGAGAAAAGATGACAGTGAACACAGAGAAGAAACGATGGTGCACCCAGAGAAAACACAACAGTGAATCCAGAGAAAAGGCAACAGAGAACACAGAGAAAAGACATCAGTGTACCCAGAGAAAAGAGCATAGTGCACCCACAGAAAAGACAACAGTGAATGCAGAGAAAAGATGACGGTAAATCCAGAGAAAAGATGATGGTGAACCCAGAGAAAAGACGATGGTGAACCCAGAGAAAAGATGAAGGTGAACTAAGAGAAAATTCTACAGTGAAGCCAGAGAAAAGATAAAACTGAACCCAGAATATAGAAGATGGTACACCCAGAGAAAATATGACAGTGAACCCTGAGAATCAACAATGGTGAACCCAGAGAAAATACTACAGTGAATCCAGAGAAGAGATGACATTGAACCCAGAGAAAAGACGACGGTGAACACAGAGAAGAAATGATAGTGCACCCAGACAAAAAATGACGGTCCACACAGAGAAAAGATGACAGTGAACCCTGAGAAAAGAGGATGGTAAACTCAGAGAAAAAAACGACGATAAAGCCAGAGAAGAGATGATAGTGCACCGAGACAAAAGATGATCATCCACCCAGAAAACAGATGACAGTGAACCCAGAGAAAATGCAAAGTGAATCCAGAGAAAAGAGGAGGTTAAACCCAAAGAAAATATAACAGTGAACCCAGAAAAAAGACGATGATAAACCCAGAAAAGAGATGACAGCGCACTCATGCGAAAGACTGTCAACCTAGAGAAAAGATGACAGGGAACCCAGAGAAAAGATGATGGTGAACCAAGGAAACAGATGACAGTGAACTCGGTGAATAGATGACAGTGAACCTAGACAAAATACAATAGAAAACTCAGAGAAAAGATGACAAGGAACCTGGGAAAAATACCACAGTGCAGCCGGAGAAAACATGACAGTGCACACACAGAAAAGATAACAGTGAACCAGCAAAAAAGACCTCCGGGAATCCAGAGGAAATACAACAGTGATCCCAGAGAAAAGACAAGAGTGATTCCAGAGAAAAGATGGTGCATCCAGAGATAAGACGGCAGTGAACCCAGAGAAAATACAACAGTGAAGCCAGAGAAAGGACAAAGGTGCAGCCAAAGACGATGGTGAACCCAGAGAAAAGACGACAGTGAACCCAGAGAAAATTCTACAGTGAATCCGGAGAAAAGATGAAAATGAACCCAGAGAATACAGCACAGTGCACCCAGAGAAAATATGACAGTGAACCCATAGAAGCGACAAAGGTGAACCCAGAGAAAAGACGACTGTGAACCCAGAGAAAAGACAATGGTGAACACAGAGAAAATACGACACTGACCCAGAGAAAAGATGATAGTGAACACAGAGAAAAGATGACTGTGCATCCAGAGAAAATACAAGAGTGAACCCAGAGAAAAGACATCAGGGTACCCAGAGAAAAGACCTTAGTGCACCCAGAGAAAAGATGCCACTGAACCCAGAGAAAAGACAACAGGAAACCCTGAGAAAAGATGACAGTGAACCCAGAGAAAAGATGACAGTGAACCCAGAAAAAAGATAAAACAGAACCCAGAGAATAAATGATGGTGAACCCAGAGAAAAATCTACAGTGAACCGAGAGAAAAGATAAAACAGAACCCAGAGAATACAGGACGGTGTATCCAGAAAAAATATGAGAGTGAACCCAGAGAATCAACAACAGTGAACCCAGAGAAAACACTACAGTGAACCCAGTGAAAAGATGACAGTGAACCCAGAGAAAATAAAAGTGAATCCAGAGAAAAGACGATGATGAACCGACAGAGACAACAATGGTGAATCCAGAGTAAATACGACAGTGAACTCAGTAAAAGACGACAATGAACCCAGAGAAAAAACAACAGTGAACACAGAGAAAAGACGACAGTTAACCCAGAGAAAAGATGACAGTGAATCCAGAGAAAAGATGACAGTTCAACCAGAGAAAAGATGAAGGTGCAGCTAGAGAAAAAACAACAGTGAACCCAGAAAAAAGATGAAAGGGAAACCCAAGAAAAGACGATGGTGAACCCAGAGAAAAGACTCTGGTGAACCCAGAGAAAAGATGACAGTGAACCCAGGGAAAAGATGATGCTGAACCCAGAGAATGTACAATGGTGAACCCAGAGAAAATACAACAGTGAACCCAGAGAAAATATGACAGTGAACCCAGAGAAATGTCAATGGTTAACCCAGAAAAAAGATGACACTGCACCTGGAGAAAAGACGACGGTGAAACCAGAGAAGAGATGACAGTGCACCCAGACAAAAGATGATGGTCCACCCAGAAAAAAGATGACAGTAAACCCAGAGAAAAGACGAAAGCGAACTCAGATAAAAGACGACAGTGAACCCAGAGAAAAGAGACTGGTAAATCCAGAGAAAAGATGACGGTGATACCAGAGAAAAGAAGATAGTGCACCAAGAAGAAGACGAGGGTCCACCCAGAAAAAAGACGAGAGTGAATGCAGAGAAAAGACGACAGTAAACACAGGGAAAAGATGGCAGTGAACCCAGAGAAAAGAGGACAGTAAACCCAAAGAAAAGACAGCAGTGAACCCAGAGAAAAGATGAAGGTGAACATAGCTCACCCAGAGAAAAGATGACAGTGAACCTAGAGAAAAGACGACAGTGAACCCAGAGAAAAGACGATGATTAACCCAGAGAAAAGACAACTGTGAACACAGAGAAAAGACAAGAATGAACCTAGAGAAAAGATGAGACAACAATGGTGAATCCAGAGTAAATACGACAGTGAACTCAGTGAAAAGACGACAATGAACCCAGAGAAAAAAACAACAGTGAACACAGAGAAAAGACGACAGTTAACCCAGAGAAAAGATGACAGGGAATCCAGAGAAAAGATGACAGTGAATGTAGAGAAAAGATGACAGTGCCCCCAGAAATGATGGGACAGTGCACCTAGAGAAAATACAACAGTGAACTCAGAGAAAAGATAACAGTGAATCCAGAGAAAAGACGACAGTGAACCTAGAGAAAAGATGACAGTGAACCCAGAGGAAAGACGACAGTGTACCTAGAAGAAAGATGACAGTGAACCCAGAAAAAATACAACAGAGAAATGCAGAGAAAGATAACAGTGCACCCAGAGAGAAGATGACTGTAAACTCAGAGAAAGTATGACAGTGAAACCAAAGAAGAGATGACAGTGAACCCACAGAAAAGACAATGTTGAATCTAGAGAAAATATGACAGTGAACCCACAGAAAATACAGTGAACCCAGAGAAAAAACAATAGTGACCCCAGTAAAAAAGATAACGGTGCACCCAAAGAAAAGATGACAGTGCACCTAAACAGAAAACAACAGTAAACTTAGAAAAAACACAACAGTGAACCCAAAGAAAATGCAACATCGAACCCAGAGAAAAGACAACAGTGAACTTAGAGAAAAGATGACGGTGAACCCAGAAGAAAGAAGATGGTGAACCCAGAGAAAACATGAGTCAAACCAGAGAAAATATGACAGTGAACCAAGAAAAAAATCAGTGAATCAAGAAAAAATACAACAGCAAACACAGGGAAAATACAATAGAGAAATGCAGAGAAAGATGAAAGTACACCCAGACAAAACATGACAGTGAACCCACAGAAAAGATGACGGTGAACTTAGGGAAAATGTCACAGTGAACATAGAAAAAAGATGAGGGTAAACCAAGGAAAAAGACAACAGTGAACCCAGAAAAAAGATCACGGTGCACCGACAGAAAAGACAACAGTGAACAAAGAAAATATACAACAGTGAACCCAGAGAAAAGACAATGGTGGACCAAGAGAAAACACGAAGGTGCACCCAGACAGAAGACGACAGTGAACCCAGAGAAATAATGACAGTGAAGCCAGAGAAGAAATGACAATGAATGAAGAGAAAATACAACAGTGAACCTAGAGAATAGAGAACAAAGAACCCAGAGATGAGAGGACGGTGCACCCACAGAAAAGACGAAAATGAACCAAGAGAAAAGACAATGGTGAACACCAAGAAAATACAACAGTGCAACCAAAAAAAAGCCAACGGTGCACAAAGAAAAAACACAACAGTGAAGAAAGAGAAAAGATGACAATGAAGCCAGAGAACAGACAGTGAACCCAAAGAAATGATGATGGTGAACCTGAAGAAAAGATAACAGTGAACGCAGAGAAGAGAGGAGAGTGAACCTAGAGAAAATACAACAGTGAACTCACAGAAAAGATGACAGTGAACCCAGAGAAGAGAGTGAATCCAGAGAAAATACAACAGTGACCCCAGAAAAAAGATGACAGTGAACACAGAAGAAAGACGAAAGCGTACCCAAGAAAAAGATGACAGTGAACCCAGAAAAAAATACAACAGAGAAACACAAGAGAAAAGACAACGGTGAACTCAGAGAAACTATGACAGTGAACCCAGAGAAAAGATGACAGTGAACCCAGAGAATAGACCATGTTAAAGCCAGAGAAAATACAACAGTGAACCCACAGAAAATACAGTGAACCCACAGAGAAGATGACAGAGACCCCACAGAAAAGATGATGGTGCACCCAGAGAAAAGATGACAGTGCACCCAAAGAAAAAACAACAGTGAACCCAGAGAAAAGACAATAGTGAACACAGAAAAAATACAACAGTGAACCCAGAGAAAAGACAACAATGAAACCAAAACAACATACAACAGTAAACCTGGAGAAAAGATGATAATGAACCCAGACATAAGACGAAAGTGCACCCAGAAAAAATACAACAGTGAACCCAGAAAAACGATGATGGTAAACCCATGGAAAATAAAACTGAACCAAGAGAAAAGATGATGGTGCACCCAGAGAAAAGATGACAGCGCACCCATAGAAAAGACAATGATGAACCCAGGGAAAAGACGACGGTGAACCCCGAGAAAAGACAACACTGACCCCAGTGAAAAGATGACTGCGCACACAGAGAAAAAACGACAGTGAACCCACAAAAAATATGACAATGAATCAAGAAATAAGATGATAATGAACCCAGAGGAAAGACAATGGTACACCCAGAGTAAAGATGACTGTGAACTAAGAGAAAAGATGACAGTGCACCCAGAGAAAAGATGACAGTGAATTCAGAGAAAATACAAAAGTGAACCCGGCAAAAAAGATGATGGTGAACACAGAGAAAAGACAATGGTACACCCAGAGTAAAGATGACAGTGAACGCACAGAAAAGATGACAGTGCACCGGGAGAAAAGACGACAGTGAAGCCAGAGAAAAGCTGATGGTGCACAACAGAAAAAGATGACGGTGTACCGAGAGAAAAGATGATGGTGAACCCAGAGAAAAGACAACAGTGAACCCAGAGAAAAGATAATAATGTACCCACAAGAAAGACGACAATGAACCTAGAGAAAAGATGACAGTGACCCCAAAGAAAAGATGACAGTGAACCCAGCGCAAAGACATCTGTGAACACAGAGGAAAGACAACAGTGAACTAAGAGAACAAATGATAGTGCACCCAGAGAAAAATTGATAGTGCACCCAGAGAAAAGGTGACAATGAAGAGAGAGGAAAGACGACGGTGAACCCAAATAAAACATGACGGTGAATCTATAGAAAAGACGACTGTGAACACAGAGAAAAGATGACAGAGAACGCAGAAAAGAGATGACAGTTAATCCTGAGAAAAGATGATAGTGCACTTAGAGAAAAGATAACAATGAACCTAGAGAAAAGATGACAGTGAACTCAAAGAAAAGATGATGGTGAAACCAGAGAAAAGACGACTGTGAACACAGAAAAAAGACAACAGTGAACCTAGAGAAAAGACGACAGGGAACATAAAGAAAAGATGACAGTGCACCCAGAGAAAATATGATGGTGCAAATAGAGAAAAGATGACAGTGAACCCAGAAAAAAGACATCAGTACTCCCAGAGAAATGACAATAGTGAACCCAGAGAAAAGATGATAGTGTAGTCAGAGAAAAGATGACAGTGAACCCAGAAAAAAAAGACGACAGTGAAATCAGAGAAAAGATGACAGTGAACTGAGAGAAAAGATGACAGTGAACCCAGAGAAAAGATGAAGGTGCACACAAAGAAAAGACAACAACTAACCCAGAGACATGATGATAGTGCACGCAGAGAAAAGATAACAATGAATGTAAAGAAAACACAACAGTGAACCCAGTGAAAAGACGACGGTGCACCCAGAGAAATGACAACAGGGAACTGAGAGAAAAGACGACAGTTAACCCAGAGAACAGAAAATAAACCCGGAAAAAGGCATCGATGAGCTAACAGAAAAGACCAACAGCAAACCCAGAGAAAAGACAACGGTGAACCCAGAGAAAACACAACACTGAAACCAGAGAAAAGGCAACAGCGAAAAGAGAAAAGACGACAGTGAATCAAGAGAAAATACAACAGTGAACCCAGACAAAATACAATAGAGAAACACAGAGAAAGATGATGATTCACCAGGAGTAAAGATAACAGTGGACCTAGAAAAAACATGACGCGACACTGAATGTAGAAGAAAATGATGGTGAACACAGGAAAAAGACAACAGAGAACGCAGAGGAAAAAAACAATGGAGCACCCAGAGAGTGTACAACAGTGAACTCAGAGAAAATATGATGGTGGACCAAGAGAAAGCACAAAGGTTCACCCAGAGAAAAGACAACAGTTAACCCAGAGAAAAGATAATAGTTCATTCAGAGAAAAGACGAACTGAACCGACAGAAAAGATGACAGTGAACCCAGAGTAAAGATGATGGTGAACCCAGAGAAGAGATGACTGTGAACACCAAGAAAAGACAACAGTGAACCTAGAGAAAAGACGACAGTGAATGTAAAGAAAGACAACAGTGCACTTACAAAAAATACAATTGTGCACCTAGAGAATATACAACAGTGAACTCAGAGAAAAGATGACAGTGAACCCAGAGAAAACATGACAGTAAACCCAGAGAAAAGACACCAGTAAAGCCAGAGGAAAGATGACAGTGAACTCAGAGAAAAGACGACAGTGAACCCAGAAAAAATACAACAGAGAAATGCAGAGAAAGATGGCGGCACACCCAGAGAAAAGACGACAGTGAACTCAGAGAAAATACAACAATGAACAGAGAGAAAAGACAACGGTGAACCCAGAAAAAATACAACAGTGAACCCACAGAAAACACAGTGAACCCAGAAAAAAGACAACAGTGATCCCAGAGAAAAGTTAACACTGCACCCAGAAAAAAAGATGACAGTGCACCCAAAGAGAAAACAACAGTGAACTTAGAAAAAAAAAGACAGTGAACCCAAAAAAATACAACAGTGAACCCAGAGAAAAGACAACAGTGAACTCAGAGAAAAGACGATGGTGAACCCAGAGGAAAGATGGTGAACCCAGAGAAAAAACGACAGAGAAACCAGAGAAATTATGACAGTGAATCAAGAAAAGACAACAGTGAATCAAGAGAAAATACAACAATGAACACAGAGAAAATACAACTGACAAATACAGAGAAAGATGACAGTGCACCCAGAGAAAAGAAGACAGTGAACCCAGAGAAAAGACAATGGTTAACTTAGAGAAAATGTAACAGTGAATGTAGCAAAAAGACGATGGTAAACCCAGGAAAAAGATGACAGCAAACCCAGAAAAAAGATGACGGTACACCGAGAGAAAACACAATAGTGAATCCAGAAAATATACAACAGTGAACTCAGAGAAAAGATGATAGTGAATCAAGAGAAAACAAGAAGATGCATGCAGAAAAAAGGCAACAGTGAACCCAGAGAAATCACGACAGTGCCGCCAGAGAAAAAACGACAATGAATGAAGAGAAAATATAACAATGAACCTAAAGAATAGAGAAAAAAGAACCCAGAGATGAGAGGATGGTGCACCCACAGAAAAGAAGAGTGAACCAAGAGAAAAGACGATGGTGAACCCAGAGAAAATACAACAGTGAACCCAAAGAAAAGACATAGTGCACAAAGAAAAAAGATGACAGTGAAGTCAGAGAAATGACAATGGTGAACCTGAAGAAAAGATAATGGTGAATGCAGACAAGAGATGAGAGTGAACCCAGAGAAAATACACAGTGAACTCACAGAAAAGATGACAGTGAACCCAGAGAAAATACAAGAGAGAAACGCAGTGAAACATGATGGTGCACCCAGAGAAAAGATGGCAGTGAACTCAGAGAAAGTAGGACAGTGAACCCAAGAGAAAAGATGACAGTGAACCCAGAGAATAGACGATGGTGAAGCCAAAGAAAATATGACAGTGAATCTACAGAAAATACAGTGAACCCAGAGAAAAGACGATGGTGACCCCAGAGAAAACATGATGGTGCACCCAGAGAAAAGATGACAGTGCACTTGAGGAAAAAACAACAGTGAAACCAGAGAAAAGATGACAGTGAACAAAGAGAAACTACAACAGTGAACCCAGAGAAAAGACAACAATGAATCCAAAGAAAATTCAACAGTGAACCCAGATAAAAGATAGTGAACCCAGACAAAAGACAAAAGTGCACACAGAGAATATACAACAGTGAACCCAGAAAAAAGACAATGGTGAAGCCAGAGAGAAGATGATAGTGTACCAAGAGAAAAGATGATAGTGTACCGACAGAAAAGAAAATGAACCTAGAAAAAGATGAAAGTGAACTCAAAGAAAAGATGATGATGAACCTAGAGAATAGACAACTGAGAACACAGAGAAAAGATGACAGTGAACCTAGAAAAAAGACGACAGTGAATATAGAAAAAAGACAACAGTGCACCCAGAAAAAATACGACAGTTCACCTAGAGAAAAATATAACAGTGAACCCAGAGAAAAGATGACAGTGCACCCAGAGAAAAGACAACAATGAACACAGAGAAAAGATGACAATGAACCCAGAGAAAAGATGACAGTAAACCAAGGGAAAAGAAGACAGTGAACCCAGAGAAGACAAGACAGTGAATCCAGAGCAAATACAACAGTGACCCCAGAGAAAACGTGACAATGAACCCAGAGGAAAGATGAGAGTACTTTCAGAGAAAAACACAGTAAATTCAGAAAAAATACAACAGAGAAAGGCAGAGAAATATGACTGTGCACCCAGAGAAAAGATGGCGGTGAACTCAGAGAAAGTATGACAGTGAACCCAGAGAAGAGGTGACAGTGAACCCAGAGAAAAGACAATGATGAACCCAGAGAAAATAAGACAGTGAACCCAGAGAAAAGACAACAGGACCCCAGATAAAAGAGGAGCATGTACCCAAAGAAAAGGCAACGACCCCAGAGAAAAGATGACAGTGAACCAAGAGAAAAGATGACCATGAACCCAGACAAAACACAATGGTGAACCCAGAAAAAAGATGACAGTAACACAAGAAAAAAGATGACAGTGAATCAGTGAAGATACAAAAGTGACCCCAGATAAAAGACAACAGTGCACGCAGAGAAACGATGATGGTGAACGCAGAGAAAAGACAACAGTGAACCCACAAAAAAAGATGACAGTGACCCAATAAAAAAGATGACAGTGAGTCCAGTGAAAATACAGAAGTGACCCCAGAGAAAAGATGAGAGTGCACCCAGAGAAAACATGGTGGAGCCACAGAAAAGACAAAAAAGAACACAGAGAAAATACAACGTGAACCCAGAGAAAATATGACACTGAATCGAGAGAAAATATGACAGTGAACCCAGAGAAAACAGATGGTGAACCCAGAGAAAAGACGACGTTGCTTTCAGAGAAAAGACAATGAAACGAGAGTAAAGACAATAGTGCACTCAAAGAAAAGATGACAGTGAACCCGGAGAATATAAAACAGTGAACCCAGAGAAAAGACGACGGTAGACGAAGAGAAAATGCGAAGGTTCACCCAGAGAAAAGACAGCAGTGAACTAAGAGAAATCATGACAGTGAACTCAGAAAAAAGACAACAGTGAACCCAGAGAAAAGATGACAGTAAACCTAGAGAAAAGAAAACAGTGAGGCCAGAGAAAAGACGAAGGTGAACCCAGAGAAAAGACAACAGTGAACCCAGAGAAAAGACATGCAGAGAAAAGATGACAGCGCATCCAGAAAAAATACGATGGCAGACCTAAAGAAAATACAACAGTGAACTCAGAAAAAAGACAACAGTGAACCTACAGAAAAGATGACAGTGAACTCAGAGATAAGACGACAGTGAACCCAGAGGAAAGATGACAGCAAACCCAGAGAAAAGACAACAGAGCACCCAGAAAAAAGATGACAGTGAACCCAGAAAACATACAACAGAGAAATGCAGAGAAAGATGATGGTGCACCCAGAGAATAGACAATGGTGAACTCAGAGAAAGTGCGACACTGAACCCAGAGAAGACAGTGAACCCAGAAAAAAGACAATGGAGAACCCAGAGAAAGCACGACAGTGAAGCCAGAGAAAATACAGTGAACCCAGAGAAAATACAGTGAACCCAGAGAAAAGACAACAATGACCCCAGAGAAAAGACGATGGTGCACCAAGAGAAAAGATGACAGCAAAACCTAAAAAGAAAACAGTGAACTTAGCAAAAAGACGACAGTGAACACAGAGAAAATACAACAGTGAACCCAGAGAAAAGATGACAGTGAACTTAGAAAAAAAGACAATGGTGAACCCTGAGGAAAGAAGATGATGAACTCACAGAAAACACAACAGTGAAACCAGAGAAAAGATGACAGTGAAACAGGAAAAGACAATGGTGAATCAAGATAAAATACAACAGTGAACACAGGGAAAATACAACAGAGAAATGCAGAGAAAGACGACGGTACACCCAGACAAAAGATAACAGTGAACCCAGAGAAAACACGAAGGTGAACTTAGAAAAAATTTGACAGTGAACATAGAAAAAAGACAATGGTAAGCCCAGGAAAAAGACAACAGTGAACCCAGAAAAAAGATGACAACGCACCGAGAGAAAAGACGACATTGAACCCAGAAAAAATACAACAGAGAAACATAATGGTGCACCCAGAGGAAAGACGATAGAGAACCCAGAGAAAAGATGACAGTGAACCAAGAGAAGAGACGATAGTGAAGCCAGAGAAAATACGACAGTGAACCCACAGAAAATACAGTGAATCCAGAGAAAAGATGACAGTGACACCAGAGAAAAGATGACGGTACACCCAGAGAAAAGACGACAGCACACCCAAAGAAAAAACAACAGAGAACCCAGAGAAAAAATAACAGTGAACAGAGAAAATACAACAGTGAACCCAGAAAAAATACAACAATGAACCCAAAGAAAATATAACAGTGAACCCAGAGAAAAGACGATAGTGAACCCAGACAAAAGATGAAAGTGTACCCAGAAAAAATACAACAGTGAACCAAGAGAAAAGATGACCATGCACCCAGAGAAAAGATGAGAGTGCACCCAAAGAAAAGATGACAGTGAACCCAGAGAAAAAATTAGAGGGCACCCAAAGAAAAGATGACAGTGCACACAGAGAAAAAAACGACAATGAACCTAAAGAAAAGGCAACAGTAAACCCCCAAAAAAGATGACGGTGAACCCAGAGAAATGACGATTGTGAACACAGAGAAAAGACAGCAGTGAACCCAGAGAAAAGACAGTAGTGACCCCAGAGGAAAAATGATAGCACACTGAGAGATAAAAAAATTAACCTAGAGAAAACACAAAAGTGAACCCAAAGAAAAGGTGATGGTGAATCCAGAGAAAAGACGACTGAGAACAGAGAAAAGACGACAGTGAACGTAGAGAAAAGATGACAGTGAACCCAGAAAACATATGACAGTGCACATAGAGGAAATACAACAGTGAACTCAGAGAAAAGATGACAGTGAACCCAGAGAAAAGATGTCAGTGAACCCAGAGAAAAGATGAAGGTGAACCCTGAGAAAAAATGACAGTGAACCCAGAGAGAAGACGATGGTGAATTCAGAGAAAATACGATAGTGAACCCACAGAAAATACAACAGTGAATCCAGAGAAAAGACAACAGTGAACCCAAAGAAAAGACAACAGTGAACCCAGAGAAAAGACAACAGTGAACCCAGAGAAAAGGCCACAGTGAACCCAGAGAAAAGGCCACAGTGAACCCAGAGAAAAGACAAAAGTGTACCCAGAGTAAAGGCCACAGTGAACCCAGAGAAAAGACATTGGTGAACCCAGAAAAAAGACAAAGGTGAACCCTGAGAAAAAACAACAGTGCAACAGTGCACCCAGAGAAAAGACGATGGTGAATTCAGGGAAAATACAATTGTGAACCCCCAGGAAATATGACAATGAACCCAGAGAAAAAACAACAGTCGACCCAGAGAAAAGGCCACAGTGAACCCAGAGAAAAGATGAAAGTACACCCAGAGAAAAGACGACAGTGAACCAAAAGAAATAACTACAGTAAACCCAGTGAAAAGACAATAGTGCATTCAGAGAAAGGACGATGGTGAACACAGAGAAAATTCGACAGTGAACCCAGAGAAAATTCGACAGTGAACCCAGAGAAAATACAACAGTGAACCCAGAGAAAAGACAACAGTTCACATAGAGAAAAGATGACAGTCAACCCAGAGAAAAGATGAGAGTGAACCCAGAGAAAAGACAACAGTGAACACAGAGAAAAGATGACGATGAACACAGAGAAAAGATGACAGTGAACCCAGAGAAAATAGACAAAGAATCCAGAGAAAAGATGACAGTGCACCCAGAGACAATACAACAGTGAACCCAGAGAAAAGATGACAGCAAACCCAAAGAAAAGATGACAGTGAACCCAGTGAAAATACACCAGTGAATCCAGAAAAAATACAACAGTGCACCCAGAGAAAACATGACAGTAAACCCAGAGAAAAGATGATGGTGAACCCAGAGAAAACACAACAGTGATCCAAGAGAAAATACAGCAGTGAACCCAGAGAAAAGACGACTGCACCCAGAGAAAATACAACAGTGAACCCAGAGAAAATATGACAGTGGACCCAGAGAAAATACAGTGAACACAGATAAACGACGACGGTGCTCCCAGAGAAAAGATGACAGTGCACCCAGAGAAAATACAACAGTGAATCCAGAGAAAAGATGACAGTGCACTCAGAGAAAATACAACAGTGAACTCAGAGAAAATACAACAGTGAACCCAGAGAAAAGATGACGGTGCACCCAGAGAAAATACAACAGTGAACCCAGAGAAAAGATGATGGTGCACGCAGAGAAAATACAACAGTGAACCCAGAGAAAAGATGATGGTGCACCCAGAGAAAATATAACAGTGAACCCAGAGAAGACAACAGTGAATCCAGAGAAAAGATGACAGTGCACCCAAAGAAAAGACAACAGTGAACCCAGAGAAAAGACGACATTTACCCAGAGAAAAGACGATGGTGCACCCAGAGAAAACATGACAGTGATCCCAGAGGAAAGATGACAGTGAATCCAGAGAAAATATAACAGTGAACCCAAAGAAAAAACAAGAGTGAACCTAGATAAAAGATGACAGTGAACCCAGAGGAATGATGACAGTGAACCCAGAGGAATGATGACAGTGAACCTAGAGAAAAGACAACAGTGAACCCAGAGAAAAGACAAGTGAACCCAGAAAAAAGATGAAGGTGAACCCTGAAAAAAACAGCAGTGCACCCACAGAAAAGATGATGGTGAATCCAGAGAAAATACAACAGTGAACCCAGAGAAAAGACAAAGGTGAACCCCAAGAAAAAACAAGAGTGCAACCAGAGAAAAGATGTGAATTCAGAGAAAATACTACAGTGAACCCACAGAAAATACAACAATGAACCCAGACAAAAGATAACAGTGAATACAGAGAAAAGGCCACACTGAACCCAGAAAAAAGGCCACACTGAACCCAGAGAAAAGACGACGGTGAACCAAGAGAAAAGACTATAGTGAAATCAGACAACGGACAGTGAACCCAGAGAAATGACAACAGTGAATACAGAGAAAAGGCCACAGTGAACCCAGAAAAAACACGATAGTGAACCCAGAGAAAAGACGATAGTGCACTCAGAGAAAAGATGACAGTGAAACCAGAGAAGAGACGATAATCAAGAGAAAAGACGACAGTGAACCCAGAGAAAAGATGACAGTGCATTTACAGAAAGAATGACGGTGAATGTAGAGAAAATTCAACAGTGAACATAGAGAAAATTCGACAGTGAACCCAGAGAAAAGATGACCATGAATCCACAGAAAAGATGACAGTGCACCCTAAGAAAAGACAACACTGAACCCAGAGAAAAGATGACAGTGCATTTAGAGAAAGGATGACGGTGAACATAGAGAAAATTGGACAGTGAACCCAGAGCAAAGACAACCATGAACCCAGAGAAAATACAACAGTGAACCCAGAGAAAAGACAACAGAGAACCCAGAGAAAAGACGACAGTGAAGCCAGAGAAAAGACGACGGTGAACCCAGAGAAAAGACGACAGTGAACCCACAGAAAAGATGACGGTGAAACAAGAGAAAATACAGCAGTGAACCCAGAGAAAATATGACAGTGAACCCAGAGAAAAGACTACAGTGCACCCACAGAAAAGATAACAGTGAACCCAGAGGAAAGAAGCCGGTGAACCTGGAGAAAAGACAATGGTGCACCCAGAGAAAAGATGACAGTGTACCCAGAGAAAACAACAGTGAACCCAGAGAAAAGAGGACAGTGAACCCAGAGAAAAGACGACAGTGAACCCAGAGAAAAGACGACAGTGAACCCAGAGAAAAGATGACAGTTTACCCAGAGAAAAGATGACGGTGCACCCAGAGAAAACACGGCAGTGAACCCAAAGAAAAGATGACGATGAACCCAAAGAAAAGATGAAAATGCACCCAGAGGAAAGATGATGGTGAACCTAGAGAAAAAACAACAGTGAACCCAGAGAAAAGATGACAGTGAATTCAGAGAAAAGACGATGGTGAATCCAGAGAATATACAATAGTGATCTCAGGGAAAAGACAATAGTGAACCCAGAGAAAATACAACGGTGAACCCAGAGAAAAGATAACGGTGCACCCAGGGAAAAGATGACAGTGCACCCAGAGAAAAGGTGACAGTGAATCCAGAGAAAGGACAATGGTGAACCTCAAGAAAAGATGACAGTGCATCCAGAGAAAACGTAACAGTGAAACCAGAGAAAAAACAACAGTGAACCCAGAGAAAAGATGACAGTGAATTCAGAGAAAAGACGATGGTGAATCCAGAGAATATACAATAGTGATCTCAGGGAAAAGACAATAGTGAACCCAGAGAAAATACAACGGTGAACCCAGAGAAAAGATAACGGTGCACCCAGGGAAAAGATGACAGTGCACCCAGAGAAAAGGTGACAGTGAATCCAGAGAAAGGACAATGGTGAACCTCAAGAAAAGATGACAGTGCATCCAGAGAAAACGTAACAGTGAAACCAGAGAAAAAACAACAGTGAACCCAGAGAAAAGATGACAGTGAATTCAGAGAAAAGACGATGGTGAATCCAGAGAATATACAATAGTGATCTCAGGGAAAAGACAATAGTGAACCCAGAGAAAATACAACGGTGAACCCAGAGAAAAGATAACGGTGCACCCAGGGAAAAGATGACAGTGCACCCAGAGAAAAGGTGACAGTGAATCCAGAGAAAGGACAATGGTGAACCTCAAGAAAAGATGACAGTGCATCCAGAGAAAACGTAACAGTGAAACCAGAGAAAAAACAACAGTGAACCCAGAGAAATACATCAGTGACCCCAGAGAAAAGATGACAGTTCACTCAGAGAAAGGACAATGGTGAACCCAGAGAAAAGATGACAATGACCCCAGAGAAAAGATAACAGTTCACCGAGAGAAAGGACGACAGTGCACCCAGAGAAAATATGAGTGAACCCAGAGAAAAAACGAGAAGCCAGAAAAAATAAATCAGTGACCCCAGAGAAAAGATGACAGTTCACCCAGAGAAAAGACAACGGTGCACCCAGAGAAAATACAACAGTGAACCCAGAGAAAAGACAACAGTGAACCCAGAGAAAAGATGATAGTACACCCAAAGAAAAGACGACACCGAACCCACAGAAAATACAACAATGAACCCAGAGAAAAAACAACAGTGAACCCAGAGAAAAGACAACAGTGACCCAGAGAAAAGATGACGGTGAACCCAAAGACGACAGTGAATTCACAGAAAGTACAACAGTGAACCCAGAGAAAAGATGACAGTGCACCCAGAGAAAAGGTGACAGTGAACCCAGAGAAAAGACAGTGTGCCCTGAGAGAAGACGACAGTGGACCCTGAGAAAAGCCTCAGAGAGCTATCCAGGACACAATCCATCCAGGGATCAGATGCCCCATAGTTAATGACATTTCTGCCACTGTTGGAATTTTCATGTTTATTTGATATGTGATTTATGCAAAGATCTGGTTGTACCTGGAAGATGGAAGAGTGAGGACCTCAGTTCATTACCAATCCGAGGAAATTTGCCTTCGTTCACTTACTGCTACATCCACACAGCTCACAGCATGGTGGCCCACAACGACTGAGGATGACAAGAGGAAGATAATGTAATTTTCGAATGTGGTTTTCCTGAAACCAAGTCAACTACAGCTGATACATTTTATTTCATTGGTTAATGTTTACATGGGAAAAATCAATATTATACTTTACTGAACTGTGTGTAATTGTTCCATGTTTTTTGATACCTGTTTGACTCACCATGGGGTTGACATAATGAATTCATTGCACATTGTTCAAAAGGAACCAGGAGGTTTTTGTCAGCACCCTAATGTAAATTCCATTGCAGATGGTAACTGTAGATGGAAAAAATGAAATGCTTCCCTAAATCAGACATTTTGGTCAAGTAGCTTAACTCAGTACAGGTAGGGAGATATTTAAATATAAAATACAATGAAAGAAGTCTAAATACTTAGAATCTTTGTTTAAATCCTGAAAGTAACCAATAATCCATAAGCAAAGCAATATTGCTCTACCGGGACCTTTTCACATTTATTTCATCATCTAGCTTTCCATATTGAATAAATTTACAGATTTAATTTCTATAACTTGAACCTGTGAAGCAATGAATATTTCTGCTGTTTAGTGTCTTGTGATGCAGAATTCTTAAAAACACTTGTTTTATAAAATCAAGCTTTAAGTGAAAAATGAAGAAATAAAGTTAAGTGTGTGTTTTTTTTTTAAAGAAGCTCTAGTGATCTGTTGCATAGCATGGTGATGATAGTCAACATATTGTATTGCATATTTCAAAATTGCTAAAATAACAGATTTTCAATGTTTTCTTCACAAAAAAAGATGTGCAGTAATGTTATTTAGCTTGATTCTATCATTTCACAATGCAAACATATATCAAAACATATATTCACATTGTACCTAATACATATATATAATTATTGTTGTTTGAAATTATTTTGAAAGAGACAAGATTGAGCTGCTGCGAATAGGAATGCAGAGTGGGCGGCACAACTGCAAAGAGCAAGGGTCACTGTCAGGGTCAATATAGCAACCTCTAACCGTGGCTGGGTCACAGGGAGGCTGAGGTACAGCTGACAAAGCCTATGACCTCAGCCAGGCGTGGGGGTGTGCCCGTAATCCCAACTACTGGGGAAGCTGAAGCATGAGAATCACTTGAACCTGGGAGGTGGAGGTTGCAGTGAGCTGAGATCGCGCCACTGCACTCCAGCCTGGGCCACAGAGTGAAAATCTGTCTTTAAAAAAAAAAAAATAATAAGGCCTGTGACTTGACCTGCAAGGAGTTCAGAAAAAAAGACAAGAGAAAAAACATGTTCCAGGGGTTTCGACATGAGACTGGAATGAACACTTTGTTCATTGCCTGTTTTCATGCAATGTAAGAGTGAACCCAGAGAAAAATCTTTCCAGAAAAGATTTAAAGGACACAAGAAAGACTTAAATGTCAGTTTAGCTCCTGCTTTATGGGGTTTGGCAAATCGAGTTAAGGGCCTTTTCCACAAATACTCAGACATTCCAATGAGACCAAATCAAGCAACTGGAATCACTTGAAAACCACAGACCAGATTCCATTCTCCCTCCGTTTTTTTGAAATCGTCACTTCTTCATCACCAGCTGGGTTTTGATGACTCTTCAGGTGTAAAGGTCAACCTCATAGAAATGGGAAAACCTGTGTTGTTATGAAGGATGATTTTAAGTGAGCATTTCAAGTTTTAGGGCAAGAATAGCCTCGGGCTATCTGTCAAGAAAAGCTGCCGTATCTGGGCAGTGTCTCTCCTAGGGTGAAACGTGCGCAGATTAAACTGAAGAAATAACGAGCTCACCTAGAGTTTGACAGCAGACAGGAAATTTATAGGCACGGCATGTGCCTTCGGTGCCCGGGCTATGGAGAACACAGACAGTCTTCCTGAGGTGGGGCAGACAAAACCGCTGAAAGTGAAGGAGAATTAAGGCAATATACGGTGGCCATTCAAAAAGCCTCAGATTTCCCCTCCTAGGAAGATGGAACAGGCGAGCGTTTTCCTCCTTCCCGCAGGTGCAACCGGAAACCTCGGGCAGGGCCCGTCAAACAAACGCAGGAAGACCAGGGGCAGAGAGAGGAAGCCCCGGGGATCTGGGGGACCCTGAGAACGACAGGATGGGGCGTTCCTGGGTTTTCTTTTTGACTCTTCCACCCCAAACTGGGTGTTCACGAGGACGCAGAGGAAGACAGCCCCCGCTGCTGTCTCCAGCCAGAGCACTGGGAGAGGCGCGGCTCCAGGAAATATTTCAAGGACCCTGGGAAATGGGTGGAGATCTCCGAATGTGAAAAATCTTCAGGAGACTGGAAGTGTTTTGAAGTTGAAGGTTACGGTTCTTTCTCATTTTGTTTCAAAACAGGACCCCCATTTCCCTTACTGTAGGATTCGAGGAGACAAGAGGAGGAAAGGGGTGTCAGGGTCAGAGTCGCCTCGAAAGCGACGAGAAGCAGAAGCGCAGGCCTGCGAGGTGCTCTTCAGAGTGACTTCGCTGTGGGCTGCGGGAGGCAACAGAAGGAACTCGGCTTCCACTGGCCACGTTCCCCTCCCCGGAGCGGAGGACACAGCCCAGTTTCTTCAGG
Source organism: Macaca thibetana thibetana (assembly GCF_024542745.1). NCBI lineage: Eukaryota > Metazoa > Chordata > Mammalia > Primates > Cercopithecidae > Macaca > Macaca thibetana. The sequence goes on along the minus strand of NC_065581.1, from coordinate 165,342,829 downwards.
CGGCGGCTCCAGCCAGCTCCGCCCCACAGGGAAGGAGCGCGCAGCTCCCACACCCCGCAGGCGGCGCTGACAGACTCCGCCTTCCCGGAGCGCAGGCGTGTGGGGGGCGCCGCCCTCGTCGCCGTCGGGAGCCCCGCAGGCCCGTGACCTTCTGCCTGGTTCTCCCGCCTCTGCAAGCCTCGCCTTCAGGACTCCGCCTCGCCGTCCTCTTTTCTGTCGGGAGACTCACGGGACCGTCTGTCTGGACGACGTGTGCACATTTCTCACCACGATTCCTCTGCACACCAGGTCGCGGCACCGCCGCGCTGGCGTCGGCACAGCTGAATTGCGCGGGCAGCGAAGGGGCCTCACGGGGACCGCTCAGCTCCCTGAGGGCGCAGCCCTCCTGGTCCGGGGGCGAAGAATGAACTTCCGCGGTTTTCAGTGACCCAGTTTGTGGCCCGGCACATGCTGAAAAGGTAGATCTGACCGCGTTACCTCAGAGATGGGCCGTGAGCTGCTTTGTGCCGCCAAATAACCTGTTTACCCAACAGCGCCCCCTGTAGCCCGGTGCTCAGAACGGGCTTTTCCATGATGTTCCTACATTGTGTTTTCAGCCCTCTGTGAGGGGTTTGCACGCACAGGCGGACCTCGTTTTATTGCGCCTTGCTCTATTGTGCCTTGCAGATACTGCACTTGTTTTTACAAGTTGAAAGTCTGTGGCAACTCCGTTGGGGCACATGAATGGGTCCCATTTTCAAACAGCTTGTGCTCACTTCATATCTCTGTGTCACATTTTGGTAATTCTTGTAATATTTTGAATTTTCTCATTATAATTATGCCTGTCATGGTGATCTGTACTTAGTGATCTTCGATTTTACTTTGTAATTGTTTTGAGGAACCAACAACCACACCCAGGTAAGACGGAAAACATAATAAATGTCAGGCGTGTTCCATGTGCTCCACTGACCAGCTGCCCCCATCTCTCTCCCTCCCCTCAGGCCTCCCTATTCCCTGAGACACAATTGTGGAATTATACCATTAATAACCCACAATGGCCCCTAAGTGTTCAAGTGAAAGGAAGAGACACACATCTCTCACTTTAAATTGAAAGCTAGAGATGATTAAGCTTAGTGCAGAAGGCCTGTTCAAAGTTGAGATAGGCTGAAAGCAAGGCCTTTTGCACCCAGGAGTTAGCCCAGTTGTGAATGCAAAGAAAAACCTCTTAAAGAAAATTAAAAGTGCTGCTTCCGTGAACACATTAATGACAAGAAAGTGAAACAGCCTTATTGCTGATATGAAGAAAGTTTGAGTAGTCTGGATGCAAGATCAAATCAGCCACAGCATTCCCTCAAGCCAAAGCCTACTCCAGAGTAAAGCCCCAACTCTCTCCAGTTCCACAAAGGCTAAGAGGAGTGAGAAAGCTACAGAAGAAAAGTTTGAAAGTGGCAGAGGTTGGCTCATTAGGTTTAAGAAAATAAACCATATCCATAACATAAAAGTGCAAGATGAAGCAACAAGTGCTGATGGAGAAGCTGCAGCAAGTTATCCAGAGACCTAGTGAAGATAAGTGATGGAGGTGGCTACACCAAACCACAGATTGTCAGTGTAGATGAAACAACCTTCTGTTGGAAGAAGATGCCATCCAGGACTTTCATAGCTAGAGAGGAAAAGTCAATGCCTGTCTTCAAAGCTTCAAAGGACAGGATGTCTCTTGTTAAGAGCTAATGCAGCTGGTGACTTAAACTTGCAGCCAATCTCATTTACTATTCCAAAAATCCTAGGGGCCTTAAGAATTATGCTAAATCTGGAGGCCAAGGTGGGTGGATCACCAGAAGTTGGGAGTTCAAGGCCAGCCTGACTAACATGGAGAAACCCCGTCTCTACTAAAAAAAAAAAAAAAATACAAAAATTAGCCAGGCATGGTGGTACGTGCTTATAGTCCCACCTACTCAGGAGACTGAGGCAGTAGAATTGCTTGAACCCAGGAGGCAGAGGTTGCGGTGAGAGAAGATCATGCCATTGCACTCCAGCCTGGGCAACAAGAGCGAAACTCCATCTCGGAAAGAAGAAGAAGAAAAAAAGAATTATGCTAAATCTACTCTGTCTTTGCTCTATAAGTAGAACAACAAAGCCAGGATGGCAGCACATCTGTTCACAGAATGGTTGACTAAATATTTTGAGCCCACTGTTTAGACCTACTGCTCAGAAAAAAGACCATTTTCAAAATATTACTGTTCGTTGGCAATGCACCCAAGGGCTCTGTTGGAGATGTGCAAGGAGAGTAATGTTGCTTTCATGCCTGCTAACACCACATCCATTCTGCAGCCCATGGATCAAGGAGTAATTTCAGCTTTCAAGTCTTGTTACTTGAGAAATACATCTCAAAAGGCTGTAACTGCCATACATAGTGATTCCTCTGATGGATCTGGGCAGTCAATTAAAAACCATCTAGAAAGCATTCACCATTCTAGATGCCATTAAAAACATGCATGATTCATGGGAGGAGAAACAATATCAACATTAACAGGAGTTTAGAAGAAGTCGATTTCATTCCTCATGGATGATTTTGAGGGGTTCAAGCCTTCAGTGCAGGAAGTAACTGTAGATGAGGTGGAAATAACAAAAGAGCTAGAATTAGAAGTGGGGCCTAAAAATGTGGCTGAATTGCTGCAATATCAGGATAAAATTTGAACAGATTAGGAGCGGCTTCTTATGGTTGTGCAAAGAAAGTGGTTTCTTGAGATAGAATTGACTCCTGGTGAAGATGCTGTGAACATTATTGATATGACAACAAAGGATTTCGAATAGTCCGTAAACTTAGTTGATGAGGCAGTGGGTAAGGTTTGAGGGGATTGACTTCAATTTTAAAAGAAGTCATACTGTGGGTAAAATGTTATCAAACAGCATCACATGCTACAGAGAAACCTTTCATGAGAGGAAGATTCAATCAATGCAGTCAACTTCATTGTGGTCTTATTTCAGATATTGCCACAGTCACCCCAACCTTCAGCAACCTCCACCCCGATCAGTCAGCAGCCATCAACATCCAGGCAAAGCCCTCCACCAGTAAAACAATTATAACTCACTGAGGGCTCAGATGATCATTAGCCTTTTTATAAACAATATAGTACTTTTAAGATATGTTCGTGTTTTAGACATAATGCTATTATACACTTAATAGACTACAGTATAACATAAACCAAACTTTTATAGGCACTGGGAAAACAAAATATTTGTGTGACTTGCTCTGTTGCAAGGACAGAAGAGGCAGGAGGGGCTGCACCTGATGGCCATGAAACTTGGGGCCCGTGCTCTGAAAGGGCCTGTGCTCCTTAGGAAAACATGGAGCTCCACAGGACTCCATGTGCAGAGAGAGGAGGGCTGCATCCAAGACTCCCTTCAGGAGCAGCACCTGGGTGGAATGGATGGGGCGACTCTGTCCTGGTCCCTTCTCATCCATCCCCCAGCATCCCTGAGCCATGCGGGGGATGAAATGTCACCCACTTAGGGAAAAGGAAGTGGGGGACAGCTGAGGGTTTTTTCCAAGGTGGCAGTAGACAGTGACCCAGATAGGTGTGACTCATCCCATCTTCCAGCTCTTTATACTCCATCGTTGTTTTATGATTGTCTTAATGCTACCTTTTTGAACAAGTAAACATGCTTGGTACGATTTTCAAATAAACGTGTTTGCAAATAGTTGGATAGAGACCCCCCTCCTCAAAATTAATGTAATAAATCAGATTGTACATCTAAGGAGAAGCCTTCAGGAAATTGTTAAGAACTAAAAGTAAATTCTGGCTTTTTGCAAATCAGTATGAAATGTTGTTTTAATAAGCTTGTACTGATTTACAATATTGCAGAATATATATTCCACAAAGGGCTTCCCGCCGAATGCGCACACTGAATTAATCTTATTTGGATGACAGATTTTGCACCCGTCACTACTGGAGAGTGTACTGCAGATGATATTTAATGAAAACTTCCAGTCAGGCAGGTGATCTGATGCCTGCGCACGGCTTCCTGATAAAATTGCATGTTTGATTCTTCCCTGATCTCCCACAGATAAAGAGAAGTGCATTTTTTCAGTACAGCCGTGTATCGTTTTGTTTGCTTCAGTGACAATTTTTAGTATAAGCTGATTTAAAACAATCAGAGCAATAGGCAAGTCCAAAGTGGCTTTTTAATAATGGATTTGTTTTGCCAGTTATGCCTGACAAATGGCCTCGCATTGCTGTAGCATTCATCTGAAAACAAAAGGCCTCCATCCACTGTAATGTAGTAGAATTCTTTTTTTTTCCTTCAAAGCCAGGTAGCACATGGTTCTTGAGTTACTGTAAATAGCATTACTATATATTGAGGACTACGATGATGTGTGCACAATATTGTTTAAGGTTAAAATAATCCCTGGCACTAAAATATGGTATTGTATTTCATAAAAACATGAGTACATACTGGAAAAAATTAAAAAACTATGCATCTTCTGATAAGATTTTCAAGAAATTATCTCTTTCCAAAATCACGTTTGGGGGCATCTACATTTCAGTGTAAAAATTAGATGAATGCCAGTCTGCTTTTATATTTCTAGGTGGCCTGCAAAACAACAAAAGAAGTAAGTAACTGGTTATTATTTTTATATCGGGATTTTAAAAATCTCGAGTTTCAGGAGGCAACATGCTCCCCGGGCAGCGACAGGCCATGATAACTGCACTATTGGAGACCTGACCTGACTTGGACGCCACTTGAGTATCCTTGTAGTGACTAGAATTGTCTCCCTCTTGTCCCAGCGAGGACAGGGGTGTCGGTGAGCAGAGGTGAACTTTCCGGGCTAAGTTTCTGTAATGCTGGAGGAATGAGCCATGCCTAGGGTGGGCCACACAGGGAAGAGGGGCTCAGCACTTTGTGAATCAGCTGTTCCAAGGGCAGTTGCTCTGCGGAGACCTCCTGGATTCATCACAAGGCAGAAATGTCCCGTCATGATCAAAGAGGGTGCAGCCTTGCTGGGGGCACTGGAAATCATTATTTTGTGAGCCTCCTGTTCTCCGATGCGTGCTGCTCTAACCAAGTTTCCTAAATAGAGGAGAGAATGTCTTTTCCTTTGCAATTTCTAGATGACTTGGGTAGTCCTAAAGTTTTGGTGGTTCTCCAAGATCATTTAGGGCAGCTAATGTGTTATTAGTTTTCGTCTGTTTTAGCAAAACACTGCAATTGGCATTTCCCATGTGATGCTGCGTGTTGCAGGCTCATCTGTTTCTTGCCCAGGATGATGTTTCCAGCTTCATCTTTGATCTTTACCCTCCCGGAGATGTACTTGGTTTCCTGACAGCCGCTGCAATACACAGTCTTTACGGTGTCATCTGGGTACTCCCTTCTCTTGAACTGGGTCTTGTGGATTTCTTTCTGCCCATTGGTGAGCACAATGGTTTTGTCGCCATTCCCAGAAGAGGAGAAACACATGGTAAGGTGGCCTGCACCAGGGCCAGTGCTGCCAGTGTGGCGGCCAGTTGGGGGTGAGGGAGCACAGAATAATGCCCCCACCCGGGTCTGGAGCCTTCCTTCCAAATCTCGTTAGATGAGGGTGCAGAAGGCCATAGGCAGGGGCAGGAAAGGTGCACGGGGGGCTCAGGGAATTGGCAGAAACTCAGTGTGGGTGAGAGGGGGCAGGTGGGGAGGGCCAGGAGTCAGGGCGGGAGGTCAGTCGCATCTGCTCACCTGCAGGCTGAAGCCTGTGCTGACAGCTGGCTCTGATGGTGAGATGGACAGCAGGGTTGACACAGGGAGTGACAGAGACACACGTTGAATCATTTCAGAAAAGATTCTGACTGCCATGAGGAAGCTATGGGAGTCTATTGTAATTGTCCAGGAGAGAAATGGTGAGAGGGGGAGACGGCAGAACTCAAAGAAAGGGTGGAGGTGGGGCAGCGAGGAGACAGAGCCCACAGCGCTCGGTGTTCACTTTGATATCAGGAAAGAAAGGGAAGGTCTAAACTTCCCACACTTTCCCTCAGGCAGCTGGGTGGATCTTTACTTTCTGCACAAACTAGCATTGAAATTGTAGCTCTGATGAGCTCTTCCTTGGTGTGCCTTAAATATTTGCTTGCACATGTTCTGCAATAGACTCGGGCTTCTAGACCACGTGGTCTGAAGTGGGCACTGAAAACTGGAGTGATTTTTACGGTTGTAATTCAAAGGCAGCTAATGTCGGTGAAGTAAATACCTAAAAGTCCATTTGAAACCCACAGTCTCTATAAAGGGATTTAAATCAAGGCCATAAGACAAAACTTCTAGAGTCAATGACATTATTTTCTATTTTTTTATACAAGCACTTAAATGTTTGCAAAAATCTAAATTAATATAAGGAAATTATTAAATACACAAATAAAAACTGGGGATGTTTCGGGTTCGCATTGTCTGACATTACTGACCTTTCCACCCTTACGATTGTCCCATCAGGAAATAAGGTCTCTTCCTGTCCATCCTTGAGATGTTTCACTGTCCCGGCAGGAAACACAATTTCTTTGGAGCCATCGGGGTAAATTTTTCTGCAGAATGCAGTTTTTAAGTGTATGTTACATTGAATCTGTTTAGAAACATGTTCTATCCTAGTAATCTATAAAATATTCCTGAGATTTATATAGAGAGTATTTTCTAATCATCTGGCTTTATAACTAGGGTTGCCAGGTATAATACAAAATGGCCAGTGAAGTTTGAATTTTAGATAAATGATGAATAATTTATTTATATTATTATTTTTTTTGAGACAGAATCTCACTCTGTTGCCCAGGCTGGAGTACAGTGGCATGATCTCGGCTCACTACAACCTCTGCCCCCCCAGTTCAAGCAATTCTCCTGCCTGAGCCTCCTGAGTAGCTGGGATTACAGGCATGCATCACCAGGCTTGGCTAATTTTTGTATTTTTAATAGAGACAGGGTTTCACCATGTTGGCCAGGCTGGTCTTGAACTCCTGAACTCGGGTGATCCACCTGCCTCGGCCTCCCAGGGTGCTAGGATTACAGACGTGAGCCACTGTGCCTGGCCAAATGATGAATACTTTTTAACATAAGTATATTTCAAATATTGCATGGAACATACTTTTATACCAAAAATTACTTGTTGTGTATCTGATATTTCAAATTCAGTGAGGGACTTGAATCTTTATTTGTTAAATCTGGCAACCCTACTTATAATAAGAGTTTAAGGACTTCAATACTATATGAAAATACTCAAGAAGAAAAACTGTGTGAACATCTGCGAGCGCATTTACTGTGTTTCACTGTTTCAACCAGGATGTAAATAACGTACACACCTATCTTTGCAAATTCAGTAGATTTGTATTTGTAAACCAGGACACTTGTGTGTCACTTAGCTGCTTAAATATATTTTGTGGTGATCTGCTCTACCATGGGCTGAATGCTGTGCCCTCCCCAAATTCCTGTGTTGAAACCTAATCCCCAAAGCAATGGTGTTGGGAGATGAGGCCTTTGGGTGATGATGTGGTCATGAGGGTGGAGCCCCATGAATGGGATTAACGCCTTTACTAAAGGGACCCCAGAGAGCTGTCTCGCCCCTTCCACCATGTGAGGCTGCAAAGAGAAGATGCCATCTGTGAACCAGGTAGCACTCCTCACCAGACAGTGCAGCTGCCGGCACCTTCATTATGGACTTCCAGCCCCCAACACCGTTGTTGGCAAGCCAGCCAGTCTGTGGCATTTTGCTATGGCAGCCTGAACAGGATAAGGCACACGCCATAAAGAACCGATATTCAACATGCAGTTTTGTACCTGCTCTGTCATTTTTTATTTACACTTGAACATCTTGCTGTAGGCAGAATGATCTTGGTCTCATTAAAACACAAAATTTAGATTCTCCCAACTTTGCTGAGTGATCTCTGGCTGAAATTTTCCTTTCCCTCCCATATGCTGTCTGACTCCCTGAGTCCCTGTGTTTGAGGTCAAAGGTCCATTATTAACCGCACAGTCAGTGCCCTCTGCTTCTGAATGCTTTTGACTCACTATGGTAAACATTCAACTTTACATTTTCATATTGATTTGCAGTTTACAGCTGGATAATAAATTGTAGGAAAGGGCCACAATTCACCCTCTACAGTATCTTCCAGGGATGATTAACAGTGATTTTCACCTTGTACTGGAGACAGAACCCTTGGACGCAGAGGAACTGGCTGTGGAGCCTGCTGAAATACTGCTGCACTGTGCCTATTTCATTATAGGAACAGGAACGTGATTACAGTGCCTGCGTGTGGGGTACATGCACAGCTGCTTGATGTGTTTGTGAACAAAAGAAAAGCTGCCAAATTAAACTTAATTGATGAGTTTCCATTTGTTCTTTTTTTCATTGAGACAGAGTCTCACTGTGTCACCCAGGCTGGAGTGCAGTGGTGTGATCTCAGCTCACTGTAACCTCCACCTCCCAGGTTCAAGCGATTTTCCTGCCTCAGCCTCCCAATAGCTGGGATTACAGGCACACATCATCACACCTGGCAATTTTTGTATTTTTAGTAGAGACAGGGTTTCACCATGTTGGCCAAGCTGGTCTCGAACTCCTGATCTCAAGTTATTTGCCTGCCTCAGCCTCCCAAAGTGCTGGGATTACAAGTGTGAACCACCATGCACGGCCTCCGTTTGTTCTTTTAACATCCATTTGCCTCTTTTTTAGTGTGTGTGTATGTGTGTGTGTGTGTGTGTTTAGAGACAAGGCCTCGCTCTGTCGCCCAGGCTGGAGTGCAGTGGTGTGATCATGGCTCACTGCAGCCTCAGACTCAGAGCTCAAGTGATCCTCCTGCCTCAGCCTCCCAAGTAGCTAGGACTATAACAGCATGCCACGATGCCCAGCTAATTTTTTATTTTTTGTAGGACCAGGGTCTTGTTATGTTTCCCAGGTGGTCTCTAACTCCTGGCCTCAAGAGACCCTCCCACTGTGGCCTCCCAAAGCACCAGGATAACTAGTGTGAGCCCACACACTAAAATATATTTAAGTGTGTGCCCAGCCCACAAAATATATTTAAGAAAAATGAATACAGTGAAGAACCTGACAACTGAGGAAAAATTCTACCCCTTAAAATGATTTTTAGCACAAAATTGTAAAAGATTGTTTTCCTGTTGTGTATTAATGGAACACCCTGGAGAAACGGGGGGCTCTTCTTTGTGTCCACAGCTGAGAGCAAATGAATTCACTCACTGCCTGGTCCATATCAATGCACGACTCTTGACTGAATGTATAAGAACCATGCACGTCACACACAATTGCACCTGTAAAATGGAAGGAGTGGAAACAATGGCACTTCTGCTTCACTCTGTTCTGGAAATGTCAGCCATAGGCAAAACTGTTGAACGTATGACAAATATATCCAAGAATAGTAACAGAACTTAGAATTCCTGCTGGAAAATGAACTGATCAGAGACCTTCTACATGGACCAGCTGAGAGTCAGTTTTAGGCCTTTTAAACAAAAATAAAATACAGACCTATAAATACTTTTCAAAAGACCGGCACTAATATTAATCAATCGCTCAGCATGGCCTTTGCAAACTAGCAAGTGTAATTTTTCTTTGTTGAATGTTTGCTGGAGGTCACTCAAGAAAATAATTGCTCTAGTGCCCACTTTGCTGCTACATACCCAGTCAGAGCCTAAATGACAGTTTATGACGGCAAAAATTCTAACAAGACACACAGCTGCACTGGCTGAAATATTAGGACAAAAAGAAAAAGGGTTGGGAACCAGGAACTCGTAGGACAGCCTAAGTCTCAGCAGCTTCAAGGGCCCATCTGGAGGTTTGTTGTGTCACAGAGGAGCAGATGACCCACAGAGGCCTTGATTCTGCCATTGCAGTGGGCAGATCAGACATCCCACCCACACATCCACTACAAATCCTGAGGAATGCTCAAGCAAATCACAAAAATCCTGGGAAATGAATACCCAAGTTCATGGAAGGGGCCACAAATCCCAGAGGGTGCTGGAACGCAGACCCGAACCTGACCTGCGACTGCCCTGTTGTCCTCTGCAGTCTCCAGGAGGTTTGGCCCTTAGTCGCTCTGCTGGGATAGGATGAAGGGCTTTGTCTGGGAATTGAAACTGCGTCCATGCTTAAAGAGGACACTCTCTGAAGGTTAGAGCCCCAAGGAAAGAGGGAACTAGAAAATATCTCCCTGCTGGCAGATGGAGAGCACAAGGAGTGTGGCTGTCTATCTCTGAGCTATTTCCAAAAAATGTGTCACTACCGGGTGACCCTCATTTACCATCAGCAATTGCAGTTCTGCTACCTGTACCTGGAACACCTTAAACTAAGAAGCTAATGTGAAGTGATTCCAGGCTGGTCGTGCCCTGGGCCACCTGGCAGAAGCAAACACAAAGCTTTCTGGATAGTATCTCCCAGACTGGGCCCCATAGGATTGCCACCAACACAAGCTGCCAGCACAAACATAAAATAGGTGAGGGAATGCAACACCATGAGGAAGTACCAGCAGAGACAAGCCAGTGGCAGCCAGCACCACACAGAGCTCCGAGACAGCAAGTATCATGCTACCAGAAACAGATATAAGGCAAATGTTTGTAGAATATTTTAAAAATTAAAAATGAAAGAGAAAAAATTTTTGGTGGATTTGAAAAAGAGCAAATGAAATCAATATAATCTTCAAAATTAAAGCTAAGACCCTAAGACCCAAACCCCACAGCTCACAGACCAAGGGTCTCCCAGCAGCTCCAAACAACATAAATGCTCCAGTCATCAACTGTCCCCGGGTTGTGCCTCGAATTGTCATGTTACTGTGAAGTTTCCCACCATTGTGACCCCCTCTGGTTTCCAATAAACTGGGGAAAAAAAGAGGGGAAGAGCTGCTTTGGAAGAGGACAGTCATCCAAGAGGGGAGGGGGAATTATTTAAAAATTAAGGATTCAGAACTAGAAAACCGTGGGAAGTACATGTTCATTTTGCAGAGGGACCACGGACAGGCATCCACTCTCTCCCGAGCTCTGGGACCCTGGCGGGTCACTGCATGTCTGCATCTATCATGGCAAGAGCATCGCTGCCCATCAAAGAAAGGCTGAGAGAAGGCAGGAGAGAATAGGAGAGGTGACTTATTTAGAAAAACCACCACACTGAAGTCGAAGGAACTATTTCTGTGCCATTATTTTAAAGGCATTTTTCTCACATGGGAAATTTGTCCAAATGTCAGAAGAAAGCCACAAATGCTCAATTCTGCATCATTCCAATAATGATCAAGTCCAAGCTCTGGCTCCTTGCTGGGGTTGAGGTTTGCTTAGGAGACCAGAGAGGTTTGAAGGGAATGGAGGTGCCCTCAGGAGACCTGGGGAGGTGCACACTCACTAGCCTGCAGTGGCCATTACCTCTGACTACGCAAAAGGTTGGAACACGAGGATGTCCTTCCAAGACCTGTGCCAGGCCCTTTTCTCTCCCACTGACTCATCCTCACCTCATCAATTCTTAAATTGTCACACTCTGACTCTCTACACCTGCATGTCTGGCTAAGAAATAGCTATTTCCTACTCTAAAGTGACAGAAACCCAGACCTCACAATGAAAGGCTGGGGCAGGCTATGAGATCAGTATCACAGATTCCTCCACTGGGCCGTGGTATAACACAGGCCACCGTCTAAAGGGGGTCATCCAAGCTCTCCTTGTTTGCATTTCCCTGTGAAAAAGGGAGCATGCGAGTTAGTTCAGGTTGGTGGAAGAGCACGTGATGGGCACACCACGCCTGTGTCCACACTCAGGGCTTCTAGCATCCACCCTCAGGAAGGGTTGAGAAGCTCAGCTGGGATAAAAATCACAGAGCCACAAATAGGCACCTCTCATTAAAGCAAGTAACACAAAAACCAGAGACGCGCTCTGCAGTCTCTTGGAACTCCTGGACCCTGTGCCTCTAAATTTGTACCCAAAGCTTGGCTAACAACAGGGAAATTGATCATTCTAAAGAAGGAAATGTTTAGAATACAATTTGGTAATGTGTGGGTACTAGGAGACTATTCTCAATGCACTACAAGCCCTGCCCTAACCTCCCTTATCTCACCTTATTTACAATCTGTTTTGTAAATTACCCAGGTTTTCTTCAGTTAGAATCAAGTTATACCCTGGATTATCTGGACAAAAGTGTTACCACCCTGGAGACCTTGACTGGAAACCCTCCAGACTCCTCAACGTCTGTGTTTTCCGTCTGTGACCCCTGGACACACAGAGACATGTAGTGGGAACCAGGGGTCACAGTGTCTTCACAGCTCCTCAGCATCAAGTGGGCCCCAACTACTGTCATCTGCGGCTTTTCTTCCACAAACACCTCATGGGCTTTGACCAGTGAAGATCGTCATGGTAGCAGCAGCTGTCAACTGCTGAGTACTTGCTGTGTGCCAAGCAATACATGCATGGCATAACTTTGGTCCTTATAATAACCTACAAGGGGCTTTCCCAGCCTCAGAACTATTGACAATTTGGGCAGGATAACTTTGTGGGGTTGGGGGGGCTGTCCTGGGCATTGGGATATTTAACAACATCCCCAGGCCCCACTATCTAGATGCCAGTAGCACCCACACCACCCCCAGTTGTGACAACCAAATATGTCTCCAGACATTGCAAATGCCCTCAAGGCAGGGAGAATAATTGCCCCCAGTTGAGAAGAAGACCTGGGAATATTTCCTGATTTTTTTCGATGCAGAAATTGATGAGATCAATTAATTGGCTGGTGTTGGCACAGCTGGTCTGGCAGAGCTGCGAGTCGGCCAAGCCTGTGAACCCCAAGTCCATGCTTTCTGCTCCACCTGCGAGGTGGCTGCCGGGCACAGTGCCTCCTCCCGGCTGTAAAAACCATCTCCCTGGATCTCACCTCCAGCTTGTACCAGGGATTAGCTCCTGACTCTAACTTTGTTGCAATACTAATGCTAGTTCTACAATCAATGCACATTTACTAAGTGTTTGCCATTGTGTTTCTAGAGAGTTCTGCAGAAGAGACTTTATTTAGTAGACTATGTTAGTTAACTTCCATAGCCATCTGTTGAGTTAGTTCGTAATTATCCACCACATTTTGCAGAGGTTTAGAAAAGCTGAAAACAATGACTGAACTCAGAGCCAGGAGGGGTGCTGGTGCACTCTTGTGTCACCACGCAGATTGGAGGGTCTTGACAACAGGGTCTTACTCGCCTGAGTGCACCGAGGAAGCAGAACAGCCAGGCTAACACACAGGCTCACCCGACTCCACAGCCTGTGCTCTGCCTGTTCCCCCTCAACCCATCCTGAACACCCAGAGGAAAGGGGTATGGGACGTGCAAAATCGTTCCTAATAACTGAGTTAGTTTTGATTTCTTTAAAAAAAAGACTCTTTAAAAAAAAAAAGATCCATTGTACACACCACTCTCTGATCGGGTTTGACCTTCTTCACGTCGCCGTTAGAAAACCGGATGATGGTCGTCTTCTTATCCATGCTCGGGTCCTTCTGGCTGGTGTCGGGGAAGGTGGTGATGGCACAACCTTCGCTCGGTGCCCGTCCTACCTTCATGGAAACACAAAAACTCCAAGATGAAAAATGATGTAGAGCCTGATTATTGTGGTTTCATTTTTTTTTTCTCCTATTCAGAATTGTTATATGATTATCGCCTACATAGCATTCTTGACACCAGCTGTGATATTTCCCCCCAGATTGTACTAACGGAATAGATCAGGTCCAAATTCCCATCCATGAGGGTGGTTATCAGTAATGAATAAGTGCTACAATCTGTCCCACAAACATCCGTCTTTTATGAGCTTGTGTCACACAGTGGCCATCAGTCTAGATCATCCATGGCTGGTGACTTGGTGAGTTTAGAATCCTGGGCCATAGGAATTGTGGTAATTACTATGTAAAAATTACTCTTGGCACCTTTTTCTTTCCTTTTCATCCCATTCTTCTGATCTGTATGCTCCTACGGCCCATCCCAAAGATGTATTGATTCTCATTAACTATCAGCAAATATTATATAACCTCATATGCATAATGCTTGACAAGGAATGTAGAAAGAATATCTTTGTCTTTGCATTGAAAATATTACTCGTGAAAATTAGCAAAAGAAAATATCTGAGAGAAATAGTCTCAAGATCTGGGGAGTTAAGATAAGTGCATTTGAAAATTCCAAATGGCAAAATGTGTTTTCGTTATTTATATCACACTGTCACTCTTAACCATAGCTCAGAAATATAGGCGTTAAATCAGCTGAGAAAACACAAAGGGAATAAAAGCGAATGCTTGACTGCTTAAACTGTCTTCAACCATCCACCAAACAAACCTTGACGGTGTGCGCCACCTGCTGGCCGGGACAGCAGCCTCCTATTTGATGGGGTTTGAACCAAGACGACTCCTTCACCTACTCTCAAACCAACTCGGTGAATGAAGCAAGGATGTGTTCAGTTCTGTATCCGAAGGTGAATTTTTAACCAACACTAAAAACTCCAGCATCGTTTAAAGAATCAGAAGTAATAAAGCACAAATAATTTTTAAAACGTTCCACATGAAAAGAATCATACAATCTATTTTGGAGTTTATATTATTAAAAGAAACAAAACACGGAAAGAACTTTGGCATATCCAGTGCAAGATACACAAGAAGTAGAGGCAAGATGAGTCACGAGAAGAGGAACATGATGAAGACCTGGGAGGGAGGGTGGGGGAGCCACGGACATAGGGGCAGGCAGAGGTGGGAGACCATTGGTTGTGGGGAGAAGGGAAGGATGGCACTAGCAGAGGGCACAGCACGTTACCTAGTTTTTATGTCCTCACCTTTACAGTTTCATGAGCTTGAGTGATTGATTCCTCCATGCACTTAGCCAAGGAGGAACATCACTTATGTCTCATGGACCTACCTATGGAGACGGCAAGATGAGGTACTCAAATGATGTGGGTTTCCTTTTCCCCTGACAAACTGCTACAACCACTGCACTAAAGACAAAAGCATTTCAGTGAATTCAAACTGTTACTGCAAGTAGCATTCCCTGTTGCTCACTTGTCCAAATGCTTTATGCGCTTGCAAGACATAAATTCGCCTTCACTGAGGCAGAGTTTACTCAGCAAAGCAAGCATGAGGCCGACTTCCAGTTTCTAACAGACCAACAAGAGGTGCGAGATGAATGACCTGTCGAGCTGAAGAAGCAGCAATGATGTGCTGCCCCAAGCAGGACTGGGTCGCCTCAGAGCTCACAAAACACCGTGGCTGCAGCCTCAGCCGGTGCCTCTTCTAACCCCTTCCTGAGTCAATGCCGACCACCGCCACTCTGACGTGTCTGGAACTGACGTGTTCCGGAACTGAGCTCTCCTCAAGGGCTAAAATGTGGCTGGAAGATACTTGAGGCTATAGTTTTGGGGAATTTTTAAGTATTTAAAACAAATTTTCCTCCTGAAAAGTGTATTGCTTTATTTGCTGGAAATAAACTGGCAGTCAACAATGCTAGAAATGTCTGGCCTCCAGGTCAGGGCCCCGTGGCCTGTCTGGAGGGAGCGGCATGCAGAGCTCCTGGAAATTGACTCGGGGAAACCGGACCACCGGCTGCCATCTGCCTTGCCATTTGGATGTCGTTTTTCTTCCTGTATTTCCTCCTTTTTCATCTTAGTGTCCATAGCCTGTGCTGTTTCTAGGGAAGGGGGTGGGTTTACAGGAAGATTCTGCAGAAAGAGCATAATCCTAGTCTCCCATGGTCTCCATGAACACTGCAGTATGAGGTGGGAGAAATGCACCTCGCCCTGGCATTTTGCAGCCTCTGCCTCTAAGTCGGTGGGCGCAGCTGAGCCCCAGACAATCAGCACCAGGACTTTGGACTATGTTTTGTGTTTTACTAAAGTGCTTGTCTCCTACTTGTATGTTTTATTAAAGTGCTTATCTCCTACTTGTATGTTTGCCCTGGGGCCAGGGTGGCCACAGTGACAACTGCCCCATTCAACACCTGATACAAACAACACACAGACACCACCTGCCGTGGCTACCGCCCTTTCTAAATGCAGATTATTAGCCCTGAGGCTTCCAGGTGAACTCATTAGCTGGATCTCCAAACAAAACAAAACCCTAAGAAAGATGTTCCTACCTATCCCCCAACTGAAGATGTCGGAAAGGGCAGAACAGAATGTGGGCTTCTGCCAGGTGCCTACTTTTACATCATATGTAAGTTCACAGCCCAAATTTCCTGCCATAGAGAAAATAATTTCATTTTACAGACACTTTTTTGTAAAATATAGCATGTTACAAGTGGACCACTAGCTAGGGCTTAGAAGTATGTTTGCTATTCTTGCCTTCCAGTCTATTAATGTCAACTGAAAACTGTAAATCAAAATGATAAAAAATGAAATTTTGACATGGGGAACTCATAAGTCATGAAAAATATTAATCTTGTTTGACTATGTGCTAAACGCAACCAACTTAAAGCTTTAAAAGAAAGTCTCTGTTTGAAAGGCTGAACCTCAGGAAATAAAGAGACATTTGGAATCATCTTAATTTTCTGTTCTTGTCGAGAAGATGGGAAGATGCAACCGTCTTTTGACACCCGCTCCGAATCTCACTTCCCCAGGACGAAAAGGTCACCTTCTCAGGTCTCCCTGAGGGGAGCTGGGCTGGCCACCCTCGCAGAAGCCACTCAGCTCACCTACCTGCAGCTCTTCAATGTTTGGGGAAGAACCGGTCAACTCGTCAGCTTGAACGTGGCTGAGAAATCTGCCTTCAGAACTCTCTAAGACTGATGAGCTTCCGTCTAAAATGCAAAAAGTTAAATTTAGAAGGACAATGCATATATATTGTGGAAATATCATTATTCTAATGCAATTGCTAAGTGAATGGGTGAACAGGTTCTCTCTTGTTCATGAGATCACCATACACATGTCAGGTCAGTTCAACAACAGGTGATCCTGTAAGGAACATTACTTCTTTAATGAATACACTCAGTCAGTATTTCTTGGGCCTCGCTCTCTTTCGAGTATTCTGATGGATCAGGTGATTCATGGATGAAAAGGCGCTGCCTCGGCCCTGAAGCTTCTCCTGGTCCTGCGGGAGGCAGACACAGGAGAGAAAAGCCGGATCCCTGCGCCACTGGCTTACGGGACCTACGAAGGGACAGGGCCGTGGTGAAGGAGCATCACAGGCTTCCAGGAGAGCCAGGGATCAGCGGGGGCTTCCCCAGGATGGCCTCACTGGCAGCTGAGATGATGCCTGGAGGTTGCGGAGGTGCCAGCAGGTATGTGGGAGACAAGGCCTCCCGTTCTGCCCGGCACCAGCAAGTAAACTAATGTCTTTTCCGGGCACCTGAAGGGAAAGGGGCGGCAGGAACAAGGTGGCCAGGCTGGTGCAGACCCGATGGGAAGGGCTTCCCTGCCCCGCAGAGGAGCACAGAGGGTACTGTGAGGGCACGCAGAGCCTGGGGTGGTCTGAAGCGGATAGATGGCACCAGCCTCACCTCTATGAAGCTCCCTGCAGAGGCCATGAAGCAGCCTGGGGGACAGAAGGCCTAGGGAGCAGACCTGGGAAGAAAACAGTGTTGGGCTCTGCCCTGCAGGGCCACCCAGGCCTGGGCCAAGGATGGGAAGGAGTCCAGGTGCCAGGCAGCCCAGGGGATGTGGTGCCCACGGGGTTGGGCTGTGTTGTGCATAAGGACCACACCTGAGGCTTGCCCACTACAAGGCCTCTGTTTCTTTACCAAGATAGTTTCCTGTGGGGTTCGTGAAGCTGCTATGGTCATTTTCTGGCAGCAACGTGAGGAAGGAATTCTTTCCCTACTCTCCCAGGGGCACTCTTGGCTCCTCCTGCTGGGACCCCTGATGCAGAAAGCACCCACGGCTGCATGGACAGAGCTGGGGCTTGGGAAAGGGGCCAGGCAGGTGCCAGATGAGAGGGCACTCCATCAGGGTGGCAGCAATGCCATGCGCAGGCAAACAGAGAAAACGGAACAGAGCCCCTGAGGCCACCCAGGCCCAGCCTTCTGCTAGGAGTGTGCTCAGGGGGAAGCAGCCAGTAGGATTCGGAATCTGCAGCCACAGCCCCTGGAGACCAGCATGTGGGCTGTGTGTGGGGTGGCAGTTGGGGGTGTCGGCAAGACTCCCAGGTGAGGACCCAATGAGGGAATCAGACAAAAAGTGGCCAGAAATTAGGCAGCTCCATGAAGGACATGTCCTTGCTATAGTAGGATGTTCTACTCACGCGTATCGACAAGAAAGCCCCACATTTTACAGGAAGCATGGAAACAGGAGTCCCCGACCCTGCTCACCAGCTCCTCCAGCTGCTGCCGTCTGCTCCTGCAGCGTGGCGGCCTGGGAAGCCTGCACTGGTGATTTTCTGCCACTGGAGTTCTGTGGACTTCGGGAAGATGGGTGCATAACCTGGGGCAACGACAGTCAGAGGCCCCCCTTGTCACAAGGTCCCTGCAGCCGGCAATGCCTCGTGCCCAAAGGCTGGGAGCATGAAGCCATCTTCAGCCATCCACAGTTTCCAGCAAGAACCCAGGGCTCACCCAACAGCCCTGCACTCCACACTACAAGGTAGGTCAATTCTTTTAAAGACTCTGCAGAAATGTACCAACTCCAGAGCTCGAGAAAGCAATTGATTTTTCAAACCCAATTCAAGTTGTTCAGTTTTTTAGCATTAAAGACATGTCTGAAGAAATTCAAGGTTTTATCTATAGAAACATATTTAGGTTAATAAATAATGTTATTTATTTATATTAATACGTAAATAAAAACATAATTAGGTTAATACTAGGTCTATTTTGAATACCAAATTGAGTACTCTTAATAGACCTAAGTGGAAGTTTATCTGAATCTGAATTTTCCATGCGGCCAGTGTAGAGTGACCCAGGTTTCCGAGGTCACCTTTCCGTCTTCAGACACCCCCCGTCTTTCTGCACCGGAAGTCGGCCTTCCAGTGGGTGTCGGACTTCCGTCTTGATGTCTCCCAGGAGGACCTTTCTGTCTATCTTCCTGTGGTGGTGTTTTCCCCAAGCTAATTCTTTCTGTCTTTAAACTCATTGGCTGAAAATAAATGTGGGAATATTTTTGCATTAGTAACCATCATATTATTTTAAAATGTTAAGCAACACATCACACCAGCTACCACAGAATCTAGATGATTCTATCCCCGTTTCCTACAGAAGGACACACGAGGCATCCACACTTGGTGTCTCTCATTCCCCATTTTACATTTTACACTTTACATTCCACGCTCTTGAGGAATTCAGGAACTGTATGGCTGATATTGTAGAATAAAGTCAACAGTGAAATAAAGTGTTTGAAACTCAATTCAAAAATGCATAATGAAAATAATGTTCTACCTTTTCTGCTGTTTAAAAATTCATGGTTTCGAGGCGTGGATAAGCCACCCATTCAGTTATCTATTTACTCGTACATTGCCCGGCACACGTGTGATTAACTCAGGTCAATGAGGGAGTGTGAGAGGAGTCCACATCTCACAGGAGGCTGGACATATGCAGTCCATCCTGAGACTTTCGATGTTTTGTACTCATAGGATCTGAAAAGGCTATTTTCCTACTTGTGACAAATGCTTGGAGTAGATCTGATCTTCCTTCAGGGAATAAAGTATTATCTGCTCAGCAGTTGCTTTGGGAAAGAATGCGAGGGGATAAATCATCTTCAGGAGTTGGGGGGCTGTCTTCTCCATCCACATCAACTAGTTTCAGTTGTTGGCTGAGGACTCACGAGATTTCCTCCCAAGTGTGAGGGTGACACAAAGCTGGGACGGGAAGAGACACACTGGCCAGCAGAATGTTCTAAAGAGGAGCTAATTTTAACAAGGAAAAATGTGATGGAGACAAAATAGCATCCTGCACTGTGGCTCCCAAGCAAGCAGCACAGCCCCCATTCTGAGGGGTCCACGCTGACAAGCAGCAGGTGCAAGACCGCAGTGCAGAAGCAGGGAGCTCAGGAGGCTGTGAGCCCCAAGACACATGGGCCACGGCGTGTGGAGAGAGCACCATGCATGTCACTTCCATGGGTGGCATCCACGGAAGCAAAGCCCTGAGTCCACTTGGCCCCAGCCAGACACTTGCTGCTGTGAGTGCTCAGAGGGAAGCCACTGGGAGGACTTGGAATGTGCTCTACAGCGGAAGTGCTGTGGGTTAGGATCTTGTTTGAAAGGCATGCACCCGGGTCCTTAGAAGAACGCGGGACTCCAGGGAGCACCATGCTCGCCCAGGGAGGTGAGATTGTGTGGTGAGGAGCTGACGGGGTGTGTGTGTTTGCGTCCAGAACCTCTGCTGCTCTTTATAGATGATAAGCATGAAGGGTCACCTTTGAAGGAGTTAAGTTGTTAGATGACGACCTTTGTCTCAGGACAGTGGCACTCTGACTCTTGTGGCAAATGTGTTTGGGCATCGTCTCCTCATCAAATGACAGAGATGAAATTTTTCCAAAAGCAGATTCCCATGCCTAAAAGACAAAATGCAGGGAAAATGTTCACATTTTCGAAGGGAAAATAAATTCAAATTTTAATACAATCAAAAATAACTGGACTGTCCTAGAAAATATTAGGGTACAAGGTGGGGGGACTTGGACTGGGTTTTCCCCCTAACATGTTGATAAGAACACAAACCCTTACCCAGCGTTTGTGAAGGAACCTTTGCGGAGCCCATGTTTGCTTTGTGTTTCTTATTGTGGTTCTCTGTTTCAAAATGATCACAGGCTCCCAAAGGCCACAGAATCAACAATACCCAACATATCTTCCTTTAGACTCCTGTGTCTTCAACGGGGAATGTGGTAACGGAGGAGGAAAGTGTGATGCTCATTCTAGTGTTGTCTTTGTAACTTGTCTAAGATTCGAAATGCAAATTCCCAACTTTCCCTGTTACCAGCAGACTGACCTGGAACAGCATGATCCTTCAGGTGGGAGGAGGTGTGTTTGGTCTGGAATGTTTAATTATCCCCCGCTGTCCCCTCTGAGGAGGAGGAGGGAGTGAGAAGGGGAGAGGGTTGCTATGAATGAACCCTTAATACCAGATCCGGAGTGGCTCACCCACACAGCCGTGCCCGCGTTCCGTGGGTGCTCGTGCCTCAGCCTTTAAGATACTCAGTCCCTAAAACTGCGACTACACAGATACACCTACGCATATTTGAAGTGTGGGATTCACATGTCCCGTCCTCTTTCTTCACATCAGGTCTGCTCTTGTGAGCATAGATCCTCTTCTCATAAACAGCCCCATGGTGGCCAGTACAATGCACAGAATCAAAAACATTTGGAAATTCACCAAACTCTAGTCTTGAAATAAGAGAATGATCAAAACTGCAGGGAGTGTGAAGACAGAATGAGACTTCATTGACTCTTGGGGTTATTGTTATGGTAACATTTCGACCAACATACAATGATGCAAATGGGGCAGTAGATGCTATTTTTTAGGAACTGGCATACAGTATACGCGAAAAAAGTCCCTGTGGGTCTTTTCAGGGTCTCCCCACAGAAGGCAAACAATCCCGGCCAGTATTTGTGGCAATTTCCCCCTCTGTACCTCTGACGGAGGAACAGCCTGCCCGGCTTCCACTCTTCCTTCCACCGAAGGACTGGGTGCTTTGCTGTGCTGAGAGGCTAAACCCGCTTTCTTTCTGAGGCAACAGAAGCCATCTCCATGGAGAAAAAGCTCTCGCAGAGCTCCCGAAGAGTGGGAGTAACTTCCAAGATTTCCCGTAATTTCTTGTAGAGGAATTTGTGGCTGTTCTTGCCATGCTGGGAGAACCGACCACAGAGCAAGCTCCTCTGGAATGTATTCCGTGGGTGCCTGTGTGTATGTGTGTGTGTATGTGTGCGTGTATGTGCGTGCATGTGCGGGTGTGCGTGTGTGCATGCGTGCGTGCGTGTGCACGTGTGTGCGTGTGTGCATGCGTGTGCGTGTGTGCATGTGCATGCGTGTGCATGCGTGGGTGCGTGGGTGCGTGGGTGCGTGTGTGCATGCGTGTGTGTGCGCGTGTGTGTGTATGTGTGTGAGAGAGAGTGTGTGTGTGTGCATGTGTTGTAATCACTGTGCCATATAGGAACTATTCTAAGTCCTGGAAGTACTGATTTAAAAGTTCACACCATAAGTGCGGATAGGAAATGTTAGTACTTTTCTTAACCCACTGAGAAACATCTCCACTTACATTTGGAGGCTGTTCACATGGTTCCATGTGTCGTTACCTGTACATACAATTTTAATGATTCAAGCTGTTTAGACCCATGTGCGGGAAACAGAGCCCAGACAAGGCAGTGGTAACACTGGCCACATTCACACTGTCTTAGGCTCGGTCTTTGAGCCACATGTGATCAAACTCGAAAGCTCAGTGTTCTATAAAGGCAGGCGGGTGCTGGGAGGCACTGACTACTTCAGCATGAGAATGCTGGTTCTTCGTTTGGGAGAGAGCAGGACAATGACACAGGACGGGGGCAGGAAAGTCCTGGGTAGAGAAGGGCAGGTCCCTGGCTAGGGCTCCGCCCCCGGGCCTGTGCCCACGGACCCAGGCATTTCTGCTTTTGTGCCCAAATGTTGCATTTCCCAAGACCACCCTGGCCTGCCACACTCCCATTTTGTGCCTATAAAATCCCCAAGACCCTAGCGGGCAGAGACACAAGTGGCTGGCATCCAGAGGAACACATTGGCAGATGCCAGCAAGCCATTGACTGGCTGAATGACACCGAGATTGGTCAGGGCAGTCAGAGGAGAGCACGGCCGCTGGGCAGCCCAACTCCATGGGAAAACCACCTTCCCACTCCATCTCCATTCTGGTTCCCCCTTCTGCTGAGAGCTACCATCACCCAGTAAAAATCCTTGCACCCATCCTCCAAGCCCACATGTGATCTTATTTTTCCAGTACACCAAAGCAAGAACCCAGGATACAGAAAGCCCTCTGTCCTAGTGATAGGGCAGAGGGTCTAACTGAGCTGATAAACACAAGCCGCCTACAGACAGCTAAACTGAAAGAGCGCCCTGTAACACACGCCCACTGGGGCTTCAGCTGCAAACATTCACCCCGAGACACTGCCGTGGGGTTGGAGCTGCACAGTCTGCCGGTCTCTACGCTCCCCTGGAGGTTTGAGCAGTGGGACACTGAGGAAGCGAGCCACACCCGCATCGCACACCCTGTGAGGAGTACAAGGGAACTTTTCCCATTTCAACAGGTCTCTATTGCATTCTACACAGCTGTCCTAGTGGATGAACAGAAGGACACCAGGCCCCTGAGCTGTCTCTGGAGTCAGTCTGGGTTCGAATCCCAGCTCTGCATTCTCCAGCCCATGACTGTGATGGAGTTAGTAATAATATCCATTTCATAGGGTCGTCGTAGAGAGTAAGACGGTAAAGCTCCCTACCTAGCCCATGTAAAGTCCACAGTAAGGGTCTGCTGCTGTTGCCCTGAAGCATTATGAGATGTCTTAGAATTCTAGACATGAGACACGCAGCCTGGAGGCGGCTGTGCTTCTGCCTGCTGGAGCGCCAGCTGAGAGGCCTGATGTATCCAGTTCTTTAATCATGGGAACTTATGGGAAATGGAGTTGATGGAAAGATAGGGAACCCCCCACCACCTGGAGCGTGAGTGATACCACGTCACCCAGCGATAAAATACACATCTTTACGGGGACGCTATTTTTACATAATGCAAACGACACAAAAACGGAAATGCACTTTTGGTACCAGAGTGTGTGATTCTCGCCCTGCGTGTCGGGACACTGCAGGTTTCTTCCTGGCTTTCCACTCTGCCACTGCAGACCTCTCAGCTCTTCTCAGAGCTCCAGGTTCTGCTTCCTCAAAGCATCTATTTGACTCTGTAGTTTTCTGTGAACATCAGCCCACAGAGACTCCTATCTCCCGAGCTCTTGGTGGAGTCTGGTGATCTGCTGCTGTAATGGCTGTTATTGGGAAAAGAACACCAGAAAATCTCTCAGACACACAACCAGCACATTCATCTGCAAAATACTTAAGCCCTCTCTGATGTAAGACCAACATCTTTCTAGACAAAAAGATACCCGATGAGATAAACAGGACAATCGCAGTCTTTTTTTTTTTTTTTTGAGGCAGGGTCTCACTCTGTCACCCAGGCTGGAGTGCAGTGGCATGATCTCAGCTCACTGAAGCTTCAACTTCATGAGCTTAAGTGATCCTTTTGCCTCAGCCTCTGATGTAGCTGGGACTATAGGCATGCACCACCACACTTGACTAACTTTTGCATTTTTAGTAGAGATGGGGTTTCACCATGTTGCCCAGACTGATCTCAAACTCCTGGGCTCAAACAATCCACCCACCTCAGTCTTCCAAAGTGCTGGGATTACAGGCATAAGCTACCAAGCCTGGCCACAACTTTATTCTTATTAAGTAGTGTTTATTATGAGTTAGTCCACATACTATAACCAGATAAAGATGGTTAGTGAATTATGATTCTTTGTTAAAACACTACTACAGCAATAAGAGGCTGGTATTCTTTTTCCTTCCTTTTTTGAATAATAAGCAGGATCGTGATAAAGGTACAGCCCTGCACTGCGTGGCCCTGGCCACAGGGACCCGTGGCACTTTCATCAGAGCAAGCACTGTCCAACAGGGTCTGGTGAGGAAGGTGGTGCTGGGATGATGTGAGGCATATCAACCTTCTGATTTTCTTTAATGAAGTTTTTAAAGTCTGGTGCCTTCTTCTGGATTAAAGGAGCAAAGCTGGAATGTTAATATTTTCTTTAACTCCCTGCCCTGCCTCCCATCCACCAAGAGAGAAGGTTGCAGAGAGGAAGAGAGCCACGTGCCCCTCGGAGAGGAAGTTCAGCATCAGCGTCCCAGGGTGGATCATTCCTACAGGGGCCCAGCGAGGGAAACTCCGATGACAGGCCTCAGGGACAGGAATCAGGGTCCCGCCTGGTGAGACTGACTGTCCCCACAAAGCTCAGCTCACCAGCATCTCCCTGGCATTGCCATCCTCCCTGGGGACTTCAGCTGCTGCAGCTGTCTTATCCATGGCAGCCCCAGCTCCTGGGCACAGGTCCTCCGGGTGAGTGCCCTCCTTAGGCTCCCCGGCCTCGAACTGACCTGACCCTCCAGCATCCTGGTTGGGAAGTGAAGGGCTACAGTGAGGCCTGAATGGACCCCCGCTACCCTGTCAGTGTGGGCTAAAGGCCCCAACCTCAACCTAAGGGTGAGCAGGAACCACAGCCGCTCTTCTCCCCCGGGGTCCTGTGCACATTCCTAAACCTGAAGCTGACCAGGTGAAAGGACACCACAGACGGAGGGACTGAGTGTGAGCAGGTGTGAGCAGATGTGAGTGGGATGTGAATGGAATGGTCACAGAGTGTGAGCGGGTGTGAGCAGGATGGTCACAGGGTGTGAGGACACAGGCAGGCCCTCCACTGTGTTGAGTCTAAGTCTTGAACCATCAGATGTCTTTTGTGAATTCGTGGTGAAGACGCGGAAAGGAAACCTTTTTATAGGTACAGCATTTATGCCAGTTCTAGGAAGCTCACAGCAATCAGAAAACTAAAACAAAAGAGAAAACGCAAAGCTTCCTGCAAGCCCGCAGGGTCCTCTCTGAAAGTCGCTCCCACCCCTGCCTCAATCTCTCGGTTTTAGGAAGCGAGTGACCCCAACAAAACCCCGACTGTTTATTCATAAACTTCTCACTGTATACAAACCTGAGAATGAACAGTTTAACCACAGTGATCGCAGAAATGCTGTTTAAAAGAGAGTCTCCTGATGGAAGCGAATCGAAGGTCAAGAGCAAGACCAACCAGTAAGCGGATCCCTGGCCGTTCCCTCCCCGCGGGGACTGGGACAGTTTCTGCGGAAGTGGGCGGGTCCTCAGCCCTGAGAAAGCTCCTTCTTTCCGGCTCCTCCGAGGGGATACCCCAGTGTCCTCGACCCCAAACTCGTGACCCCTAAGTCCAGGGAAGACCCCTTCCCTCAGCCCCAACACCAGACCTCATCACCTCACCTGATCCCCGCCAGTCACTTCTGCCGGGACCGGATCATCTGGGCCATGTCCCCACAGCTGTCCCCAAGTCCTCCCGCCTCATCTCCGGAGACCAGGGAGCAGCAGACGGTTCCAACGGACTTTCTGTCTTAAAGGGGCATGAGCGTCTCACTCAGCATCACCGCTGGACCAGCTCAGACAATAATTAAACATCCCAAACCTGCAATTCGAACAAAGAAGCTCGTCAGTGGAGTCCATCCATCCACAAAGGACATTGGAAAGAGTCAAACTGCTCCTTCTCATTGACAAAAACCATGTGT
This sequence comes from Macaca thibetana thibetana, assembly GCF_024542745.1. Taxonomy (NCBI): domain Eukaryota; kingdom Metazoa; phylum Chordata; class Mammalia; order Primates; family Cercopithecidae; genus Macaca; species Macaca thibetana. The sequence goes on along the minus strand of NC_065581.1, from coordinate 165,316,646 downwards.
TTAATGTCAGGTCTTCAATATGCAACGTGTAGTAAGAGCTCATTTCTCTGAGCATACATTCTTGAAGAAATATAAACTTTCTTTGGATGTCAAATTACTTACTAGAAAAAAATTTTATGAAGGGAAAATACTATATGTGAGTTTAAATAGGAGACAGGATTCAAATTTTCATCATTTCACAAAATGCATCTCCATCTGAATTGTCATGTGATTTTTGTGATAGAGAAGAGAATGAGGAGCAAGTGAGAGTCCATGTTCCTGTTAAGCCCTGGCCGTCCTTCTCATCCACATGCTGCCTGTGGAAAATACACCTGGGGCTCCCCTGAGCCTGCTTATGCTGTGTGTCACCCGGATAGTTCTGCAAGCGACTCATATGCAATAGGCTGTAAACACCGACATCGTGAATGAATGAAGAAACTACCACAAAGAGGAAACAGAGGCACTTTTGTCCCTGAGCGTCATTCTAACCGTGGGAGCGTGGGTCCTGAGGTATGTGAGGGTGTGTGTGTGTGTCCTGAGGTGTGTGAGAGGTCGTATGTGTGTCCTGAGCTGTGTGAGTGGTTGTGTGTGGGTCTCTGAGGTGTGTGAGGGGTTGTGTGAGTCCTAAGGTGTGTGAGGAGTTGTGTGTGTGTGTGTCTGTGTCCTGAGGTGTGTGAGGGTTTTGTGTGTGTCCTGAGGTGTGTGAGGTGTTGTGTGTGTGTCCTGAGCTGTGTGAGTGGTTGTGTGTGGGTCTCTGAGGTGTGTGAGGGGTTGTGTGAGTCCTAAGGTGTGTGAGGAGTTGTGTGTGTGTGTGTCTGTGTCCTGAGGTATGTGAGGGTTTTGTGTGTGTCCTGAGGTGTGTGAGGTGTTGTGTGTGTGTCCTGAGGTGTGTGAGGGTTGTGTTAGTTTCTGTGCTCCTCTCAGGTGCTGCACTGGCTGGTCTTGAACTTCTGGACTCATGCGATCCACCTACCTCAGCCTCTTAAAGTGCTGGGATTACACACTCTTTAAGCATGTTCTCTGTACAATATTTTGTAAAAATTGAGAATAAGAAAAGACATTGCCCCTTTAAACAAGGTGATAAGGCAACATACAAAAACTACTTAATCCACATTAGTGAGTACTTACAATAATTACATTCTAAAGTTTTTTGTTTAAAACGAATTGGGAGAGCACATTATACTCTTCAAGGTAATGAACAGAGAAGAATGTCCAATGATTGTTAGCCATCCCGATAATGTATTTACTCTATGTTGTGTTATTTTGTTTTGTAGTAGGACCCAAGTGATTAGAAATGATATCACATAGTCAGTGACCAGCTGAGAATGAGTGCGGACAGGGGAAGAAGCTAACTTAGACCTAAAGGGACCGGGGTCAGGAGACATTTCTAGATAAGCCACGCAGCCAGATAACATCAACCCATGGCTTCCAATACCAGTGCTCAAGAGGCCACAGAGGAGAGAGAATCCCGAGAAGGTTTTTAACATCTGAAAGTTCTTGTATTACAAGAAGTGGAAAGTTTCTTGATATGTGTATGAAGGCCAAGATTGAGATAGAGGTACTAAGGTGGGATGATACCACATTGAGGCTGGGAGTTTTACTTCTTTTAAGTCTTTCTGTAGGTATACCTCTGTGGATCCCTACCACTTCTAAACCATAGTTACAAGGCCAATAAATACATAGAACAATGTTCCTACTGCTCATGGGCCTCATGCTCTTCCTAATAGCTCTATCCAAACCCTTTATTGCTCATGACCTTGTGTCCATCTCATGCTATCTGATTATTCATGATTTTTCCTGGATCTGCTCGATATGAAATGTGGATACAGCCATGTTTGAAGAAACATGTTATAGGAAAAGAAACTCTGACCTCAGAATCTAAGGATTTGTATAATTTGGCCTTTACACAAAAGAATTATGTAATTTTGAACAAGTCCCTTAATACAGTATTTGAACTCAATTTTATTGCCTCTTCTAGGTCTAAACTCTCAGCTGTGAGTAGTAATTTGTGGCATGATAGTGAGGTGAAATGACAGAGGCTCATGACACATCATTGCAGAATATCCATTAGACTTTCACAAGTCACCGTCATGGATTTCAGGATCTGACTGCTCATCACCATGGGAGACGTCAGGATCTGACTGCTCGTCACCATGGGAGACCTCAGGATCTGACTGCTTGTCATCACAGGAGATGTCAGGATCTGACTGCTCGTCACCACGGGATACCTCAGGATCTGACTGCTCGTCACCATGGCAGACATCAGGATCTGACTGCTCATCACCATGGGAGATGTCAGGATCTGACTGCTCATCACCACGGGAGACTTCAGGATCTGACTGCTCGTCATCACGGGAGACGTCAGGATCTGACTGCTCGTCACCATGGGAGATGTCAGGATCTAACTGCTTGTCTTCACGGGAGACGTCAGGATCTGACTGCTCGTCACTATGAGAGACGTCAGGATCTAACTGCTTGTCTTCACGGGAGACGTCAGGTACAGCTTAACAATTAGCTAAGGAGTTCATCTTACAGATACCTCTAATTACTACTTTAGCTAAAAGCCCCCATGAAAGACACAGGTTTACTCCATCATATGAACCCATGGTAAATATTCTGTGACCTGATACTTATCCAGTCAGAGCTCTGTTAGACATAACTAAAATAGTTGCCAGAAAAATGAAAATAATGCTCATAATATTAGTCTCGAAATACTACAAAATCATGGGACTTTTGAGTCATCAGTGAAGGTAAAAGCTCAATGCAACATGTTTCTATTCTGTTACTTGTTATATTCTAATTCATTAACTGTAAACTAACCGACAATCTCCAGTGCCCAGCACTGTGCAGGCCATTGCAAGGCTTAAAGACGAGTATGAGATGTGGTCCCGGGTGCCTGAGAAGTCAGGGCATAGTAAGAGAGACAAAGAGACTGCAGTAGGACAATTAGCATCTAGATATTAATAGCATGGTGCTGAGCAGAATATTTCACACAAGAGGGGACACCTTTCCAGGTCTTGAGCTGAGGCAGCTTTCTGTAGAATCAGAGAGAGAGAAGGGATATTTCCAAAGGAAGGTGGTCAACCAAAGCCCAGGAGGAAGCAGTGGGTGCCTCCTCACCTGTGTTTCTGCACCTGTGCTTCATCACCTGCGCCTCCTCACCTGTGCCTCCTCACCTGTGCCTCCTCACCTGCGCCTCCTCACCTGTGCCTCCTCACCTGTGCCTGCTCACCTGTGCCTCCTCACCTGTGCCTGCTCACCTGTGCCTCCTCACCTGCGCCTCCTCACCTGCACCTCCTCACCTGTACCTCCTCATCTGCACCTCCTCACCTGCACCTCCTCACCTGCACCTCCTCACCTGTACTTCCTCATCTGCACCTCCTCACCTGCACCTCCTCACCTGCACCTCCTCACCTGTGCCACCTCATCTGCATCTCCTCACCTGTGCCTCCTCACCTGTACTTTCTCACCTGCACCTCCTCACCTGTGCCACCTCACCTGCATCTCCTCACCTGTGCTTCCTCACCCTGCCTCCTCACCTGTGCTTCCTCACCTGCACCTCCTCACCCACACCTCCTCACCCACACCTCTTCACCTGCACCTCCTCACCTGCGCCTCCTCACCTGCGCCTCCTCACCTGTGCCTCCTCACCTGTACTTTCTCACCTGCACCTCCTCACCTGTGCCACCTCACCTGCATCTCCTCACCTGTGCTTCCTCACCCTGCCTCCTCACCTGTGCTTCCTCACCTGCACCTCCTCACCCACACCTCCTCACCCACACCTCTTCACCTGCACCTCCTCATCTGCACCTCCTCACCTGCACTTCCTCACCTGTGCCTCCTCACCCGCACCTCCTCACCTGCACCTCCTCACCTGTGCCTCCTCACCTGCACCTCCTCACTTGTACTTCCTCACCTGTGCCTCCTCACCTGCACCTCCTCACCTGTGCCACCTCACCTACATCTCGTCACCTGTGCCTCCTCACCTGTACCTCCCCTCCTGTGCTTCCTCACCTGTGGGGAGCTGTGTAAAGACTGGCCCAATGATAGAGGAGCTGTTCTTCAGGACATAAACCTGGAGGTATAGTATGGCTCAGATCATGATCCTTTCAAAATTCAGACACTCAACCTGGACTTAACATGGTCATCAACAGAATGGTTTTAAGTTTACCATGATGAAATTTGTAGATTATAAAAGACTATTCTGGCAGAAGCATATAAAGAAATTGGAAGAGGAGGAGAGAGAAGCCAAGCCCAGTTAGGAAACCACTTAGTAATCCAGTCATGAGGGAAAAAGGTCTAAGCTACCAAGTTTACATATTTAGTGCATAAAATGTGTGATAGACAGAATAATGGTCGCCAGAGATGCCCACATCGTAATCCTTGGAACTTGGAAATATGTCACCTTACAAAAGGGACTGTGGGGTGCTGAAGTCAAGGATCTCGAGATGGAGGGGTTATCCTGGATGATCTGGGCGGGCTCAATGTCATCACTAGGGTCTTTACATGAAGGAGGCCAGAGGGTCAGAGTCAGAGACAATGTGACAATGAAAGGAGGGCAGCCGGGTGTGGTGGCTCATGCCTGTAATCCCAATAGTTTGGCAGGCTGAGGTGGGTGGATGACTTGAGGCCAGGAGTTCAAGACCAGTCTGGCCAACATGATGAAACCGCATCTCTATGAAAAATACAAAAATTAGCCAGGTGTGGTGGTGCACACCTGTAGTCCCAGCTACTTGGGAGGCTGGAGTGGGAAGATCACTTGAGCCTGGGAAGCAGAGGCTGCAGTGAGCCAAGATAGTGCTGCTGCATTTCAGCCTGGGCAGACGAGTGAGACCTTGTCTCAATAAATAAATAAGGAAAGAAAGAAAGAGAGAAAAGAAAATAAAGAAAGAAAGAACAGAAGGAAGGAAGGAAGGAAGGAAGGAAGGAAGGAAGGAAGGAAGGAAGGAAGGAACAAAAAGGAGAAAGAAAGAAAAAGAAAGGAAGGAAGGGAAGGGGAAAGAAGAAAGAGAAAAAGAAGAAAGGAAGAAAGAGAGAAAGTAAGAAAGAAGAAATAAAAAAGGAAGAAGAAAGAAAATAAAAGGAAAGAAAGAAAAAGAAAGAAAGAAAAGAAAGAAAGAGAAAGAGAGAAATAAAGAAAGAAAGAAGAAATAAAGGAAGAAGAAAGAAAAAAGGAAAAGAGAGGTTTGAGAAGGCTCCACTTCTGCCTGAAGAGAGGAAGGGACCAGGAGCCCAGGAGCTCTCAACCTCAGAAAAGGCAAGAAAGCAGAGCCCACTTCCAGCCTCTGGAAGGAACGAGCCTGCCAAGGCCTGATCTGTAGCTCCACGAGACTCAGCCAGGATTCTGACATACAGAACTGTAAGAGAACATATGATTGTTGTTTTAAACCACTAAGTTTCAGTACTTTGTTACAGCAGAAACTCTTTTTAAATGTACATTCCTAGGCCTTACCCACATAAATTCTGATTCAATAGTTCTGGGCTGAGAATATGAATTTGGAATAAGTGCCCCAAGTTACTCTGACCAAGTGCCAAGAATGACACTTTAAGAAAACATGGCTGATGGTAAGGAACAGAAATATGAAGAAAGAGCCACCACTACTAACTCTAGGCGGACAGAAATGGAGGTTCCGGAAATCGATGAGGCTCTGATGATGATGAAGAAGCACCTGGGCCAGGATGGGTCTCACGTTTCCAGCCAGAGAGGAAGGAGGAGGCTGAGTGGCTGCACAGAGGAAAGGCCCGCAGAGGGGAGAGTCCCCTCTTGGTTGCACTGGGTCTGCAGCATGGCTGACCAGGTGCCCTAATGCAGGAAGCATCCGAAACTGTGGGCTCGAAGCTAAGCTACAAGCAGGATACTGAAGATACAGAGTCAACTCGCTGCACAAGTTTGATAGTCGAGGGGAAGAAGTTAGATCGGGTTATTGGAGTTACAAGGAGAGAGGGACAGGGCAAGGATCTGCCCACAGGGAACCATAGACCTGGAGGAGGAGAGAGGGCTGGCCAACAAAACAGCAGATTAGAAGAATCAGGGCCATGCGGGCCCTGAGGGCACCAGGCATTGCAGGAGAGTATTGTCCACAGCATTGGATGCAGTCGAGGATTCTAGGAAGATGCAAGGAGAAAAAAGACATGAATCAAGGGAACTTGGTCAAAGTCAAAGCAATAAATCTCCACAGGGTTTGTTTTCTTCATCTATAAAGTGAGAGATTTCAGTTAATTTCTGAGACCTCAATTAGTTCCAAAAAGCTGTGATTCTATGATTTAATAGATCATTTGTGGTTAAGGATGACCATTGAGGAAAAAACACTGAAAATAATATATAGTAATTGTGCCTTATAATCTCCTCAATAAGAACAATTTCATAAATCAGATCATAACATTCTTCAAATGCACTGGAGAATGTCTAGTTTACTGTGGCCAAGATGTTGTATTTTAGGGCACAATATAAAATGCTCCCTTGACTCCCCCACCCCACGGAAGATCTCAGGTTGAGGGGCCCTGCTGGCCCTGCATGAGGTCCTCTGGGAGCACCAGCTCCTCTTCTCCTCTCCTTTCCTCTGTCATAGTGAAGCTCTCTATTGTGGAAGCTGGCCATATTAGGGGCAGGCCCACCTCCCCCAGACATCACTCTCTGCCATCTGAGTATCAAGTCAGAGTCTCCTTCTCCCTGAGCCTCCCAAACTGTGAGGACTTATGTACGAGTGTCATTTCAGTTTTTGTATGACTATAGATACATGAAAATGAATATTTGATTGATAAAATCTGATTGTCTTTAAAAATTGTCCTGACCTCCAAGCCCTGGGGCTCCTCCTGACCCCTGTGGCAACCCACCACTTAACCATACAAGGGCCTGACTCATGGAGCATCACAGCTTGGGGAAGAAATGCCAGCCATGAGTCAGAGAAACAAAAATGAGGGCCTGTCCCTAAAATGCAGCATCCAAGGGCCTCGAGCTGGATGGAAATCAGGCAGCACCTCTCGGAATCCAGGCTCACAGAAAGTCAGTTTCAATTAGAATTTAAAACATCCCTCTTCATGCCACAACTCTTCAGGCCACTGACAAGGTGACAGGGCCACACTTTGTACAGGATACAAACATATTCCCCATGGATGGACAAAACAACCCCATAGCCCGTCTACACCAAGGAGCTCCACCTGTGCCCTGTGTAGCTGGACACAATTTTCTATTGTCAGAGAATCCATCTTAAGTTGTTCCTCAGCAAATTCTTCCAAAGTACTATTTTCTTTCCTCAATTCCTAGCCTAGCAAGTGTAGAAAGAATACAAAAGGAATGTAAAATATTCTTGGTTGACTTTACACTTAATTATTTAAAAGCAAACAGAAAAAAATAAAATCAAACACATGCAAAAAATTCTTCTAGAGCCTTTCACACACAATTCCAGTTATTGAAATCTTTCATAAAGCAAAGCTAATTAAATAAACAAAGATGTGGCTGAATGGATATGCATTATACTGTGCTTATGGTACTAAATTTTTCATGTTCTAAATATTTCAAATAACATTAATATGATAAGTTATATAAGATTACAGATTAAATGGAGGGGAAAAAGTCACAATGCAAATTATGTGTGCGGTAGCACCCAATTTGCTTCTTTATATAAAATACTAGGAGGAAATTTACTAAAATCTTAGCAAGAAGCTATCTCTAGGTAGCAGGATTACAAATGATGATTATTATTTCTATGTCACTTTACACTTTCCTATATTTTCTATAACAGAATACATTACCTTGATAATAAGAAACCAATTATAAATTTTAAAATTAAGTTACAGAATGGTGAGTTTAAACATGAGAAAGAATTGCTGTGGCAGAATCCTCAGCCCATGAGATCGAGTGCACAGGAATTGTGCCATTTGATGAATTATGTTCCTGTGGGAGCACACTCTCTGGGAAAGGGAAGCTATGAGTTATTTGCAATGTCAGACATCATTGCTGTGTTAGTCCATTCTCTCATTGCTATAAATAACTACCTGAAACTGGGTAATTTATAAAGAAAAGAGGTTTAATTGTCTCACGGTTCCACAGATTGCACAGGAATCATGGCAGCAGGGAGGCCTCAGGAAACTTACAGTTATGGTGGAACGTGAAGGGGAAGCAGGCACATCTTACATGGCCAGAGCAGGAGGAAGAGAGAGAAAGGGGAGGGGCCACACACTTTCAATCAATTAGATCTCGTGAGAACTCACTCACTATCACAAGGAGGGGGAGAGGCTACACACTTTCAAACAATTGGATCTCCTGAGAACTCACTATCACGAGAAAGGGGAGGGGACACACACTTTCAAACAATTACATCTCCTGAGAACTCACTTACTATCATGAGAACAGCACCAAAGGGGAAATCTGCCCCCATGATCCAATCACCTCCTACTAGGCCCCTCCTCCAACATTGAGGATTACAATTCGACATGAGATTTGGGAGGGAACACAAATCCAAACCATATCATTGCTAACCCCCGCTCACCTCTCTTTCAGGTTCTGAGTTCCTGAATGTATCCTCCATCTGCAGGAGAGAGGGGGCTCTGGTCCTGACTTGGCTTCCTCCTTTCTTTGCTGGTGGAAGCTGGGTTTCGATGAGTAACTTCTTCTGGCACACTAAGGTCTACTCACAGCAAATGTAAAGTCCTAGAGGTTGATGGCCTTGATGACTGCCTTTCCTGACCTGGTACTGTTTCTAGAGTTTAATTTAATACAAAGCAAAACAATTTTGATGATGGCCTCTGGCTGACTGCTGGAACCCACCATGTGCAGGAATTCATGGCTGGGTGACAGCAGGGGCACTTCCCTCATCACACATGATGCACAGGCCACCCAGTGAGGTACCTCATCTCCAGGTTGACAGTTCCTGACTGACTCAGGTCTGCCACCTGGAAAAGCATCTGTAATTCTGTATTGTGGAACAGAAAACAATGTGCAGAATACATTCTTTAAAACAAGTACAATGCACGTGGAGGCACCTTTATCATATTCCACATTCTCAATTTTATTTTCTTTTTTCTTCTCTTCCATGGATCTTCCTATTTCTGCATCACGATGAGAGTGTTTTAATTTTTATAACCAAAGAGTACAATTTAGTATCTCATTTTAAATTATGGCGTCCCATACTTTACTTCTTCTTCCAAAAAACAATTACAGAAATTTCTTCAAATTCTAAGAAAAACACTGTGTCTTTCCTTTCCCCAGTATGTTCCCTATCCCCATAGGAGTCCTTCAAATACTGCCTAAGTGTAGCAGGGTGAGCCACAGACAAAACTCCTCAGACACCGAGTTAAAGAAGGAAGGGGTTTATTCTTCCAGGGGCATCGGCAAGACTCCTGTCTCAAGAGCCAAGCTCCCTGAGTGGGCAATTCCTGTCCCTTTTAAGGGCTCACAACTCGAAGAGGGTGCGTGTGAGGGGGTCATGATTGATTGAGCAAGCAGGGGGTATGTGACAGGGGGCTGCATGCACCAGTAATTAGATCGGAACAAAACAGGATAGGGATTTTCACAGTGCATTTCTTTTTTTTTTTTTTTTTTTTTTTTGAGACGGAGTCTCGCTGTGTCTCCCAGGCTGGAGTGCAGTGGCGTGATCTCGGCTCACTGCAAGCTCCGCCTCCCGGGTTCATGCCATTCTCCCACCTCAGCCTCCCAAGTAGCTGAGACTACAGGCGCCCGCCACCACGCCCGGCTAGTTTTTTGTATTTTTAGTAGAGACGGGGTTTCACCATGTTAGCCAGGATAGTCTCGATCTCCTGACCTCGTGATCCACCCGCCTCGGCCTCCCAAAGTGCTGGGATTACAGGCTTGAGCCACCGCGCCCGGCCTTCACAGTGCATTTCTATACAATGTCTGTAATCTATAGATAACATAACCGATTAGGTCAGGGGTCAATCTTTAACTACCAGGCTCAGGGTGTGGCACCAGGCTGTCTGCCTGTGGATTTCATTTCTGCCTTTTAGTTTTTACTTCTTCTTTCTTTGGAGGCAGAAATTGGGCACAAGATGATATGAGGGGTGGTCTCCTTCCTTATGCCCAACTGGACATTCCCTGTCCAGAGCTTCCCCTTTCCCTCGGCCCCCTAGCTGACATCTCTTCATTCTCCTCTCTCCATGACACCTCTCTCCATAACACCCACCCCCACTGCAGGGGCACCTTCTAGCTAATTGTATCATATTGTTCTCTACAAGTCTGTTCCCACATTCGTCTTTCCCACTAGAACATAAGCCCCTTAAAGTCAGAGTGTACTATTGTCAGAGGCGTTTGATCCAGAGTAACTCCATCTTGAATAGGCGCTGGGGAAAATAAGGCTGAGACCTAGTGGACGGCATTCCGAGATGGTTAGGCATTCTTAGTCACAGGATGGGATAGGAGGTCAGCACAAGATACAGGCTGCAGAGACCTTGCTGATAAACGAATGTGGTAAAGAAGCTGGCCAAAACCTACCAAAACCAAGATGGTAACAAAAGTGAGCTCTGCTCATCCTCACTATTCATTATACGCTCATTATAATGCATTAGCATGCTAAAAAGACACTGCCACCAGTGCCATGACAGTTTACAAATGCCATGGCAGTATCAGGAAGTTACCCCATCTGGTCTAAAAAGGGGAGGAATAATCATGAATAATCCTCCCCTTTTTTAGCATATAATCAAGAAATAACCATTAAAATAGCCAACTAGCAGTCCTTGGGGCTGCTCTGCCTATGGAGTAGCCATTCTTTACTTTCTTAATAAACTTGCTCTCGCTTTACTCTGAATTCATCCTGAATACTTTCCTGCACTAGGTCCAAGAACCTTTTCTTGGGGTCTGGATCTGGACCCCTTTCAGGTAACACTGTAAGCATTTGTATCCTCAGTATGAAATGAGTAACATGCAATGTGTTCTAAATTTGTTGAGTAAATAAGAAAAGAGCTTAACTTTTCCCAAAAGGCAACGTTAAAGAGGTCTGATCCCGGCCCTCAGTAGCCAGGAGGTCATCTCCCAGGCTTTAGGATGTCACGCCCAATGGAGATGTCTTTGTTTGCCTGGGGACCCTCAGCTAGACAGACAGTAATAATGTGGTTTAGGGTGGGGGCTTTGGTCCTGCAGCCTTGGCTCAGCCCCCAGAGCAGCTGGAGACTAAAGACAGCCTCACAGGTGGCCAGCTATGCCTAGGTGAGGGACTCCAGTAAAGACTCTGGATGAGGAGACCCAGGTGAGCTTCCCAGCATGGTAGTGGTCTGGGCACTGTCATCCATCAATACTGAGAAAGTAACACTGTCCTGACTCACAGCAAAAGGACAATGGGAGCCCCATGCTTACAATTATCCTGTTCCATGTACCTCTTCCCTTGGCTGATTTTAACCTGTGTCTTTTCACTGTAAAAAAAAGATATGGCTAAGAATGTAACAGCTTCCTGTGAGTTCTGTGAGTCCTTCTAGAGAATTATCTAACCTGAGAGTGGTCTTGGGGATCCCCAAACTTTAAGTTAATGTCAGGCAGAAGGTGGTCTTGTGGGAACTGTATTGTCTCCCTAGACCTCACAGCGGGCTAACTTCACAATAAGTAGCAGGAGAATCTAAGTCTGAGTATTCATTCAGTCTTTATGAATAACCATCTCTCTGATTATTATAAGATATAACAGAAAAATTAGAAAGGAAAAATGCAGAGAATTAAATTTCTGTATCTGAGTCTGGTGGCACACACCTGTAGTCTTAACTACTCAGGAGGCTGAGGCAGGAGGATCCCTTGAGCCTAGGAGTTGGAGATTACAGTGAGCTATGATAGTGCCACTGCACTCCAGTCTGGGCAACAGAACAAGACCCTGTCTCTAAACAAACAAACAAACAAAAAACTCTTAAATGTATATGTGGGTTTAAGCAATAATTTAGTTTTCATTTAAAGTTAGGCACACGTGTAAATAAAATATACATCATAAAAATTGAAATGAGCACAAAGAAGTTTCCTAAACAAGTAGAGTATTGAAGAAATAGTAGTAATGACTGAAAATAGTCTCTAGGGGTGATAAGGTTTAATAAATCAAAATCCCTAAGGGAGAAGCTCAAATATTATAACTTTAAAAGAGATGGTCTGAAAAAACAATTTAGTGTCTTTCAGAAGTTAAGAAGATGAATCAAAATACTTCAAAAAGGTGCAGAAGTTTTTAAAAAGGAAAATATGTAATTATTAATGTTCACATGCCAGTTGAGCTAAAATATTTATAATTTAGGAAGTTATTGGTATAAACTGAAATCTGAAATTAAGGAGTAGTTTTTAATGTCTGTTAAAGTTTTTAATGTGTTGCAAGAGATATATTTCAATCCATTTCTGTCCTGCATTTATGAAACTTTAAGCACTAAAGAGTTGAATTTGCTGCCAGCTTTTCTGAGGGTCATTTTGTGCCTGACAACATTCGTCCAAATGAGACTAACCACACCACCCAAAGGTCAGTGCTGTGCTCCATCCTCTTGCTCTCCAAGAACCAAGTCGTAATGAGCATGCAACCAGAGATCCTCATTCATAGAAGGTGTCACTGTGCAGAGACTAGTTGGGACATTTCCACAATTCCAGATGCTTGGAGGGCTCTCCAAATTCACCTCCTTAGAAAACGAAAAGGCATGCGGATTTGTATGACACAGAAATGGGATGATATGTGGGCTGGTAGTCTCATTTTAAAAAATACCAGAATAATGAAAGCAAGAAGAATGCAAGTCAAATTACCTCGATATCATACAAATTCACAGCCCTGTGGGACTTGAAAAGGAGTGAAGCGTAACCCATTAGCCATAGGACTATAGGGAAGCTATGAACCCAGTTCTGGTTGAAATTTGGGCTGGGAGGGTCCTGGTCCCACCACTTACCTGCCTGTGACCTTGAGCAAATTACCTAATCTTACCATGCCTCCATTTCTTTATTCATAAAATAGAGCTTCACATTGTATCTACTTCATCTCACTATTGTTTGGTTCATTGAAATAACTTAGGCCAGCACTAACAATTATTGACATGCAATAAACATGCAGTATACTTTAGTAATAATAATTATTAAAGTCTTAAATTTGGATCTTATAATTGAAGGCATCAAAACACCATAGAACTGATATTTCATACAAAAGTGTTTTATCGTGTTTGGAGATAATAAGAATAGTTTTTTTAAGCCTATGCCTCAGAGAGGCATTAATAAATATTCTAGTAGAAGCATCAAGCTCTCACAATGCCCAGACATGGCTCTAAGTGCTTTACCCGTAACAGTACCTTGACTACTCAAAAGAACTCTGCAAGGAAGTGTTACCATCTTTACCTCTCAGGTGAAGAACTTGGAGTACAGAGAAGTTAACTTGCTTTCCCAAAACCACACTGCTAATAAGTGGAGAAACAAAAATTATAACTAAAGTTTACTTAACTCCAAAATTCAAACCAGGCTGAATGGAACCAAGATAAATTAGAGTCAACAGTGGGAGAGGACCAACATAAATTAGGGTCAACAGGGGTAAGACTCACGATGAAGTAGGGTCACCAGTTGGTAAGGATCAAGATGAAGTAGGATCAAGAATGGTTAGGACTGAGATAAATTAGGATCATCAGTGGGTAAGGACCAAGATGCAGTAAGATCAAAAGTGGGAAAAGATCAAGATGAAGTAGGGTCAACGTTGAGTGAAGACCAAGATGAATTAGGGTCAATAGTGGGTAAGGACCAAGGTAAATTAGGTTCAACATTGGGTGAGAACCAAGCATAATAGTGTTATCGATGGATAAGGACTGAGATGTATTAGGGTCACCAGAGGGTAATGATGACTGCACACATTTATTCATCCAAGAAATACCTGTTGATAATGCTGTGTGCCAGGCGTCGTTTGTCACTAGCGACACATGGATATGTGGAGTATGTCCCTGGCTGACGAACCTAACTTTCTAGTGGATTCTATGCATCTTTACAAGCCATTGATTTTTCCATGCTTCCAGAGCCCACTCCAGGCCCTGCTGGTCCAGATCCCAATCCAAGTAGTATACTAGGCAGGAAAGACTCCAGCAGAGAAAATAAGATAAATTTGTATTTAACAAAATAGAAGTACAAATGAAACCATCGACTATGGAATGAGCAGGTTGTCTCAATTCCCCTTTCAAGTAAATGGGGAGACCACATCTGACCAGTGTGTAAAATCAAGTCCCATGCAGAAGGATTCCAGCAAGCGTCCTTTACGTATGAAAAGGAAGAAGAACATTTCCCCGTGAAACATACTCAAAGTAGAGAACAATCTTTTTGATTCCATTGTTATTTTAATTGTATACAGACATAGGGGTCTTTGCATAGTTAAACTTTTCCTTCTTTCGTAACTGGATGCAAAGCCCTGGTCCCCCAGACGTCGTAGGACGTTACTCCTCAGCTTTGCAGCCTGGTGATGTGAAGCGAAACACGATTTCCCCTTTCTTATGGTGGAAGAAAACAGAACACAACAGCAAGGGGCTTTTCCCTCTGCTCGTCCTCTTTCCCCAAATGAATTTTGGTTTGCTGTGAACCCTGTTTGGCTGAGGAACTGTTCTTGATGGGGAAATGTAGATCTTGCCTACTCTGTGGCAGGAAAAGGCCTTTTCTTTCATTTTGTAAGGAAGAGCACAGAGTTCCTCCTGCATCTGCTCCAGCGGTGCCTGCAGCCCAGCACAGCCAGGTGATGCCATTCCCAAACTGCTCAGCCCCCAACACTGTGGTGGCCACAGCTGTGGGTGTCCTGCTGGGGCTGGAGTGCTGGCTGGGTCTGCTGGGCAACGCGGTGGCGCTGTGGACCTTCCTGTTCCGGGTCAGGGTGTGGAAGCCGTATGCCGTCTACCTGCTCAACCTGGCCCTGGCTGACCTGCTGTTGGCCTCGTGTCTGCCGTTCCTGGCCATCTTCTACCTGAGCCTCCAGGCTTGGCATCTGGGCCACGTGGGCTGCTGGGCCCTGCGCTTCCTGCTGGACCTCAGCCGCGGCGTGGGGGTGGCCTTCCTAGCCGCCGTGGCCTTGGACCGGTACCTCCGTGTGGTCCACCGTCAGCTTAAGGTCAACCTGCTGTCTCCTCGGGCAGCCCTGGGGGTCTCGGGCCTCGTCTGGCTCCTGATGGTCGCCCTCACCTGCCCAGGCTTGCTCATCTCTGAGGCCGCCCAGAACTTCACCAGGTGCCACAGTTTCTACCCCACGGCAGATGGCTCCTTCAGCGTCGTCTGGCAGGAAGCACTCTCCTGCCTTCAGTTTGTCCTCCCCTTTGGCCTCATCGTGTTCTGCAATGCAGGCATCATCAGAGCTCTCCAGAAAAGACTCCGGGAGCCTGAGAAACAGCCCAAGCTTCGGCGGGCCCAGGCACTGGTCACCGTGGTGGTGGTGCTGTTTACTCTATGCTTTCTGCCCTGCTTCCTGACCAGAGTCCTGATGCACATCTTCCAAAATCTGGGGAGCTTCAGGGCCCTGTGCGCAGTGGCTCATACCTCGGAAGTCACGGACAGCCTCACCTACCTGCACAGTGTGCTCAACCCCGTGGTGTACTGCTTCTCCAGCCCCACCTTCAGGAGCTCCTATCGGAGGGTCTTCCACACCCTCCGAGGCAAAGGGCAGGCAGCAGAGCCCCCAGGTTTCGACCCCAGAGACTCCTATTCCTGACAACAGCCAGCGTCCTCAACACCCGTGTTTATGGAACTACCTGCGACCTAAATCATAATCACTCCTACTTTGGGATTCTGGAAGAAGAGGAAATCTTGAGACTGCAATACAAGGATCAGAGCATAAACATGAGCACAGTTGCTGCAGGTGTGGTCTTATACTTTGTTGACCGGGATGGTCCTCTGTGATTTTACCTTGTAGAGTGGCAAATCAAAATGAACAAGCCAGAACCTCTTCCTACCCAACTATGATGCAGATTCAGTCGCTGAACTGAAAAGTCGGGCAGCTACTGCATCTCCACACTTGAAGAAATGTAATTTGCTAAATCAGTGAAGGAAGAGAAGAAAGCCGGGTGCTGGCATCTTTCCAACTCTACTTGGTCTCAGCAAGTCACTTTCATTTACTGTGCTTCAGTTTTAAATGCAAAAAAATCTATGTTTTCTTCTCACCTGCTATGCAGACTGGGGATGACCGACATCAGAAAGTGCCCTGGTTCTAAAAGGAGGCTCTGCTGTCTATAAGGTACTGTTGTCCATGCTAGGCTTTATTTGGAGCATAACGTTTTTGTTTTCATAAAATTTTGCTTCATTTTTCTAGATTATACATCATGTTAAGGAAAATGTAGTGAGTTCTCTAGTTTACTGTAAGAAACTTTTTCCTGATACATTTCTGGAATTTGCCTCTAGAGCTGCTTTTTAAGTTTGAATGCCTAAAAGGCTTTTGAAATGTACTTTGCTTCCCCTGATGTGAAAAAAGGGTCACAGAACTTTATGCCTCCTGGGAGAAGTACACAATGTAAGATATCTTGTGGCGTTTGAAATGGTCATTTCTAACCCCGCTGGCACAGCTGGTGGACAACGGTACACGGGACCTGCCAGGGTTCCATGGGCCACAGTGTGAGGCTGGGCAGGTGTCCAACCCCAGCCCCTGGATGCCGTTACAATGGCTCCATCTTTTCATCTCATTCCTTGTGAATTGTGTTCCAAAACTGAGTCTCATGATGATGATAAAAGATTTCCAAAGTCACTTTCCTTGTTGCCTTATCTCTCATTCTCTGCTCAAACCTCGAAGTTTGCTTAGGACCAAAAAGCAGTCACCACCATGCCCAGAGGAGGTGGAAGGCCTGCCTTGTCACCGACATGGGCCTCCTGAGCCTCCCTTCAGCCTCCCTGCAGCTGCACTCCTGTTATTCGTGTGCAGAAGCTATTCTTTATCTCCTAACACGATACAACACTTTTGTACTAAATATCAGTTCTATGGTGTTTTGATGCCTTCGATTATCCCACAGGGGTAGTCCCAAGCTTTCTGTCAAATTCGAGGCCAAAAATGATGGCTTTAGGCAACAGAAAATGGCAAATCTCCCATCTGCAGAGCTGACGGCTTGCCAGGG
Organism: Macaca thibetana thibetana; assembly: GCF_024542745.1. Classification (NCBI taxonomy): domain Eukaryota; kingdom Metazoa; phylum Chordata; class Mammalia; order Primates; family Cercopithecidae; genus Macaca; species Macaca thibetana. The sequence continues at coordinate 165,299,666 of NC_065581.1, read as the reverse complement.
AGGTTCCTTATCAGAACCAAATTTGAAATGCTGGAGTGGGTTCCGCCTGTTCTAAGAAAGGATGTAAAAATCTGCCTAACAAAAGGAGTATCATTTGGAATTCTACCAGCATTACTTTGCTACTGTCTGAGGTTTTATTTCCTCCTAAGTTAAAAGAATTTCAAAGGGCTAAGAAAGGAACAGTGACCAGATAGTTGTGAGATGGCTGAATAAAATTCTTTAAGGTGGACATGTTCTACGCTGTGCCTGTTTTCTCCCCTTGAAACAGAAAAGAAATATCTTCGTTTTTCTCCCCCTGATCTTAACGCATATATAAATTTTAAATGCCGCTTTGAAAAACCTAACATTTAACAGAATCATTTTTTATATCATAATAAATCCCCCATAAGCATTCACAATAGTCTACACCATGGGTGTTTCTTAACTGTGTTTCTGCTGTTGGATGTTGAGATCCGTAACTCTGCGCAGGTGGAATCCACGCAGTGAAGTGGCATGGTCCCCTGGCAGACGCCCTGTAGGATTAGACCCCCCGATAGACGCCCTGTAGGAGTTGACCTCCTGGCAGACGCCCTGTAGGATTAGACCCCCCGACAGACGCCCTGTAGGAACAGACCCCCACAGATGGGGACAGGCGCCCTGCAGGAATAGACCCCCACAGGAGGGATACAGCCCGCCCCTCCACTCACAGGAAAGGCTCTGCAGGTCAGCACTCTGCACGGGGACTTCATGGGGCTACCAACTCTCCCAAACGCCGTGATCTATGCCTTTTTCCCTAGGGGTGCACTGTCTTTTCTCCAGCATGCTGCGACTTTCTGTATGCTCTGCCCTCACTGCATGCACTTTTAGCTTGGGCGAAATCCCCTGTCTCTGGGGAGGTCTCAGCTCCACACTGCTGTCTCTCGAATTCTTTCTAACATCGCCTGGGTGGAGCTGGCCGCCCTCCACTCTGCTCACAGGTGTGCCTGATGCAGTGCTGCAAGCCTAGGGGGTCCAGAGCTTTTAGGAGGCCCTGATACCTCGGCCAGCCCCAGGTGTTCTGGTTCACTTGGCCTGGGGAGGAGCCTGGGCCCTGGTAGGTCTGAAGTCCCCTCATTAATTCTATCCATGGGCAGCCAAGTCTGAGACTCACCGGGTGAGTGGCTCAGGGCCTGGGCAACAACATCCTGCCCCATCACTTCTTAGCTCTGTGACCCGGGACAAATCACTTCACTACTCTCAACTTTCCCCTTCTGTAAAATGGGGATAAAAATGTACCTTGTGGGATTATGGTGGGGATGAGGTAAAATAGCACAAAACATTTAGCACAGAGCCTGGTATGTCATAAGCGTTCAGTAAATACTAATTTGCTGTTTTTCAGTGATCACACAATTCTATTTTCATTGCTTACTTCCCCAACCAGACTGTGGGGCCTTTGGGGACATAGTTTTCCCCTCTGTATTCTCAACACAGAACCTGGCATGGGAAGGGTGTTTTATGAACTGGAAGTTGACAAGTTCTGTGAAATCAAAGGTTGATTATCATTCTTCTTGGGTAGCAGATCCTTTTGGGATCTTCTGTGGTCCTTCCATGTGCCTCATTTTGCTTCTCACATCTATGAAATGGGACTTTTCTTGTCCCTCAGGAGGCTGAGGATCACGTGAGTGGCCACCACCTCTGGGGCTATTTCTCACGTGTCCAGCCCCATAGCATCAAAGGAGCATCCACAGCACTGCACACAGATGGTGTTTCTTCTTCAAGGAGATGAGATAGCAAGGGTCTTATTTTCTCCAGGTTATTGTCTCTGAATAAGGAAATGACTCAAAAGGGAAGTGTGGACAGACGGTGAGTGGCGAGCCTCAGGACCACGACTGTTTTGCTGCCAGTAGCAAGTTCCAGTTTCTTTTCTGCTGTGACTCACTTGTTGTGATGAGGCAAGGGCACCGTCATGTCTGAGAGCCATGCAAATCAGCACGGTCAGAATTCTGGCAGATCCAGGAAGGACCGCTGGGAGCTTCAGTCTCCACGGGAGGAATGAATTTCTTCTCCGTACAGAGGCAATGCTATCGGCTAGGAAACTCCGCTAGTTGTTTCTCTTTCTAAAACCTACTGGGCAACAGCTAGAGAAAGCTCGTCGTCTGTCTTCTCATGATCATTTCTGCCAGTAATAAAATAAACGCTTTTGATTTTCTTAAAGGTCAGGACAATAAAAGGACTCTGCATTTGCTTGTGGGCATGGCTGGGGACTGTGAAATGCATTTTGAGACTCTCAGGGGCTTCCAGAACATTCCACTAAGTGCTTGTGAGGTCCTCAAATAATAACCATCCTCACAATGCCTCTTTAGCATGTGTGGTAAAAGACACATAAAACGTATCATTCTCATCATTTTTAAGTGCAATTCATTGGCATTAAGTACATTCACATTGCTGTGCAACCACCACCACCAGCCACCTCCAGAACTCTCCTCAGCTGGTAAAACTGAAACTCTGCCCCATTATACAGCAACCCCAGACTTCCCTTTCCCCGGCCCCCGTCAACAACCACTCTACTTCTTCTCGCTATGGATTTGACCGCTCCATGTTCCTTCTATGACTGGAAACCTATAGGATTTTCCTTTTATGGCTAGATTATTCTACTGAGCATAATATCCTCAAGGCTCACCCATGTGACAGCCTATGCCAGAATTTCCTCTTTTTTTGAAGGATGAATAATATTCCACCGCTTGCATACACCACATTCTGCTTATCCACTCATCCGTGGGTTATCTCCACCTTTTGGTTGTCGTAAATAGTGCTGTTGTGAACACAGGTGTACAAACATCTCTTGGAAACTACTTGAGTTCTTTTGCATATTTACCCAGGAGTGGAATTTCTGAGTCATATGACAATTCAATGTTTGATGTTTTGAGGAACTGCCATATTGTTTTCCACAGCAGCTGCACTTTTTGCATTCCCACCAACAGCACACAAGGGTTCCAGTTTCTTCACATCCTCACCAGCACTTGTTCTTCTCCAGCTTGTTTGTCTGTTTGTTTTTACAGTAGCTCTCCTAATGATGTGAGGTGGAGAAATGCTTCTTTGAAAATCAGGAAATGCTTAGTATCTTCAGAAACTAAGAAGAAATCTCTGTAGCTGGACCCTGGACACTACAACTAGGCCAACAATAAGTGTATAATGTGGCCACACCACACTCTAGTCCATGAGATCACAGGCCATTTCCATTTTTAAGTCTCCTTTGTCACTGAAATCGCAAGTTAGAGGACAAGTGTATCCAGGAATTCTGTCAGCATGACCGTGGTCAGCAGCAGAGTGTCCTCGTGGCAGCTCCATGTGCCATTGGATCATCTCCTCTCATGCCCCCGAGCTCTGCAATTAAAATAGGAGCCTGAACCTCCTGTTCCATCACACAGCTAAAAAGCAGCAGCGATAAGACTCAAACTAAGGGCCTACAGGCCTCGAGTCCAGGAAACTGCAGCATCTCCACTCATCTCATACTCCACATTTTGGTTTGTGGGTTCCCTGGACTGGAAGTTTGTAGGCCCTTAGTTTGGGTCTTGTCTCTGCTGTTCTGTAGCTGTGTCATCTTGGGCACATCATCACGTGGTGTCTACTTTTTTATCTGAAAAAATGAAGACAGTGACACCTTCAAGGGACTGTGAAGACGGCTGAACAAACACATGGAAGTACCACTCAAAACCAACCATGGGGATTCAGCTGCCTGCAGGCCAGACCCTGCCCAACATGCAGAGAAGAGATCAGCATTTCCCTCAGTGTAACTTAGAAGGCCACATTCTCCTTTCCACAAATGGCACAAGATTTTTCAATAAAAAGGGGACCCTTAAAAAATATTTTGTGGGTTGTGGTGAGAAAACAAAGGGACAGTGAAAACAGAAGAGCGAAAGATCTTCTCTTTTGTCTTCCTTGGGTAGGACCCTTTCACCTTTCTTCCTCCCAGCATTGCAGCAATGCTGCTGTTACACAGAGAGCCCAGCCCTCTTGTTTTCTTCTTTCTCTTCAGGTAATGCTCCCTTACTCCTTCACTCTCTGACATTTCAAAACCCAGTTCATTTAATGACCTTCCTTTATGAGAATGTGACAGGCACTCCTATATGGCCCTGGCTGTTTTATCTTGATTCCTCATAATCAGCCTGCTGTGATTTGAATGTCCCCTCCAAAACTCAAGGTGAAACTTAATTGTCATTCTAACAGGGCGAGAGGTGAGACTTTAAGAAGTGATTAGGTCATGGGGCCCCACCCACATGAATGAATGGGTTAGTTATAGCAAGAATGGGCCCCTTGGGCTTTCTCTTTCACACACACTTGCTTGCCCTTCTACTCTTCCGTTGTGAGATAACATAGTAAGAAGGCCCTCATGAGATGCAGCTGCTGATCCTGTACTTCCCAGCCTCCAGAACCATGAGTTAAATCAACCTCTATTCTTTATAAATTACCCTGTCTGTAGTATTCAGTTACAGCAAGAGAAAACGGACTCATACACTGACACACCTTTCCATAAATCAGACACATGGTTTGAGAGTGTAGACAGTCTATGTATGTCTGCTTCCATAAGCCAGCACAGCCAAAATGCAAAAGGCCCCAGTATTGTGGTATAATAAGTAGTTGTTGTTGACAAAACCTATGAGATAAGCAAGGAAGGTATCAATATCCTCATTTATAGATCAGAAAACTGATACTCCAAGAGGCTCAGGAGCTTGGCCAAGCCTGCATGGCCACTAAATGACAAAACCGAGATGCAGTCCTAGATCTCCTGGAACTGCTCCAGTGCTCTTATGTTGTGGTCTCCTCTTGTCTTAGTCTCTTTGGGCTACTCTAACACAACACTGTAGACTGGGTAATTTATAAATAGCAGAAATGGGTTGATTGCAACTCTGGAGCCTGTGAAGTCCAAGATAAGGTGCCAGCAGATTCAGTGTCTGGTGAGGGCTGTTCTCAGCTTCAAAGATGGCACCATGTTGCTGTGCCCTCACACAGCTGGGATTACAGGTGCACACCATCATGTCTAGCTAATTTTTGTGTTTTTAGTTGAGACAGAGTTTCGCTATGCTGCCCAAGTTGGTATCAAACTCCTGGCCTCAAGTGATCTACCCACCTCGGCCTCCTGAAGTGCTGGGATTAGAGGCATGAGCCACCATGCCCAATCCTACCACCACAGGTTTTAACATGAATTTTGTGGGAAACACTAACCTTCAGACTATAGACCCCATTTTTCTCCTCTTTGTCACCTTTGTCTTTGGGCTTATGTTTGCTCACTTATATTTTGATTTTCTTTATATCCAGAGGTGTTCTGGCAAACCGACTCTCTGTAGAAAAAGGAAAGTAGTAGAAAAGTAGCATTTTCTAGTTTCCATTGTATATATACTCCCAGCATGGCTGATGTTAAGCTACCAGCAGTTTTAACAACTGGCTGTCCAAATTTCTAAATATTTCACAGCCGACTCTCCAGAACGTCACTGCCTATGACCCCTTCTCTGCTGTGCCATCAAGTCCCCAAGAGCTGTGTGTCTGCCACTCTTGACCTGCTGTCACCCGTGCAGAATAGAAGACTAGAATAGAACTGAAATATATTAAAGGCATCCAAAGAAGAATTGCCTGCAGACCCCAATAGAAAACCGTCTACAAGTGTTGGCAAGGAGAACAGATGCTGAGCTTGGACTTGGAAAGGTGCCGGAAGCCGGTGGTCCTGGCCAGCATTTGACCCTGGCAACATGCTTGCTGTCAACTCAAATGCATCACCTGCACCTGGAAACATCTTGCCATGAAATATCTTCTTAAAGGCCACCATACAGTCACCAAACCCAGGCACCCAGAAGAAACTCAGTGAAATGCTTCACAGCTTTATCATTTAGTAACTGGAGGATGACAAAGGCAAGGCCTTTGATTTCCAAAGAACTGAAACAAGGCAAGAGGCTGAGATAGATGGTGCATAGAGCCAGACATCCTTGGATTAAAGTTTCAGGTTCTCCATGTGTCAGTTGTAACTTACACTCTTCAGTAAGTCACATAACTACCTTGTTTCATGCCTATAAAAGGGAGGTCATGCTAATCTGTACCCAGTAAGGTTCTTGGAAACATTGAATTGCTAAAGCAGCCTCCTTCAACATGAGTTCATGCCAACGCTTGTCCTTGGAGATGCCCCACAGGAAAGTTCCATGATGAAGTATGTTTGGGAAACACTGAATTCTGCACCCTCAATGGATCAGACTCTGCTTTTTTGTAATGAGTGAATAAAACAGCAATGCATCTATGGATATGGGAAATTAAGTTTATTTTGAGGGAATATTTTAAGTGAAAAGAAAACTTAGACATGTAAGAGCAACCAAAAAGTGCTCTTTTACAGATTTCTCTTTTGCAGGATTTCTTTTTTACAGATTTTCTTCCAAAAGTATACAATAACATGGAACAGTTGTTTTGTTGTATTTAACATTCCAATAAAGGATAGCAGCATTAATATTGGGCCCAAACTACTTCTTGTTTCCTAAGTTAAGCCAACTGAGTCCAACATGGTAGGAATTGTAGGAATTGGGGAAGAGGGTGGGTCTCCTCCATGGCTCATTAGCAGTTGGTAACCAGTTTCCACCCTGTCCACCCTGACTTTCTTGCCTACACCCCACCTTCCCATGCAGGCCCCAGGATGCTCTTGTCTGAATTGTGATGATGTTTATGACATATTTACTCTAAGACAGTATTTATTTATCTTAAACACACATGGGATAAGTACTATCATTAATGCCCATTTTACAGATAAGAAAACTGGGAATGTGAGGGTTGGAATAACTCACACCAACTCACACAACCAGCAAGGGACAAGACTAGGACTCAAATGCCAGATGTAGGCTCTAGGGGATGGCTCTGCCCTCTCTCCTATCTGCTGGTGAAACCTACGGACTGCATTTCCCAGCAGCCACCTGCTTCCAAAAGTCATACAAAGACCAAAAAAACTGAGTTTGCCAAGGAAATGAGTTGGGCCAAGACCACTAACTTTGTGTGTGTCAACCTCCTCCCCTGGGATGTGGCTGCCAACTCAGGCTGTGGCCGCTTGGAGCACATGAGGGAATCCTCTCTGTCAGCCCAGCTCAGCCCATAGAAAGGAGAACAAAATGCTCCCCACATCTTCATTCAAAAGGGACAGTTTGCTTAATGCGCCACTTTGAGTCAACAAGGGAATTGAGTCTTCCTTCTGTGACATTTCTGCTACCATTTTCACTTTACATCTCTAGCAGTTTCTGGAGACAAGAGTGGGATGGAAATCAGCCCCAGAGAGTTTCCCTTTGCTCCTAGATGCCAAGGCAGCCCTTCCAGGCAAGAGGCATCTCTGTCTACAGAGGGAGAAGGGGGAGGAGGAGGAAGTAGATGAAAGGGAAGGAGAGAAGACATCAGACCCAGACATGCGCTCTCTATTAGACCCAGAACACCTGCTTTGCCGTCACAGACCTGGCAGTTAGGGTGGGGAGCAAGTTCCCGGGCTGGCGGCTGTGTATTGGCCACTTAAATACCTTTCATCTCACAACCCTTTAACTGGCTGTCCAAGGCCTAAATTCAGCTGACCGACAAATTTTGATTGGCTCACAAATAATTTTAAAATGTGCACATTATATTTAGTTGAGTTGTTTTTGTTTTTCAAGTGAGTCTCTGCATTTTTAAAAGGCTAGATTTCAGCTCTTCTTGAACACCAGAAGATTTGCAAGCCCTGAGCCCTCACTCCCGCTCTGCATTGGCTGGGCCGAGGAGCTGGCGCCCAGAGGTGGGGTGTGCTCACCCTTCTCCCATTCAGGTCCCTGCCTCATCCCTGCAGGCATGTATGTGTGTGGACCACACCTCACTGGGTTTCAAACATCATTTTGGTGTCCCTTCCTTGGGAAGTATAATGCTTAATTTCATAAGTGAACCTGGCTGGGCCATGGTGCCCGATGGTCAGACGCAAGTCTAGACGCTGCGGCAGAGGTTCACTGCGGCTGTGATGAGCGCCTATTCTCAGTTGACTCTGAGTAGAGCAGGTGACCCTCCACAATGCCTGTGGGCCTCATCCCATCCCTTGGCTTTAAGAGCAAAATCCGCGGGTTCCTGGAGAAGGAATCCCGCCTCCAATCTGCGCTTGAGTTTCCCTCCTGCCAGCTTGCCCTACGGGTCTCAGACTCGCCTGCCTCAAGCTTGGGCACCAATGCCTTTAAATAAATCCCGTAATCTACATGCACCACTTGTGATTCTGCCTTCCTGGAGAGCCACGGCTGACAGTCAGGAATGTGCTGTGCAACCAGAGGCAGCGATTTCGGGGATGGCTGGTGGTGCAGATTTTCAAAAGGTTTCCTTTTACCCCTTCATTTCCATTTTCACCACCTCCAGCTTCTCTCACCCACGTGTACTTTGTGCCTCTTACTTTCAGGCTTTCCTCTCCTCCCTCCCCGTGCCCCCCGCATCACACAGCATGGTGACCCCCAGACTCCCCTACTATGCTGTGCTCTGTGGCCCCCAGAGCTGTGGCATGGCTCTGTTCTACACAAAACCAAACAGTTCTCACGCAACACCACACCAGTCGTATATTTGTATAGTGCTATTAAAAAATGGAAATTCACCAGATTTCCTATTGACCTCTGGACAGGGCCCAGAAACTCAAATTGCTCTATTAGCTATATATTTATATTATACTTTCTTCATTCAGCAAGATAAAAGCAGCCAACTCTCGCCACAAACCTATCCCCACTTAACACATGCGTGAAATGAATCACCAATTCTGAGTGAAGTGCTTTTGCCATTTAAAACACATTAAAGATCTATTTAACAATAGTGATTATTATTTATTATTTTTTTTTTTTTTTTTTTTTTAAGTACTGGCAAAAGGAACCCCCTTTAAACCAGAGCAGGCACTTGGGCTGGAGCACACTGGACGTTCTAGAGCAGGAAACGTGTTGCCGGAACATGGCCCCTCTGTGCTGCTGGCAGAACCTGCCAGGAGGGATTTGGTTTCTAACGCGCACATCAGTGGCTAGGAGAATTCCTCCGGGAAAGGAAACACTCTCGTCTTTAACGACTCCTTCTTCTCATATTTACTAAAACTCTGAAGCCCTCATATATCTGTTTTCAAAAGACTCCAATCCAGTTCCATAATAAGGAGTCCACGGTGCCTGGAGCACACGTGTGATTGCATTATTTTACCTACAATTGCTCTAAAAGCAATTAGAGCTTTTATTGTATTCCAAAACATTTTGTATTTCAAAAAATTTCGAACACCAGAATCCCACAATTTTAAGAGCTTGCTGTCTAGAAAAATGCATTACTTGTTTCTTTTGCCAATAGTAAGGTTACAAATAAAAACCTGCTTAAAAAAAAAAAAAAAAAAAAAAAAAAAAAAAACAAAGGAAGGAAACAATTAAAATGTAGGCAAAATATACTGACAACAAGTGACTTCATCATCGAATTGCTTGGTACGTAAGGAGTGTGTGGGTGAGGGAACTGATGAAAATAGCTTCATTGGCAGACGGGGCAGAGGATACCCACCACCCTTCATGGGTGGCAGAGGGGTGGGACTAGAAGATGACACAGACTGATCTGGAACCACCACAGGCGCAACACCCATTCATATCCAGACGGCAGATGGAGGGACCCTACGGGGCGCTGGTGGTTGGTAGGTGGGCACCCTCCCCTCAGCCCAGCCCACCCTCACTGGGACCCTGTGGGGCCCCAGCTGCCCTCTGAACCATGGCAACTGTAACAGCCAGCAGGAGCCTCAGGGTAGCCGTGGTTGGCAGCCGGCCGGCCCAGCATCCCTTCTTCAGTTGCAAAATATTGACATGGTCTGAAAATCTCCAGACAAGAGTCAAGGAAGCCAAACCTACCATTTAAAAGACAAGATCTACGTAATACCCAAAAAGAGGGTTACACATTTGCTTCTCGGAGAAATTTGGCATCAAAACAGACTCATATAATAGCACATGTTGCTTTGACCCACCTCACACTCAACTTATTACTACTAACCATGGCTTAATAAATTCACTGCTTATTCCATGATGCAACCTCAAAACATCTCACCCACCCCTGTGACTCATCTTACCGAGACAAGCCTGTAACAGCAATATTGGTGCTGTAGGTTGGACTGAAGAGTTTATAGAGAAGAAACATCTGAGTGACAATTATATGCCTGATGGACGAACTAGGGACTCAGAGTTGAAAAGCTATTCCCTGCCAAAGAACTCACTTTAGGGGCCTCCTATCATGCAAACGAAAATAAAGGTGATGCATTTGTAATTGCTCTAGGTGGTATTTATTTACAAAGCACATTGGAAACAGAAGTGCAGCCCAAACCAAGAAGTCAAGGATGGTTGGATGGACATGGCCCTTGAAGTGGTACTAACAGCCTTTTCTTTACCTGCATATTAACTAGACATGGGTCTTGAGTGCATGACTCTGCATGACACAATGCAGCCCTAACTTTGCTTCACCTCCATGGGAGACATAGGCTATGGAAGGTAAGATGCACAGGACAAATCCATGAACAGGCAGATAGGCGAGTGTATGTGAAGCAAGGAGGCCAAGAAGAGGGTACAGCATTGGCAGGAGGGTCCTCAAGTAAAACCTTACAGGGTGAGCCCACCTGATCCATGCCAAGGGGCCAGAGATGAGTGTGGCAGTGAGGACTGCATGGGGTCAGGCCTGGCAGGGTCTTTGAGGAAGGTCTAGAGTTGAGGTGCACATGCTGGTGCCATCAGCCTATGTGCCGTCCTGAAGTCCAGGGGTGACAGGGTGGCCTGGGGAGAGCATGCAGGGAGAGGAGAAAGGGAAACCCAGCCTGGCATCAGGACCACTACTGCATGTCAGGGTCAAATAGAGTTGGAGGGGCCAAAGTGAGGCAGAGATGGAGCTGCCCACCTAAGAGGGAGGAGAGCAAAGCCCACTGCCCAGGCCCTGGAGAGGGGCTCGTGCTACCTGCAGGAGGCAGCTGAGAGGCGTCTGCTGCATTGGCTGCATAAAGCACAGGGCAGCCTTCTCGAAGATAGCTTGGTGGGATAGGGGCAGGAGCCAAACTTCAGGGGCTCCAGAGTGAATGGGAGCATTGGAAACAGGTAGAAGACCAGGAGAGAGGGCAGAATACAGAAGTGGGGTTCAGAGTTTGTGTCCATCTCACTTTCCTTTTTACTATTAGATGGGAACAATCTTCCACTTGACCCACGGCAGGCCCGGGGCAGGGGTGTGGGCGTGGCAGCACCGCTACTGGGAGTGGAGTTTAGGACAATCAACAGGCACCACAGGTGCATCCAAGCCCAGACCAGGTCGGCCTTTGCTGGGAAGGGTGACTTCTACCTTTGAAGCTGGCGACAAAGGATCAGGGGAGAGCCAAAGCCCTGGGCCCTGGAACTGGCCACAGAAGATGGCAGAGCCCCTACAATGCCACATCTCCTGTGCAAAGCTTCCACCAAGGCCTATGGGCACACGTGAGTGGGGAAGAAGGGGGGCAGGTGGAAGGACCCTGGCCAAAGCCATGGAGCATCAGGCCTGGGGACAGCTCAGAACGATGGCCCATGCCTCAGATGAGTAAATCATGAAACAAAATTCAATGTAGGTTGACTCAAACCCAACAGAAGTTCATTTCTTGCTCACACAGGAGCACCAGGCACGTGGAGGGTCAGTGTATTCAGGTTCTGCTGTTTCCAGCAGCTGCTTCCAAGATCTCCTGGGCCTGCTCCCTCCGGCCATCAGGAGAAAGCCAGCAGGCGCACCCGTGAGTGGTTCTGAGCACCAGACCTGGAAATGATGCATTTCACCTGTGTTCAAGCATCTCCGGCCAGACCTCAGTCCCATGCCCCACAGAGTCCCCAGGGGCTGGGCAAGGTGGCTCAGCCATGGGCCCAGGAGGCAAGGGTGGTGGGCAGCTGTCCACGCCGCAAAATAGATGCTCTGTAGCTGGTTAGAGTGAGCGGCGAGCCGAGCAAACAGCTGATAGGAGAGATCTCAGGTCATGAACACTTCCCTGGTTGCACCCCCAGCCCCGCCACACAGCCACATTGTCTCTGTCACGTTCCCTGGAGAAATGTGAGTGAGGAGGCCCAGGAGGCTGAGGGACAGGGCCAGGGTGCTGGTTCTCAGAGGGCACCCCTGGCCACGGCCTCTGATGCATTTGTGTGAGACAGAGTCAAGTCAGGTCTGCGGAGGACTAGAGAAAGAGGGGTCCTGAGAAGGCTTTTCCTAAGGAGAGGCTGCCTCCAGGCAGAACCACCTCTCCCGCCCCACCCGGACACCTGGGGGCCCAAAGACAGCAAGGACAACCATGAAAGCCAGCTCGCCCAGGGCCACACGCACTCCTCTGCCGTCCTAGTGCACAATCAGAGGAAAATAGTCCTATGTGCCAGGATTCACCAAGCTGGAAAAGAGAGGTTGCCTGGAATGATTATTCACCTTTCTCCTTAATTTTGGACTTGTATAATGAATTCTTGGTGAGTAGAGATCACATCATTTTATATATCTTCTTTTTATTAACTTAATATCCTAAATGTCATTCTACATTATCTGCCATAAAAATATAGAGAGGCTGTATTTCCTGATTTACACAGGAATAAATATATATTTATTCTGCTACGTATATGTTCACATAGCAAAAACATAAAATAAAATAAAAAGGAAAGAGCCAATCTACTATTGCGAATGTTAAAAGCAACAAAGAAAAAAAATGAACAGGAGCAATAGTGCAGGGATATTTTTCTGAAGATTTTTCGCCACGGGTGCAAAAAGTTAGTATAAGATTCTATTAATTTCACATACTTGTTATCCAAAATAAGCTGTAGAGTTTCCCCACTAAGGAAGGTGAGAGACTCCAGCAAAAGGTGCAGGCACTGGGAGGCGGCTCGTGCACCAGAGGGCAGCAGCACCCCGTCCAGGGCAGGGGCACTCTCGGCCGGCTCAGGAGCTCGGCTCCTGGTAAAGCCAGAACTTTAGGAATCACATTTGCTCCCCACTGGCGTGAAGTGCGAGCTCATCTGTTTACATTCCAGGTTCAGAAAAGGGGACCCAAAATGTCATGTGAAATCCAAGAATCCAGTTCTTTCAATGTTAGGCAGGAAAATGAAACCTTCTTCAAATGTTAACACTAATTCTAAATACACTGTTCTGAACATTTAGATGGCCCGGCCGCGGGCACCGTGGTAATTATTAGTGGGCTACAGGAGAAAAGGCTCCTGTGTACAGGGCGCATCCCAGGTGACCCCAGCCTCGTTGCACAGGGCCAGCCGTAACTCCTGAACGGCCTTGGCCTCGTAGGCTGCCTCGGCTACCACTCATCTACTGCTGTGGAGAGGCAGGCCCTCCCCTCGGGTTAAAGAGAGGAGTCCGGCTGCCTCCCCTCCAGGAAACTGCTTTTCTCAGCATCTCTCGCCCTTCATACATGGTGTGTTTGTGATTACTGAGTGCACGTGGACACATGACCACCCGCTAAAGAGCGTCCCAGACTTTCTTTCACCTGGGTGTAACCATGTGACTAAGTGAAGGCTCCCACGCTGGGAGCAGAAATGACTTCCACAGCTTTCCAGTTGTGTCTTTAAGGCCACCTGCTTCCCCCATCCTGCTTCTTGTTGTCTAGAATGGAAATGGGCTGGAAGGAGGTACCGCAGCTCCCTTGGGCTGAGGACAGCCTTGAGGTAAGGAGAACAGTACTCTGCCCATCATCCCCGGCTGTCCACCTGGACTCGAGAGAGGAATCAGCCAAGAAGTAGAAAATATAAATCATTCCTGCCTTCTCTCTTATATGGATTTACCTAAATAAGGCACAGGAATATCATCATCATTCCTGCCTTCGCTCTTATATGAATTTACTAAAATAAGGCATCAGGAATATCATCTATTGGCAAATGCAGTGCAAGGAAGAAGATTGCAGCTGTGCATATTGAGTCATAAGCATGAAATCAGGTCACAACAGACCACCCTGAGCTCCACAAACACACCAGAGTGAGGGGCCTGCGTCCAAATGCTGCAGCCTCTTTATTCTGTGAAATCACAAGATTGTGAGTGCGTCAGGTTCTCAGAGCAGCCAGCAGAATGTAGCATGCAGACCACCCCAAGCTCTGCAAACACGCCAGAGCAAGGGTGGCCTTCATCCGAATGCTGCAGCCTCTTTATTCCGTGAAATCCCTGAGCACAAAGACCATGAACACGTCGGGTTCTCCACAGAGCAGCCAGCAGAATGTAGAATGCATTAGGGCAGCTGTGCTCTGTGAGGCTGCAATGACTCAAATCGTCTAATGGTAAATGTAAAATGCCACCTCCTTCTGTGTCCTACAGAAGAATGTGCCCCAAGAATGAGATTAAGACAAGAGAGAGTCCCCCTGAAGTCATGAGTCTTGAATGCTCTGTTTATACAAATAGGGGGCACAACAGGGCCTGGCCCCCCCCGGACTATCACAGCTGCTTTCTGCTGTCACAGCTGAGATCACCATCCTCAGGTCCTTGAGAGGGGGACGTCTCTGCTTTGAATATGGAGGCCACTCAGACTTGGGGAAATTCCCCACTTCCCTGCCAGAGAACTGGGAGGGGAGGAGATGCTACCCCTCAGGGCAGGGACCAAGGCAGGAGGTGAACCACTGGGATCAGATACTGAAACTTGCACCACGGGTGGGTGCTGGAGCTCAAGGCTGTGCACGGGTGGGTGCCGGAGCTCAAGGCTGTGCACGGGTGGGTGCCGGAGCTCAAGGCTGTGCATGGGTGGGTGCCGGAGCTCAAGGCTGTGCACGGGTGGGTGCCGGAGCTCAAGGCTGTGCACGGGTGGGTGCCGGAGCTCAAGGCTGTGCATGGGTGGGTGCCGGAGCTCAAGGCTGTGCATGGGTGGGTGCCGGAGCTCAAGGCTGTGCATGGGTGGGTGCCGGAGCTCAAGGCTGTGCATGGGTGGGTGCCGGAGCTCAAGGCTGTGCATGGGTGGGTGCCGGAGCTCAAGGCTGTGCATGGGTGGGTGCTGGAGCTCAAGGCTGTGCAGGTTAGAAAGGCAGGTGTTGTCTCACCAGGGACCACAGCCCTTCTCTGCTGTCTCTCTGTGAGATCTGCACCTGAAAAGCCAAAATGGGAATGAATGTTTGGAACATAACTTATTGGAAAGGAGGAAACTATGTAGAAAGAAATTCTCACGTGTCTAGGTTAACTTTAATAGGAAAATATGCCCTACCTTCAGGGAAATAGATGTTAGGGGCCAAATGGTGTCCCGTTAAAATTCATATGTCAAAGTCCTAACCCTCGGAATCTCAGAAAGTGATGATATTTACAGACAAGCATTTTAGACCAGTGATTAAGTTGAAAAGGGCCTTTTGGGTGGGCTATAATCCAATCTGACTAGTGTCCTTATAAGAAGTTTCAGCTCACAGACGAAAAGCCATTTGAGGCCTCAGGAGAAACCAACCCTGCCAACACCTTAACCAGCCTCTAAAAATGTGAGACATAAATGTGCTGTTCAAGCCACTCAGTCTGTGGTATTTTGTCAGGGCAGCCCCAGCAAACCAACGTTCTAGCGTACTTTAGCATATATACTACATTCATGGAGACCACATTCTCTGTACCTATATCTCCAGAATGCCTGTCATTTGCACACATTACCACAAGTCTTAAAAGGATTTGAAAATACTGTGTTTTCCTGGCCTCATTTAAAATCCAGTCTGTCTGTCCTTAGAAGCAAATCATGTACAATTTGCAAGGTAATACTTAAGAACCTAGATGTTGAGATTTACATATAGTAAGATCTCACGTATCTAGAAATAATTGAATACTGGGAGGTTCTAACACATTGCCACTATTAACAGACAATTCTGACAAGCGCAGAGAGCTAAATTCTCCACCAAACATATAGAATAATGTTTGCAATGAGTGGAGAGGAGGACTAACGGCAGACAGTTAAGGCTCAGGAAGAGACGGTCAGAGCATGAAAGCGAAACGATATGGGGAGAATCAATGGGAACCACTGAAGAACAGCCCCTTCTATCTTAATGTCTCCTAAGAGTGTCAAGTTACCATGGCACCTGTTCTGATGCCCAAGACAGCAAGAAAAATGATGTTACCTAATGTACTATATTTAAGAAGAAATACAGTATGTGGTATATTTTAGAAACATTTTTATACATCATAGCTAAAATGTTTAAAAAGTTATTCTTAAAGAAGTCAGTTTCACTTATCTGAACATTTAAATTATGCAGAGAAGGTCATTTCCCAGTTTTGGCAAATAAGCAAAATGTTTCTGTGCCAGTTTTCAAGCATGAATCATCTTCTTAGATCACATCAGTGCATTGATCACACCGAAAGAAGTGTCTGGGTAACAACTCCTCTTCTTTGCTTTCTAGAGTCAAACACTAACAGATTTGAAGGACATGAGAAAGCCTGAATACCACTGTCTCCGGACAGTGGGCCCCTCACTCTGAACCTTGAAGCTGAAAGAAGAGTCCTACTTCATGTACAGAACGCATTTTTTATTTTGCAAAGCCAAAACCATGCTTTAAAAATACAGACTTTGAATCTTAAGACATTATTTTGCATTTTAAAGAGAGATACAGTTAAAGCTTATGAGAACAATATAAAGTTTCAAATAACATCATTGTCAGGTTTAAACATGTCGGTATTTTTGTAATTCATGACAGTATTTATTTTCCTTTTTTTTTTGAGACGGAACCTCGCTCTGTCATCCAGGCTGGAGGACAATGGCGTGATCTCAGCTCACTGCAACCTCTGCCTCCTGGGTTCAAGCAATTCTCCTGCCTCAGCCTCTCAAGTAGCTGGGATTATAGGCACCCACCACCACACCTGGCAAATTTTTGTATTTGTAGTAGAGAGGGGATTTCATCATGTTGGCCAGGCTGGTCTTGAACTCCTGACCTCAAGTGATCTGCCTGTCTTAGCTTCCCAAAATGCCGGGATTACAGGCATGAGCCACCGTGCCTAGCCCATGACAGTACCTTCCTAACACGTGTTTGTATTTTTGTAACACAAGTTGATATTTTTCTACTGTTCATATATTTACATAGCCCTTTAAAAACATGAGTTCCATGAATTTTCTATGTCGTTGAAGAGAGTTGTTAAAATCTGATTCCATCACAAACTTCAGACCCCTTTAAAATCATTATCAGAAGCCAGCATAATTCCAGCTGTCCCCTGGCTAATCTGCAGCTCCTTATAACAAAAGTCTTCTGCCACACATTACTCTTCAACCACATTAAAGAAATGGAACAAAACTTCTTTCTACATTGTCTCAGTACAGTTGCTTTCTTTAAAAAAAAAAAAAAAAAGTATTCTATTTATTTAAAAAATTAAAAACATCTAACATTTTAAACTGTACAATAAATCCCAATTTCATTACAATTCATTAATCAAATCTCTGTTGAGTCCATTTTGTTTGCTGGAACTCCTCTAGGCACTCAGAGGACAGCCGTGAGCAAGATGATTCTAGCTCCTGTCTTCGTAGCACTCTCAGCCTAACAGACATTGAGAAAAGAGTCACTCATGACAGAGAACAGCTCCCAGGGAAATAAAAGCAAACTGACACTTTCCTAATGGCCCACTACAACCTGAGCTGCTTTATCCAGTTGGTGACGATTGTCACCAACACTTGTTCTGCCATTGTCCCCATCTTCCTGAAGCGCTTCCAGGTTGTGAACATTTGAGCTTGTCTTTCCGCCTCCGTTTTACAGGGTCAGATTATTGCCCGTATCAAAGGGAAATGAGAAAACACCAGCCGGCCAATCCTGCCGCTTATAACCAGCAACAATAAACATTCTGATAGATAAAACGTTTAAACATTTGCCTAAAACGAGTGATGTGCGGGCTTCCGTTTGTTTTTTTCTGTTTTAGTTTTTCAAACCATGCCATCGTTTTGTGTTGTAACCAAAAGACACTGTGATCTGTGACCGCTTCTTGAGTATTTCTGAAAATGTTTACATTTGTCAACAATTCACTTTAATTCAGCATTTCCCAAAGGCCGTTTTGTGAAACGCCCGGGCAGATATATACCCCAGAGCTACAAAACATTCCTTGTAAAGTGTGCTGGAAGCTGCTGCCTATCAGAGACCACCCCACCCTGAAGAGATCACACAGCCCATGAGCACATTAAGTTCTGCAAGAGAGACGCTTGCTTGATTTTGCTTAATTCCCACATTTTCCATGCATATTTGGCCATAGACTTTTTTTTGTATAACATCTATGAGTATGTTTCACACATGCCTTAGGGAGACTCAGCTTCCCATCACATAGTGAAGGACGATGCATTGTCGTTATCTGCGGTCTCACTGGTCTGCCGGGAAATGTTTTCTGAGTACCTCCCCGCACAGGAGAAGCCCGAGGACTTGTACTTCCTTCTCACACACCACAGGTCCTTCATGATCTTCAGAAAGTAGTTTCTGAACTTCTGCCCAATAAAAGCATAGAGCACAGGGTTCAGGCAGCAGTGCAGGAAAGCTAGGATTTCTGTGACAGTTTTCGTATAGCCAAGTAGCTTTACGCTGTGGCAGGATCGATTCATGTTACCCAAATTTGCAGCCGTCACAAGCAGGACCATGTTATGAGGAATCTGACAAGCCAGAAACACAAGCACCACGGCTATGATTACACGGATGGCTTTGTGCCTTTTAGAATTCTGAGCTTGCACCAAGGTTTTGACAATGAACATGTAACAAAATATCATGAACATCAAAGGGATAAAGAAACCGAAGAGTAGCTCAAGCCCCAACATCAGCAGCTTCCACTTGATGGGCTCCGAGACGGTCTGGTACTTGGGCTCACAGACATCGCTGCCTTGGGTGTTGTATTTCTGGTTGAAGATAAAAGTTGAGCTGGAGATGATGACTGACACTCCCCACACAATAAGGCAGATGACTTTGCTGCGCAGCAGCGTTCTGTATCGGAGCCGGAACGACTTCGTTGCCTGTACGATGGCGATGTACCGGTCCATGCTAATGCAAGTCAGGAGCAGCATCCCGCAGTTAAAGTTGATGGCATAGATGCCTTTCATCAACTTGCACATGGCATTGCTGAAAACCCACGCACCGGTGGCGTGACTCACTGCCCAGAATGGGAGAGTAAGAACAAAGAGGATGTCTGCAATGGCCATGTTCAGGAGATAGACGTCTGTCATAGACCTGGCCTTCTTATAAAAAGCAAAAGTGATCACCACCAGAATATTCCCCAGGAGGCCAAAGACACAGATCAAGGAGTAGGCGATCGGTACAAACAGCCTGGAGAACTGCCTGACCTCGTGCAAGGTGCACAGTAACATTTCAGAATCAACTGTGTAATAGGAAGTATTGACTGACGCAAAATAATCTTCACTGGAGTCGAAAACATCGCTGAAATTCATTGATTCCTGGAAAGGAAACAAAGACAGAGTTAGCGGCAGTGCAATGTTCAAGCAGCCACAATGAACCCAAATTATACTCCTTGCCAAAAATTAAAATCTTACCCCGCTCATTGTGGGCAAAAACATGCAGGCTGGATGTAGAAAAAGGAGGGTATGGTGCAGCCCCGTCAGCTCACAGGCAGTGGTAGCAGGAAAGTGGAAGTGACTCTAGGAAGGAAAGAAGGCAGAAGGCACTACAGTTAACACAGGTATCCCTGGAGAGCCAGACACTTACGTGACCAGCATTCCATCTCGTGTGAACAGAGTGCACAGCACACTATTTTACATACAAATATTTATTGAGAATAAGCATCAGCAACCTCTTTCTGTAAAGGGCCACAGAGTGCATATTTTAGGCTTTGCAGGCCATATGGTCTCAGTCACAGCTCCTCAAATCTGCCTTTGGAGCTTGAAAGCATCTACAATTACATAACTGAACAGGCCTCACCGGGCTCGGCTGGCTAGAAGCTATAATTTGCCAACCCTTTATCTATAGTTTAAATAAGGTGCTCTCAGAAATCCACAAGTTTGATCTACACAAAAATCTTAATGCAAAATTTAAAAACATTCAACAAATAGAAGTGTGAATGTGCATAGAAAATGTATAATTCATAGTCCTGGGCTTTCAATCGTTCACAATATACGTCAGAGATGTTCACCCCTATGGGCATGCGAGAATCTCCAGTAGAATTTAAAGTTTGACTATGAGTGCCGTTCTCAAGACACACTGAACAAGCTGCTCCAGCCTGGGAAGGCGCTGGAGAGAAATGCACCTGCTTCTCCACAGCCGCAGACCTTTCCAGTAGACATTCCAGGTCACAAGCATGAATCCGCTGTGGCAGAGGCATCCTAATCATCAGAAATCCAAGTGCCAGAGGAAAGGTAGAGGCTGGCACAGTTAGGAAAGGCTTCCTGGAGGAGGAGGCTCCAATCAGGGTCCTTGGAGAATGGGGAGGCTGTGGGCCAGTGATTGACAGAGAAGGGCCATCTCCTTCAAGTGACCAGCTCATCTCAGACCGAAGAGCAGTCCTGAGTCATGAGCCCTTTATGTTTGTGAAACAGCTGAGCAACTAGCCTGGCCGAATCAACTGGATTGTTAGGAAACAATGGAGTATACGATGTGCTGGGAACGCCAACAGTGGCGGTGCATGGGTCCATATGGAGTATGCCACGTGCCAGCAATACCAGCAGTGGCCGTGTGTGGGTCCATATGGAGTATGCCACGTGCCAGCAATGCCAGCAGTGGCCGTGCGTGGGTCCGTATGGAGTATGCCACATGCCGGCAATGCCAGCAGTGGCCGTGCGTGGGTCCAGGCTGAAGAAGTTTAGCAGGAGACCAGGAAGAGCTGGAGCAGTTGTGGAGGGCCTGAGGACGAAGGGCTTTGAAATCCACCATTTGAAGCAAACTTTAAAAAAAAGAAAAACTCTTCGCTATTCTCAGGCTCACTCCTCCTTTCCAGCATTGTCCATCGTCCTGTTTATTAACACCTCCTGGACGCCCCCCAGTAACATCCATGGCCTGAAATGCTCTGATATTAATGTTGGATGTGCTTCCCAGCCAATTGCCCATCTTCCTCCTCTTTTCCCTGCTCTTGCACCACGTGGGCCTGCCCATGCCAAGCGGGAGCAGCTAGGGAAGCGCAGCCCAAGGTGCACAGGCAGAAAAGGTAGAACTCCCCTCCTCGCCCCCCACACTGTGCCATATCAGTCCTCACTTACGAGTCCACATGGATACTGACCTTTTGGAGACGAAGCCCACGTAAAACAAAGTTCACCCTAAATTATTTTCCAAACCTATTTCTTCCATAATTTTGATTCTCATTTCATTGTTTACTCCACCCCATTCCTTCCCTGATGCCTGGAGTCACAACTCAGAGATCAATTCTTCACTGCCCCTCAGTCACTGCTTTGGACCTAAAAAGCCGGAGGAAGGCATGGAGTCACCTCTGCACTTTTGTAATCCCAGCAGGTATACAGTTGAGTGCTTTAGAGTATGCAGAAGAAGCATAATATAGACCCCTGTGTTGCAAAAGCACGTGAAGAGGTAATGATATCAATCCGAAGAAGCACAGCAATCAGAACACCACTGCTAAACTTCAGCTTCCAGCTAACAGTGGATTAACAGAGACCAAAGGCACCCTGCTGCATTAAACAACCAGAAAAACCTGCAAAATGTAACAACAATTTTCAGACCTTGGCACTAGGCATCACGAGATTATGGCTCCTGGCAGGAGGAAAACAAATACAGTGAGAAATGATACACGCTCTTTCTAAGCTGCAGAGCATGGCAGGGGTGGAGGGTATGGGAGGTGAAATATACAATATGCAAAATAAAATACACCAATTGGAATTAGCATTTGGATGTTAAAACTATATATACACACATATATCATATATAATGTACATAATAGTATCAACAATTACATATATGATTGTATCATAAAATGTAAAATAGTTATGGATAGATCTAACAAAATGTATGTGAGATTTATATGCTAAAAACTACAAAACATTGTTGGGAGAAATTGAATAAGACCTAAATTAATGGAGAAATTTATCATGTTCAATTTTCAATGACTCATTTCATGTTCAAATTTATCAATGATTCAATTTCAAAATATCATTTCTCCCCAAATCGATCTGTAGATACAACATAAACTAAATCAAAATTATGGTAGGGTTTTTTTTTTGAGAAATTGACAAGCCAATTCCAAAATTTATATAGGAATTCAAGAAAATTAAAATAGTGAAAACAATTTTGAAAAAGATAAAAAAAATTGGATGACTCACACTACCCAATCTCAAAGCTGACAAGGAAGCTACACTAAGTGTGACAGTGTTGGATTTCTGAAAGGACAGATTCCTAAATTGGTGGAACAGAACAGAGTCCAGATATAGACCCACATATAGGTGGCAGACTGATTTTTAACTTAGGTGCCAAGGTAACTCCATGGGAAAAGAACAGTCTTCAATAACTGGTCCTGGAATGACATAAACAAAAAGTTGATCCTTACTGCTTACCTCACACCATTTACAAAAGTTAACTCAAATGAGTTATAAATCTAAATGTGAGTGCTAAAGCATAAAATATCTAGAAGGAAAAACGGGAGAAAATCTTTGTGACCCTGGAAAAAGAAATTTCTTATATAAATTGCAAAAAGAATAAACTGTAAAAACATTGATAAATTGTACTTGATTGTACAAAATGTAAACTTTCTGCTCTTTGAAAGGCACTCAAGAAAATGAAAAATATATATATTGAATACAAAAAAGTATTTTAAAGCTTATATCTGATAATAGGTTATATCCAGAATATACAAATAATTTTTACAACTCCCTATCAAAAACATAAACAAGTCAATAAGAAACAGGGGGAAATGTGAACAGGCAATTCACCAAAGAAAACACATGGACACACACAAAAAATATACACACAAAAAAGATGCTCAATGCCATTAATCATAAGGAAAATGCAAATTAAAACCACAATGAAGGCTGGGCGCAGTGGCTCAGGCCTGTAATCCCAGCAATTTGGGAGGCCGAGGTAGACGGACCACTTAAGTCCAGGAGTTCGAGACCAGTCTGGCCAACATGGTGAAACCCCATCTTTACTAAAAATACAAAAATTAGCCAGGTGTGATGGCATGCACCTGTAATCCCAGCTACTCAGGAGACTGAGGCAGGAGAATCACTTGAACCCAGGAGGCAGAGGTTGCAGTGAGCTGAGATCACACCACTGCAGTCCAGCCTGGGTGACAGAGAGAGACTCCGTCTGAAACACATACACACACACACACACACACACACACACAGAGAGAGAGAGAGAGAGAGAGAGAGACAGAGAGATCCCATTTCACACCTACTGGAAGGACTGCGATTAAACAGGGGGCAGGAAGCTGGGAGAGGACATGGTGCATCTGGGGCTCTCACATTTTGTTGGTGGGACCTCAAGATCACACAGCCACTCCAAGGAGACAGTGGGGTCCTTTCTTGCACAGCCGAACATGCACCCACCATAGGAACCTGCAACCAACTCCTACATGTCTACCCAAGAGACATGGGAGGATTAACACTGGAACATTCCCAGCAGGTTTATTCTTAACCGTCCCAAACTGAAAAAGACCCAAATGTCTGTCAACTGGTGAGCAGATAACCAAGTTGAAGTGTATCCATACAATAGAATATACTACTCAACCATGAAAAGGAATGGGCGACTAATGCATGCTCCAATGGGGGTGACTAAAAACCTTCGCTTGGTAACAAATCCAGACAGAAGAGGCCACGCACTGCATCATTCCATCCCTAAAATTTCTAGAAAAGGCAAAATAACAGTGGCAGGAATAAAATCAGGGATTGTCATCAGGACGGGAAGAAGGGATTGGCTGGGGTTGGGCGGCACAAGGGGCTTTTGTGGGGGCAGAAATGTCCTCTGTCCTGATTGTGGGGGTGGCACATGGCTGTGTGCCCTTGTCAAGACCTGTTGAATTGTACCCTTCAATCGGTGACATTTATTGCATATAAATTAGCTTCAATAAAGTTAATTTAAAAATACCTGCATACTCTTCCATACAAATGTGTTGGAACAGACAGTGCCATAAACAGTCAAAGCAAGGATCTGCTGCTGAGCACTGAGGGGTTATGGGAGGTTCTGGGGCAAGAAGAGCTTTTGGGGACTCCCTAAGGACTGAGGTGAGGACGGTGGGAAGGAGTGGGCAGTGTGGGTGGAAGGCAGGGGCTTGGGGACAGCAAAGGGGAGACCTGCAGCAGGGGCGCGGCTCTGGAGAACAAGGGAGCAGGGGCTATGGGGAGCGGCCGCTGGAGGGTTGGACAGATGCCAGGCCAAGGTGGGGTCAGTAGCACAGGTTCCCAGTTGAGTGGGGCTGGGATGGGACAGGAGGGAGTAACCTCCCCATCATGTGGAGGCTGAGTTGATGATGATGGGAAGGGCAGCAGGGGCCAAAAAGAGAGGGACGGCCCAGCACGCCATGCACTCAATGCCCAACGGGGCCCCCATTTAAGGTAAATATTTGTTTAACTGCACCGTGACACACAGTGTTTTCTGAATTTAAGTTTAACTCAGTTCAACAAATGTTTATGAACTGTCTACTGAGGAGAGGCATTGAAGTACAGAGATGAATCAAACACATACTTGAGCTTCAAAAGCCTGCCAGGTAAACAAATAATTACAAAACAGTACCATGCTAGAATAGAAAGCCAGCGTTGGGAAGCCTGTGTGATGGATCCCTGTCAGCAGAAGGAGTCGGGAGGGGGCCCAGAGAGAGGGGATCCAGAGGGATGGGGGTCCCAGAAGGAGGGGTCCTAAAGGGAGGGGGTCCAGAGGGAAGGGGAGTCCTAGAGGGAGAGGTCCCAGAGGGAGGGAGTCAGAGGAAGGGTGGTCCCAGAGGGAGGAGTCCCGGAGGCAGGGGGGCCCGGAGGGAGGGGTCCCTGAGAGAAGGAGGCCCGGAGGGAGCCAGATACACAGACCACAGGGCAGGAAGTTCCCAGCAGAGATATGACAAGCTGGCCCACTCTGTCCTGTTCATAAGACACTACTTTAATTTCCTTTCATTTATTCTCATGTCAGAATACGTCAATGAACCGAAATTTATAAATTCCATATCTCTTAGGATGGTGCTATGCACCTGTTAGGTATAAACAACGACAAATTTAATGTTACTGTGGTTAAGAATCAGGATTCTCAATGAAAAAGATGGTTGTCAAGTTTACTTGTATGCCAGCCACAGTCATTGGAAATGATTCGGCCTGTGCCTGCCCCAATCCACTGTTTTCACAGGAAAAATTGTGTGAATTGTTTTAAGGAAATTGTGTTGGTGACAGATCGGCATGGGTGTCACCTCAACGTGTAAAGAATCCTGTTCACAACTTGCTCCATCATCTCAAATCTCGGGCAGCAGTCACCAGCAGCTTGGAGAAACAGGCTGCAGATTTCCTATTAAGGAAATTTTGATGGTGAAGACAGTCAGAAAATTTTTTAGTAGATATTTATGTTCCTTCTTTAATGAACTGAGAACAATATACCCTGTTATCTACCAGTGGCAGATGAGAGATGCAGGGAAATGTGCTAAGTCCTGGGAACCAGTGAACCCACCCTTGCAAAGCAGCCCCTGCAGCCCATCTCACGCCGTCTCTTTGAGGTTCAGCACTTCCTATCTCACACGTGGTCCCCATGACGACCATTCTCACCAGATCTCACTGTGATGTCATTAAATCACATGTAAAATACATTCGGCTCAACTGATTCTTAAAGTGTAATTTTCTTCTCTTTGGAATTTAGGTATTCCCAAACAAGTGGGCAGAGAAATACTTCTAGAGCTTCTGTAGGGCATACTGTTCTTTGCAGGAGGAGTTTCAGGGGCTCTAAGGAACACTCATCTAATGACACACTTTAGAAATGTCATTTGACTCAATTTGTTTTTGCAGTTGAGAGGCTTCTTTTCCAATATTCAGCTGCCTCAAGTAAAGTGTCGATTATTGCTGTCCCCGTAACTCATTGGCACCCCCCATCTGAATGTTAGCCTCTCACAGGACTTGTGAATCCTTTCAGGCCCCTGGGGTACCCTGTAGGGCAGGTACACGAGAGCCTGACACCAAATGAGAGACTCATCATGTCACATCCCCTGAGTATCTCCTTCACCAGGAAGGCATGCCTCGTTGGCTGAGCTTTATCACATGTTCTGAAAACAAGAGAAGGCAGAATTTCTTGATTCCTGTTTTGCATCTCTCTACTCTTTTTTTAAAAAAATCATTTCAAAGCTACTCAGAGAATGTTGCAGTGAAGTTGCCTGACTCCAGTGAATGGTGCCTGTGAAGTCCAGGAGCACAGAGCTGGAGCAAGGAAGCTCAAAACCCATTTGCAGAGAGAAAGAAGACAAATGCCTCCAACATGCTGGGTGTTGGTTCCCAGCAGGGTGCTGAGGGCATTCTAAGCCGGTGCAGGAGCGTCTGGAATGGAAGTGGTGAGCCCTTGGGGGTCCGCGTGGGTTTGGTGATACTCAGTCTTCTCACACTGATTTCCAAGCCGTGGTGGTCACAGTGACTAAACTGCAGATCAGGGAGGTGTTACAGACATTGAACACTTACGATAAAATCTGAAACTTATAAGCAATCAAGAAGAGGAACCATGATCCAGGTGCAAGTACAATTAGGTGGCTTGCTAGGTGTCTGGACAATCGGCTCTGTGATACCACTTTGCTGGCAGGCTGGCACAAGGCCCTACTGACATTGCACTGATCTCGGCCTTCAGCTGTGTCCTGCCCATTGCTTCTATTGATGAGAGAGGCAAAAAGAGAGGAGGCAAGTTCATTAGGTCTAAAAACGTCAAGAAGCCTAAAAAGATAATTAATATATTGGATGACAGAATCAACATACAAATATTCTGGACAGAATCAAGCAATGGGTAAATCTAATGTGGTAAAATTCAGTAGGGAAAATAGAAGCTTCTCCACTTAGATTTACACAAGCAGGCTGGGTGCATTGGCTCACACCTGTAATCCCAGCACTTTGGGAGGCCAAGGCAGGCGGATCACTTGAGGACAGGAGTTTGAGACCAGCATGGCCAACATGGTGAAACCCTGTCTCTACCAAAAATATAAAGAAAATAGCTAGCTGTGGTGGTGCACGCCTGTAATCCCAGCTACTTGGGAGGCTGAAGCAAGAGAATCGCTTGAACCCGGGAGACGGAGTTGCAGAGAGCTGAGATCGTGCCACTGCACTCCAGCCTGGGTGACAGAGCTAGACTCCTTATCAAAAATAAAAAATAAAAATACAAAAATAAATAAGGAACTACACAGATATAAAATGAAAATGCAGCAGCCGCAAAAATCTTAAGAATTTTATTTGCTAGTAAGCTCACCAAGAGGCTGGTGAATCAGTACTGTGTGGCCACAGACATGCAGCCAGCCGGAAAGCCAGCCAGCTCTGCTCACCTCTGGATACTCTCCACCCTGGTCACTAAGGCTTTCCCACCCAATAATAGACACAGAGTGCAGAGGCTCCTGATACAGGGGACAGCACTTGTCGGCAGAATCATGGCTCCATGCCCAGGCCCTGACACAGGCACCAGAACCTGTACATGTGTTGCCTTACACAGCAAAAGGGACTTTGCATATGCCATGAAGTTAAAGATCTAAGGGCCTGGAGGTAGGCAGAGATCATGCTGGGTTATCTAGTTGGACCCACTGCAATCACAAGTCCTTAGAGGTGAAGAGTCCTTCTCCCCGGAGATGGGAGAAGAAAAGATTCGAAGGTGAGAGATTCAATGTATTGTTGCTGGAGTTGCAGACAGAAGAGGGGACCACAAGCTGAGCCATGTGGTTGCCCTGAGAAGCTAAAAAGGCCCTCTGCTGACAGCCAAGAGTGAATATGAGGATCGCAGTCCTACAGTCACAAAGCACTAAACTCTGCCCATGATTGGATTGGGCGAGGACCAGATCTCCTTGTAAACATGCAAATAGTACTTATTAGGGGAAAGAAGCCTGGGAGCCCCTATATAAAAGCACAGAATAGCTGGGCGCAGTGGCTCACACCTGTAATCCCAGAACCTTGGGAGGCTGAGGTGGTGGATCACTTGAGGCCAGGAGTTCGAGAACAGCTCAGCCAACATGGGATGCATCTCTCTGCCTAGTGTTTTTGTTATTGAATCATTAGTAAAGTTTGACATTAGGTAAGATCTATAGATCCTATGGATGTCTGCTTCAAAGATTCAAATCCTTGCATTAACACAATCTCTGTATTATTCTAATGCATACTTCAATTTAGGAACTGTTGCTTCTTGGGGAATTCAAGCATCCAGCATCTAAAAGTGAGTTCCAAGAGATGCTCTGGGTAGAAAGAAGGGAGGGAGACAGACAGGGGTGGGAAATGATTTCTCTGTGGCTGGTATATTAAGACATAAATAAGATGCTAACTACATCCTTCCCTGGTTTATTCCTATTAGAGCTTGTTTATCAATGGTCCTTCAGAGCCCTGCTGGAATAACTCAGTATTTCCCAAACCTTCTCACTCACAGAACCTTTTCAGTTCCTGTTCTTTGGAAACACTTTGGGAAATTTTTGAGGCCAGGAGTTCCAAGCTGCAGTGTGCAATTATCATGTCTGTGAATGGCCAGGGTACTCCAGCCTGGGCAACACAGCAAGACCTCATCTCTTTAAAAAAAAAGGTAGTTTATTATATGATGATATAAATCATATAATCTGACTACATAATCTATATAATCACATATATATGATTATATAAACCATATAATCAATAAGTCGACTGTATTAGTCTGTTCTGACGCTGCTAATAAAGACATACTTGAGACTGAGTAATTTATAAAGGAAAGAGGTTTAATTGACTCACAGTTCAGCATGGCTGGGGAGGCCTCAGGAAACTGACAGTCACGTCAGAAGGGGAAGCAAACACATCCTTCCTCACATGACGGCAGGAAGGAGAAGAATGAGAATAGCAAAGGGGGAAGCCCCCTGTGAAACCATCAGATCTCATGAGAACTCACTCACTATCACGAGAACAGGATACCACCCAATGATTCAATTATCTCCACCTGGTCCCTCCCACAACACGTGGGGATTATGGGAACTGCAATTCAAGATGAGATTTGGATGGGGACACAGCCAAAGCATAACACCGACCTAGAGGACTCTTCATTCATTCATCCAAAGACAGGTCTGAGCAGCTCCTAGGGGCCAATCCCTGTTCGGGGCAACAGCAGAGGGAAGACGAGAAGATGGCTACATGCACCCACCACCTGACTGCAGCAGCTCACAGGCCCCCCAGGGCTGGCATCACCTGACCCAGGGAATGTGGCAAAGGGTGCCACCAAGGCAAACACAGGAGGAATTGTTAGACAGTGTGCTGGTCCCCACACCAGCCTCTGAGTTGAAGTGCCTCCATTCCCCTAGCAATTGCATGAAACAAAATCGTGCAGGCCTCACATCTGATTGATTCTCTTCTCATTGTGGACATATGTTAGACTTAGAAACAAACTTGTATTAAAAGATATTTTTAAAGGCTTTTTCTCGCCTTACTTAGAGGCAAATAATGATAAGCTATACTTCAATATGTATTTTGTATTTTAGGCTTGAAATCATATAAATAAACTACCATTTTTTAGAGATGGGGTCTTGCTATGTTGCCCAGGCTATAGTGCAGTGACCATTCACAGGCACGATAATAGCACACTGCAGCCTCAAACTCCTGGTCTCTAGCTATCCTACCACCTCAGCCTCTAGAGTAGCTGGGACAACAAGCCACCACCCTGCTCATTTAAATGAAATGCAGATGTACTAACATCTCATGAAGATTAAATATATGCACATGGTAAGTAATAACTTAGCCTCTGAATTTCAATTTTAACACTTCAAAGATCCTGTTATCACACATTTTTATAAGTGTTACTTTAAGAAAAACTTAATTCCAGAATAATATTTCTAACATAGCATTTAAAAAGGTTACTTCAATTTTTATTGCAATAAAGTAATGTGGCTTCCTAGTACAATTTTTATTATGTATAATATGCAAGAGCGTATCTCAGAAAGTAATCGTTAATTTATTAATTCATTTAGAAATGAAAAGAATACCTAATTATACGTTCTGCTAAAAAGCAGAACCAGTGGAAAGAGGGAGGGGCTGCCCCCACTATAGGATTTAAGGCTGTGTTCAGTTCTCCAAACACAGCCACACTCATCTCCCTCCGGCCTTCCACCGTGCCTCTACCTTTTATGTTTTTGGACTTTGAGGGCATTGGGAGAACTCTAATCACAGGCAAATGGCCCCAGAAGAGGTGGGTAGCCGCAGCATACACTCTCAGGGAGACCAGTACTGGGGCTGGCTCTGTGGTGGTAGCAAAGAGAGAGGGCCAGTGAGAGCTGTGGAGGGGCGCTCCTCAAGAGGAGCAGGGGTTGGGGGAACCAAGCAACAGACCGACTGCCGTTGTTCATCCCTTTGGCCAACGACAGACTCTGCCCAAGAAAATTCAATATGGGGAAAACGTTAGCAATAGTTATCAAAATATTACTGGTAATAAAAACTGTGTTAACTTATAATTTAAAAACATTTAATAACTAGCTTAACAATGCGTTAAAATTAAGTTGTCAGGCAGTTTTAAATTTGTGCTTACTTTCATAAAGAGTACTGGCCCTGCAAAACAAGGAGCAAGAACTAGAGTATGTGTGTATGTGTTCATATGTGGGGGTGTGTGTGTGTATGTATATATGCATGTGTGCGTTTGTGCAGTGTGCATATGCCTGCATATATACATGTGTTTACATCATGTATGCATATAGGTATGTGTGTATATAGGTGTGCGCATGTGTGTATACAGGTGTATGTGTGTGTATGCATGTGTGTGCATGGGTGTATATTGGTGCCTGCATGTATACATACATGTGTGTATACATGCATGTGTGTGCAGTATGTGTATAACTCTGTGTGTACATATGGACGTGTATGTATGTATATATGCACACATATGTGTATGTGTGTGTTTGTGTGTGTGTGCATATGCTGTAAATTAAGTTCTAGTTACCTGCTGGGCATTAAAATCACTGGTTTACAGCTGCGTATCGCTTTTAAGCTCACAAAACCCTTTAAGGTAGACATCATACCCATTTTACAGATAGCGAGCCTGTAGCTCATCTAGGACTGTGAGTCCTGGTGAGACTTCCATTATTGTCTCTTACTCGCCATTCTAATTCACTTTGCCACCAGCAGGTCTTAGTGAAATGCCACAGAATTCCCACAAGATCTGAAATAATGTGTTTATTTTAAAACATCTTATTGATATCAGAGTTTCACAAACTATAATGGTAGGTGTTCAATACGTGTATGTTCTCTAAGTTTATTTGAATCACGGGCACACCACATTTTATGCTTTTTTAGATAAGCATCAGTGGAGCTGAAACTCTAGACTGACTTCCTTCTGCTTTTGAATGAGGGTGGCTAAGGAGGAGACCAGGAGGTTTGATTTTTTTTTTGTTTTCCCCCGGTGATTTGTTTATTAAGCTTCTGTGGGTTGTTTTTTTTTTTTTTTTTTTTTTTTCAGTTCCTTTTATTTCTTTGGAAGTTTGCTTTTATGTTTTCTGTTTTATTTGCAGAAATTACATCTTTAACCATTTAAAGGATAGCTTTAGTTACGGCCTTGCATTTTTGTTTTTCTTTGTAACGCTGATCTCTAGAATATCTATGTCTTGCTGCTAAGTGGACTTTGGAGCTGATCTCCGGCTGGAGTGCAATGGTGTGATCTCGGCTCACTGCAACCTCCACCTCCCAAGTTCCAGTGATTCTCCTGCCTCAGCCTCCCTAGTAGCTGGGATTATAGGCACATGCCACAATGCCTGGCTAATTTTTGTATTTTTAGTAGAGACGGGGTTTCACCATGTTGCCCAGGCTGGTCTCGAACTCCTGACCTCAGGTGATCCACCCAGCTCGGCCTCCCAAAGTGCTGGGATTATAGGTGTGAGCCACTGCACCTAGCCTGGGTCCTTTTAATATCACCGTGTATTATTTTCTGGTCATAAGATACTGGCTTCATAATCACAGTGGCATTGGCAGCCCTCATGAGAGCTTTGCAACTAAGACTTGTTGAAATTTCCACCTTGTCAGTTTCTCTTAACCCCCCTCACAAACTCCTTCCTGCTCGATCTTAGGCTGCCTTGGATGCCTACTCATCAGCCTTCATTGCATAAATGACTTACTGCCTCCAAAATATTTCTTAGCTTAATTTTTTTGTTTTCCAAAATCTTTCAGTGTATTTGATCAAGTAAAGAATCACACTCCTCTCCACACTGATGCCCTGAGGATATCTCCTGTGTGAGGAGCAGGTGCCCAGACCATCACCCAAGCTCCAGTGCAGGGAGCGAGTATGAAATCCCTTACTATCCACTTAGAGGAAAAGGGGGCTTCCTAAAACCGTAAAGTCAATGCTTTCAGGAAAGGAGGTCTGCGTCGTTAAGCATAAACACAGTCCATATGCCAGCATTCTGGAAGATTAATGGGTCAAACAGTCCCATTCCTGTCAGACTAGGGGAATCAAAGAGGTTACATTTTTGAAAGAAAAGTTTCAGGGGCCTTGGCATGCTCACCTCAGGCAGTACTCTGATCCACTCCCTTCAGCCTCACTCCGAGCCTCACAATCTGATGATTCCAGGTCCCCAACGTGATGACCATCTGTCAACAAGATGCAGCTTCTAGCGGTCATTAAGAAAAAAGCTGTGAGCTACTAGAATTGCCCAAAAGCAAGTTCTGGATCGCCACTTCCTATTGAAAAGTAACGCCTATTTGCCAAATGCAAATGGTTAACCATGTATATCCTGTAGGGTATTGAGTAATCGTAGGATCCCTGAAATCAAAGCCCTACCAATGGTAAAGTGGTGAGAAAGTGGGAGGCATTGTAGCTCCCCAGAGGAAGACAGCCTTTGTGTTGGTTTTCAATTTGCAGCAATGAGTTTGTAACCAAACTTTCATACTCCTTTACCCGACTATCTCCTGGGAGCAAGGAGTGTCTGCAAGCCGACTGGGAATATTCGGGAATGCTTGGAAGAGGCCATGTGAGTTAAAGAGCTGGGTCGGGAGCACTTTTGTTTGGAGTCAGTCAGTACTGGCTCCACCCTGAAAGCTGTGCAGCCACAGAAGGGCCACTGAGCCCCAGCAAGCCTCGGTTTCCTCTTTTAGAAGAAAGACCATGACAGCTCTAACCTCAGAAGGTTCCGAGAAATAGCCAGGCCCATCCACGGAAGCCCAGGAACAGCGCCTGGAGGAGAGGTGGCTGTCCGTGCATATCAGCTATTATTACCGGATACTTTGAGACCAAGATGAGCCCCTCAATCAAAAGCGGGGCACCTAATCTTCATGTGGCACAGAGACATAATCTCTGGATGACAGTGGGAGTCACTGCCCCATCATTAGACATATCAAGAAAAACAGCTGACAACAAGTCACTCAGAAATTTATTTTTAGATGCAAGTGATTAAAACAATAGAAAAGAACCCTAGAATCATAAGGTTGTTCACACCTGGGTTGTTGAGAACCACATCTCAGGAAATAACAAAAGTTTTACAGACTAGAGGTTCATGATCAATTCGCAGCCAGGCTGATGGACTCACACTTTCTCCACCTCCCAGTGCACTGTGCCTCCCCACCCCAGGCTGCCCACAAGGCCCCACTGACTGCTGCCCAGATCTGCTCTGTCTTGACCACACCTTATCCGGGTCTCTCCTTCCTGCAGAGCCCTGAGCTCCACGTCCCCAAGCCTGAGCGAGCCTGAGAAGCTGGAGTGCACCTCTTGTCATCTCTCTGGGGAGCCAGCTGGACACAGCAGGACCTGTGTTCTGCTCATCCCCACTGGCCATTTTCCTGGGCTTGTACAGGGTCTCCTCCAAAGACCCTGCTGGCCCCAGTGGCTTCTCCTTACTGGATAAAAGAAGGGCCTTTTCGATTTGAAGCGCTTGCAGACGTACGGTCATGGGATCCTCTTGCTTCCATCATCCCTTTCCCTGCCTTACAACAATCCTTCCAAACAAAGCCTCTCCTAACTAAGTCCTGGCTGTTTTCCTCTAACAGAGCTCACAACTTCCTTCACCCTGGGTGGCCTGTCCCTCCTCCATCTGAGAGGAGCCCAGGGGCGCTGCTCCCCAGTAGTTCACCCCAACCTGAAACCTGCTTGTTATTGGGTGGGGAACAAAGCAAGACCCTCCCCTCTGATCTTCCAACCCCTCCCCTGCTACCTCAGCTCCATCCCCTTCTCCTCACTTCCAGCATCTCCCCTGAGGCTTCTGCTTCCTGTAGAAGGGCTGCCCACAGGAGAAAGAAACAGGCTGCCGGGGAACACCCCTCCTGCGTTCTCAGGTGCCCTCTAACACTGCCCTTGGATGGTCTTGCTTAGTGTGAAGGTAAGAAAGTAAGCCCTTTTATAGATGATTAGCCCTGGCAATGCCTGCCTGGAAAGAAAAGAAAGAAAACGAAAAACAGACTGGACTCTGCAGGGGACCAAAAATGAACATTAAGTAACCAGAAATGTAACGTGTTGAACAAAACCGCGTTGTGTGGCCACGCAGAGGGTGAGGGACCCAGGAGGCCCAATGACACCCCTTTCCTTGCAGAGCAAAGAGATTCACTGCCACTGTGGGGGCCCCTTCAGTTAGACTGCACAGAGGCAGGGATCTGGAGGTCTCCAAGAGCGGCCTCCTCCCTGTGACTCCCTCCCTGCCCCAGAAGGGAAGGCAGTGGATGGAGATTGCGACCCTGCTGCTGACTGGCTCCCAGCCTGGACCGGTTGCCTTTCCTTTGAGAGCTGAGGCAGATGCACCACATGGCACTGACCTCTGCAATGCTTCTCATGTCTTTTACCCCATATTCCTTCTGTAGTTCCAAGTCAAATCCAAATTATATGTCACCCTGAGAAAACTGAGACCCATTTGGTTTTTCTCTCTCTAAAAATGCCCCCATATTAAAGATCCTCTTAGATCTCACTCTTATTGAACCTTCCTCAAGTTTAAAATCACACCGTTCATTTGCATAGACACTGTGAGGCACATGAAAGGCAAGAAATGTGGTTTACAGTCACATGTTTCATAACAATAATTTTCCAGGCAGAAAATTCCACATTAATGTCAAAAGTTCATTCCGAACAAAAGCCAGGGACAGTTTGATAAATTCAGATAATAGTCATAAGGAGTTGCTTTAAAACTCACGTTGAGGCATTTCTAGGAAAGTCATCTGCCTCTGGCTACAACCCTACAGAGGACGCTGTGTACGGTTCAGAATGGGTCACCATGACCGTTTCTCCTTGTGATTGCCTTTAATTCACAAACAGGTCCTGCACACACTGGAGGCCACAGCACACACACTGGAGGCCATGGCACACCATGTTGTGGACATTGGTCATCTGGGTGTCAGTCATCTTTTGAAATTATCAGCAAAGTTGAAAAGACAGTAAATGCTTTGTTAACCCCTAAAGTAACACTCTGTACAGACTTTGAGGAAGTCAATGTGGTGAACTGGTTGGGAATTCTTGCTGAGATACCAGGCAACAGCAGTGTCCCATGTGCCAGCCACATGGGGGAGCCCCCCAGCCCAATCGAGCCTTCGGATGACATGGTTCCCACCCATTCTCTGATGGTACCTACAGTGGGGGCCCCAACTGAGAAGCACTCAGCCGAGCCCAGTTGACCTTCAGAGCCATGAGACATTGTAAATAAATCACTGTTAAAGCCACCATGATTCAAGGTGGTGGCTAAACAACAATGAATAAGCGGGACAGCTTTCTACTCTCATTGTGTGCACAAAACTTCTGAAGTAATGAACATGTTTTTTAAAAAAACAAAACAAATTAAAATAAAAGCCTCATTTGTGTGTTTTTTAAAAACCCTCCCCAGGAAAGCCTAGAGTGAGCACAGGTGCTGGGAGTGGAGGGACAGGAAGAAGAAATCTACAACAGTGACGGCGGGCAGGCAGCCACAGGCTCACACATTGCAAAAACATAGACCACCGAGCCCAGCAGTGCTTGGATCTGTGTTACGTGGTTTGGATCTATATCTTTTTCTCAACAATAAAGTAAAAAACAAGACTACTTAACAAATTATGTCAGCAAATTCTCTAGTAGGGACAAAAACACATTTTATAGGAGGAAGTACAAGCTGTGCTGACACCTTGAATTTTGGAGTTTACAAAGACGTCAAATGGTGTATCCTTCAATGCTCACTGCATATGCTAATACATTCGGGCCTGGGGAGACACTCTGTGTTATTCTACCCCATAAAGTAGCTGGCCTGAAAATTACTCTCTCAAATAGCCAGGAGAACACCTGTTATACATTATTTTTCAGATACAAATCATTTGTTCAGATAATTACTGTGTACAGCACACAAGGTACAGAAATAGTTAAAAGTGTGCCATTTGCTTCCCACCTTTCAGGAATTCATATAGTTGGAAAGTTGAGGCCTAAATACATGACAATACAAGCAACATGTGATGCACAGAGAGCCTGTGTGTGATGAATCCGTGAAGAAATGCCACAGGGAGAGTCCAGTTCACAGGAGGGAGCACACAGGAGCCCCTTCAGCTCCAGCCTCCTGGACTTCAGGCTCTTAGTGAAGGGCTGGGACTCAACCAGGAAGGTGATTCAGATCTGACCAGGTAGGCAGGGGAAGGAAGGCAATTCGGGGACAAACAGCATGAGCCTGGGTGGGGAGGCAGAAAGGCACCAAGGTGGAGAGCAGTGAGGACAGGTAGGGGCACCAGCCCTCAGTGGGGAACTGGGGAGGGTGACTGCAGGACCGGAATGCTGGCGACAATGCAAAGACACAGATGTCTGTGGGCCGTAGAGGGACGGGGAGCAAGTTTACAGTAGGGAGAAGAGCAGGGCACAGGGCAGGTGCACCCTCCTCCTGGCGGCAGCCCTGCCCGACGTCACAGAGCAGGGAAGGAAGCCGGGACCATGGGCGTCCAGCATGTGGGGCTGACCCTCGCCATTTCACCTGTTCGGTTTCATTAATCCTCCCTACAGGCCCAGGGGCCCTGAGGTTGTCATAGTCCTCCCTAAGTGACAGATGAGAAAACTGAAACTTGGAGGAAAAACACAG
Source organism: Macaca thibetana thibetana (assembly GCF_024542745.1). Classification (NCBI taxonomy): domain Eukaryota; kingdom Metazoa; phylum Chordata; class Mammalia; order Primates; family Cercopithecidae; genus Macaca; species Macaca thibetana. The sequence goes on along the minus strand of NC_065581.1, from coordinate 165,262,736 downwards.
CTTCTTCAAGTTCATATGCCAATAAGTTGAGCAGCCAATCTCAAAGCCATGTCATCTGATCCAAAGTTCATACCTTTCTGGGATACATGTGAAGAGAAAATGATTTAGGGAGACATTTTGGAAAATATCAGTAAGGAACAAGCAGAAAGGGAATCAAGATGATGCCAAATTTTACATCGGGACAGAAATACGGAAATCAAACTGAAAACTTACTTTTTATTTACTAATTTATTTCTACACGGAAGAACAGTTACAGAAACTGGTCTAAGAGGGAAGAAAACGGATGTCATTTGAAGTACCTGGAATGTGAAGAGATTGATGTTTTGTGTAACTGAAAATTCTTGGAGATTCTTGACATGACTTTAGATTCATGTCAAGAATCGAAAGTCACTTTTCAAGTTAACCTCTAGATGTCTGTCTTCTAATCAATACATAAGGATTTTAGATTTGCAAATGATTCATGCGAAGATCAAAGACAAAGTTCATGCCTCACACAGCATTAGGTGCACAGTGACAGCTTTGTGACTATGATGATTGTGGTGGTGGTGGAGATGGGATGGAAGTTACCGCTACTGAGTCATAAAGAGGGGCTTAGCAAGAGATGCAGGGACAGTCTCGCATGGAGAGGTTGTAATTAAACTCAGAGATGCAGATGGAACCGCTGGGAAGTTGGGCTCATGTTTACAAAGCAGAAGGACAGATTCAAGTTGGAAAAGAGACACTTCAGAAGCAGCCAGAGGATAGGTCCCAAAATATTAGTACAGTGTCTTTAAAGAAAAAAAAAACCCCCTGCAGAGCGAAGAATTTGAGGACTGAAAAGTGACATGTGTGTTTCATCACTACTGCTCTCAGTGCTCTTTGAGACAAAATTTCTTAGAATGTCCGAGTGAAAGCTTAACTAAAGGGTTTAAGAAGGAAGACTACATTGAGGGAATAGAGACCACAGAGGTAGAAAACGTTTAAGGACTGACGGGGAGACTCAAAAAAGAGAATAGAGGTATGGTGAGAGCAAACACAAGTGAAAGGTTATTTCGTTAACTGTGAAAACAAGCAGGTAGCACCTTCCATTTCCCTCAACCCAGATCTCTCCAACACTCTTCTGATGAAAGATGCAGCTGTGGTAGGCAGAGATGCAGAGACAGTGGTGAGCAGGGAGGCAGGCAGGGACTGTGGTGGGGAGAGATGCGGGGAAGGTGGTGGGGAGGGATGCGGGGACGGTGGTGGGGAGGGATGCGGGGACTGTGGTGGGGAGGAATGTGGGACTGTGGTGGGGAGGGATGCGGGGACTGTGGCGGGGAGGGATGCGGGGACCGGGGCGGGGAGGGATGCGGGGACGGTGGTGGGGAGGGATGCGGGGACGGTGGTGTGGAGGGATGCGGGGACCGTGGTGGGGAGGGATGCGGGGACGGTGGTGGGGAGGGATGCGGGGACCGTGGTGGGGAGGGATGCGGGGACGGTGGTGTGGAGGGATGCGGGGACCGTGGTGGGGAGGGATGCGGGGACGGTGGTGGGAGGGATGCGGGGACGGTGGTGTGGAGGAATGCGGGGACGGTGGTGTGGAGGGATGCGGGGACGGTGGTGGGGAAGGATGCGGGGACGGTGGTGGGGAGGGATGCGGGGACGGTGGTGGGGAGGGATGCGGGGACGGTGGTGGGGAGGGATGCGGGGACGGTGGTGGGGAGGGATGCGGGGACGGTGGTGGGGAGGGATGCGGGGACGGTGGTGGGGAGTGATGCGGGGACGGTGGTGGGGAGGGATGCGGGGACTGGGGCGGAGAGGGATGCGGGGACGGTGGTGGGGAGGGATAAAGAGGCTGTGGTGGTCGGAGATGCAGCAGTATTCTCGGACACTTTCCATCTGAGCACCCAGAACTCTGGTTTTCTAAGAAGGTTTTGTGCTCAGCCCTCGGGAACAGCGCAGAAGTGGACAGGAATCAGTGACAGATGATGGACAGCCCTCCGGCCACAGGAGGACGACAGGAGTCACCCTCCACCCACCACGGGAGGGTAGGGAACCCTCACCCATGGGACGGGTCAGCATCTCCTGCAGCATTATCCTCCTGGCTCTTCCTGTTGGACTCCCAGGGTTACGGGGCCAACTCTCCCAGTTTTCCAGAGACTTCCGGGAGAGTAGGAACGTCTGTGCTAAAATCAGGACAGTGCTGCCACAGCAGGAAGGCCGACTACTCTGGGGCTAGTGGAAGTGCAGGCGTCCAGGATTGGGAGGCGGTCGCCCTTCTCTTCTGCAATGGTTAGGGTACCCCTGGGTGCCTCTCTGCTAGGGGGTGGCATAGGCGGGAAGCCCGGACACCTGAGAAAGCAAGAGGGTCGGTGGAAATGAGGGGCGGGGTGGAGCGGGAGACCGCGGGAGCGGCTGCGTTGGTGTGTGAAGGGTGCCCACAGGGAGAAATAGCAGCTCTACTCTCAGTTGAAGCAAAAGAAAAACTCTGGCCAAAAGTCATGCAGGTGGGAGGAGGTGGCTTGGGCTGGGAGGAGGGAGGACACGTTTCCCGGCACGGATCTGCCGCGCTGTGGGCTGAGAGGAGGCCTCAGAGAAAGGCCCAGCTGCCTCTTGTGCTGAAGGAAAGGGTGTCAAGCCAGAAAGGTCAATTTGATCTAAAACAGAAAGCGTCCGGGGTGCTGGAAAGACAGAATTCCCAAGAGGGAGCGAGGGCGGGGAGGCCCCTATGAAAGACTCCAAGGCTCTGGAGAGTTCAGGAAGGAGACGGCGGCATAAGAAAGCGCTCCGTCCTGCTCCAGCACAACCTCGGGAATGTTCTCCAGAGACAGAGCGAGGAGTTCAGCATCGTCTCTCGTGATCTCTTCTGGCAGTGGAACCCTGGAGCTTTTCAAGAAAGGAGACACGGCCGGGCGCGGTGGCTCAAGCCTGTAATCCCAGCACTTTGGGAGGCCGAGACGGGCGGATCACGAGGTCAGGAGATCGAGACCATCCTGGCTAACACGGTGAAACCCCGTCTCTACTAAAAAATACAGAAAACTAGCCGGGCGAGGTGGCGGGCGCCTGTAGTCCCAGCTACTCGGGAGGCTGAGACAGGAGAATGGCGTGAACCCGGGAGGCGGAGCTTGCAGTGAGCTGAGATCCGGCCACTGCACTCCAGCCTGGGCGGCAGAGCGAGACTCCGTCTCAAAAAAAAAAAAAAAAAAAAAAAGAAAGGAGACACAACAACAATGCTCATCCACACCTGCTGGCTGCTCCCTCCTGGTGGCAGCTACGGCTTCAGAAATGAATTCCACCTCACCAGTACTCATTCGCTTTATAATGCCTGAGGATCTTTGAACTAGGAGGAAAATGGGGAGCTCTTCAGAGCATCCCTCTTGAAAAATTTTCTTTGAGGTCTCAAATGTAAACTTCCAACCCTGACCATGACATTCTAGATACAGCCTCAGTTTTGCAAAATTTTAGCAATAAAAGTGAGAAACTGACACAAGTATGAGAAGAGACATGAAAATCATAATGGGGTTTGTGTAAGGAGGTAGAAATGTAAGAAATGTAATAATTACAAATTTCTCTTTGTGCTTTCATTTAGTAACAAAATAAGTTGGTTGTATAATGAAACAGAATTTCTAAGGAAAGCAAAAGGACTAATTACAGTGACTATTATGGACATCACTAATTTTCACTGCTGGAAAAATAACACCTTCTAGATGTTTCCAGATACACTATTGTCTGAGTGCGGCCATAGTCACAATTTCTTTCTGTGTTAGTTTCCAGAACAGTGTACAATACTATTTTGCTTCAAGTGAGATATAGAAAATATAGGTTTTTGGACGAGGCACCCTGCTTAAACACCAGGAATGTGGAAAAAGACTTATTGTTGAACCAACAAGACTTTATGATTAATGAAGTAGCTCTCAAAAGCTCTAAAACCGACTTCCAGCAGAATCAGGTTTCCTCTGACTTACTTACAAATCTCGCAATCATATTCCACAAAGTTGTGTTCGACTGCCAGAAAGGACAGGTCCACTCACAGAATGAGGACCGCAGAAAGCCTCCTTTGCCATTCTACAAGATCTAGAGGGTGCCAGGCACTGGGGTCTGGCTGGCGCACTCTCTGACCCGCCAGCCAATGTCAGGGTGGACCAGTGAGACCCCCACCCAGCGTCTGAGGAGGGGGCAGCACAGCCCCCGTTAGGCCGCCGCTGTCTTGGCGATGTATGTGGGAGCAGACAGATTCTTTACAGAACCTGAAAAGACTCATTCTGACAAAAAGATCAAAGGAAAATGACTGATTTTATTACATAGTCATTTAATTACACTCACAAGGCTGATTTTTCAATTTACTAAAACATCTGTTTGTCTACCAGAAAGAAATCTGAAAGCTCCATTCTTTTTAAGTTGGGGACCTCCTATCGAATGATCTTGCAGTTGGATAATTACACAAATTTATGTGTCTAAAGCCTCCTCCCTTGGATCTGTGAAGACATTCTCGCCTCAGGTCCTCATTGGACGCAAATCTAAGGGCCGGGGCCTCCCCTGGGATTCACAGCGCTGCTCAGTGACCCAGATTCAGAGTGCTAATTTCCATTACTGTCTGCCGGGAACAGCCCCACTGACTTATAAACTGCTACAGAAATGAAAAAAGGTGACGTGTGCACAGTGACATCAGAGCCACAGGCTGGTTACAGCCGCCGTCACAGCAAGCCTCGGCCAGGAAGCTCTGCATAGAGAAGAGGGCCCTGCTCATCTCCGTGCCAGGGTTTGAAATTTAGGCTACTCAATGGCAGTAACTCCTCTGAAATATGAAGTGATGCCTCTGGACTGGGGTTTCCTATGCCTGGAGGAAGGATTTCCAAGTGTACTGTGCTAATGAATTGCCTCTCCTTGGGGTTCAAATGCAGGTTCTGACTAGGTAGACGAGGGCTGGGTCCTGCAGTCCTGTGATTCTGAACTCCTCTTGAGGTCTACCACTGCTCAGAAGACCACCTGGGAGCAGGAGGGAGCTAGACCTTCTCAGCTAAGTCACGTGATTTATAACCCGTCAAACCTCCATCTCCACCAGCCCCTAGGATCTCAGGCAGCTGGTGTGGCAGGAGATGGGGACGGCACAGGGAGGATGATGTCCTCATAACATGAGCCTAATCAAGGGAAGGTGAGGAGGAAGAGACAGAAGCTGCCAGAGAGACCTCCCACACCCAGCTCTTGGTCTCTGGCGCGGGCTGGCGAAGGGCCCTGCTTTGCATCTTTTTTTTTTTTAAATGGAGTCTCACTCTGCCGCCCAGGCTGGAGTGCAGTGGAGCAATCTCAGCTCACTGCAAGCTCTGCCTCCCGGGTTCACGCCATTCTCCTGCCTCAGCCTCCCGAGTAGCTGGGACTACAGGCGCGTGCCACTACACCCGGCTAGTTTTTTGTATTTTTAGTAGAGATGGGGTTTCACCATGTTAGCAAGGATGGTCTCAATCTCCTGACCTTGTGATCCACCTGCCTCGGCCTCCCAAAGTGCTGGGATTACAGGCGTGAGCCACCACGCCCAGCCCCTGCTTTGCATCTTGATCCTGTCTGCTGCAATGCGGTTGTCAGAGCCCAGAGCCGCGTCTGTCATAGTTGTGTGATCTGGCCCCTACCCGGGTCATGGCTGGCCAGTCCACCCCACCCCACCCTGACAACCTCTGCTCATAAGATCTCCTGTCTATTTTATCCTGGAACCTCTGCCTTGCCCTGCCCTTTCTCCTTTCTTTGTTCCATTTTCCCTTTCTTCATCTATCAATCTTCTCATTCCACCCCCCAAAATAGGAGCGCTTTTAAAAGTAAAGAGGAAGGCATGTCTTACCTAGATGCTCCGTCCTCTCTGACAGTCAACTGAACACTGAAGGATGCACTGGCTGTTTACTATATTTTCCTCAGTAACACAGCAATGTCCAACCAACATTTTGGTCTTGGGGAAGCCTATTCCGAATTAACTTTCAACTGATCATTTTAAACATTTAAAACTTGGGACCTGATGGGTGAAAATATTGCTAAGACATATGATGAGATTTCTGGCTGTCTCCAGGGGAGCTGGGCATTGTCCAACCCTGCCTGGGCCCCATTCGTGGAGCCGCTGGGGACGTGTGCTTTCTCATCTGCAGCAGCACACCAGGTTCCACACTGAGATCCTTCCAATACTTGGAACTACTGTATCTGCTTCCACATTAAATGGGTTCATGTGAGGTCGACTGAGTTGCCCTCTCTGTGTTTTGGGGTTCTTCCAGCGCACCTCTTGACTGCACCTGGCCATCTGCCATTCCTCATCACTTCCAGCATGCCTGACTCCAGCAGGTGACAGTCCCACTGAATGTGCCACTTCCAATAAGCTCTGCGCTGGGAAACCAAACAGCCCCCTTATCAGAACTGCGCCTAAAATAGGAGCCAGTGTATGTGAATGTGCACCTGAGGGTCTCCCCTGGGAGAAAAGCACACCAGGTTTGGGTACGGGCTTTGTGGTATCTATTTTGGGGCAGAGTCTCTCTGGGTTCATTTCCTCTTTCTCAGGCTGCCTTAGAGGTTGGTATTATTAGATAGGAGAGCTCCAGGTAAGTCAGGCCTTAGAGGTTTCAGATGTTTAATTAGGGAAGACATAATGCAAAATTAAAGCAAGTGCCTCTGAGATTGTCATGCAAATGGAATCGCAATATTGTTAAATGACATAAATACATTCACCCACAACACAGTGAAACTGATTGTCACTTGTTTATCACTTTCACTTGGGAGGCGATGGTATCACTAGAACTCCTTCTGATGCATCACAGCATCAAGAATTCTCTTGAAGCAGAACCATCCATGTATCCAGGGACATACGTTCCAGACACATCTGTGCATTCCATGGAGCTGGCTCTGGGCTTGTCTGTGTCTCCCCCACCTCACCCCTACCCCACCTTTGTCAGCACGCTGTGGCTCTTTCCTCCCTCCTGGCCTGTCCTCCTCACCTGTGATGCCGCCTGCTGCCCTTGTTCATCCCAACCTCCCTACACACAGCCAGCCCCTCCACCGAGCCTCGTTCATGTTAGATCCACCAGCACCCCCTGTTCTGCAGCAGTCACAGCCCCCAGGGTGAGCTCAAAACCTAAGTTTGGGAGGCATGTTCCATTTTGGTTTGTGGGATCTGCATTTCTTCCTTATAGTTATGGTTCATAGAGATGACTGCTCTTTCAAAGGTGATTGTGGTCTATTAGATCATTTCCAATGTCTCTATACTTCTTTCTCTAGTGCTAGTCAAAAGTGACTTGCAGATGGTATGGAATGTCTTTGTGAGATAGAAAGAACACAGATAGGATCAGAAAAATCTGCCTCCCAACCCTCCACGGCCATCTTCTGGCTGTGTAACTTTACCTCCCTAACTCTTTAAAGTAGCCCAACACCTACCTGCCAGGATTGTCTTCAGAATTACGTAAAATAACACGTACCGAAGTCTCTAGAATAGAGCATGTCACATAATAGACTCACCAAAGGTTAGCATCTCTTCTTTCTTTTTGGCATGACTAAAGTAGCCTAAATAAATAAATATTTACAATGCATGACTTATATGATAACATAAACGTTTATAATATTCTATTACCTCCAAAGCATAAAACAATTACTGAGACAAAAGAAATACAGTATTTTCTAAATTCCAAGACAAAAATAAAAAACTTACCAATAAAGAAGAAGGTGTCTGTTCCACAAACCAGCAGCCACAGTTTTTTCTCTTAAATGTCAGACTTTGAAAAGGTTGAGATTTCTGTTCACCAGCGTATACATGCGGGCCCTCTCTTACTGATGACCACGGAGTCCTGGGGACCTTCCTGTGCTCCCAGCCCAGCTCTCCTCTCCGGCCGCACTACTGCCTCCTTCACCCATACACTGGGTGGTGTGCTGGGCTGCCCTCCTCACCACAAGTTTTATTCCTCAGCACATACTTCAGATCACAGAAAGAAGACAAATAAGGTGGAGGAAGGAAGATGGGTTGATGTAACTAGGTCACTTGGTAATTTCAATTTCAGATGTAAATTTTTCTTTGTTTCAGAATTATTGATCTGTGGAATATTTCTTGATTCTTCTTGGAAATTATGAATTAATTCAAATGATTGTAAAGTTCTCTGAAAGGCTCTACAGGTTTCTTAAGAGAATTTAAAAAACCTGAAAATACCATATGACGTATGCTTTATGAGTAAACACATAGTGAATAGAGAATCAGTATCCCACCAATATCCCACTGCAGGTCAGTGGCAGCCACAAAAGAAGGCATACCCCAAGTGTAAAGGAGAGTTTCCACCCTCAAAATACTCATGTTGTTTTGTTAGCCATTTTCTACAATCTGTGGCCTCATGTCACAACTTAACTGATTTGAGGACACAGAAAACCCTGAGTTTCCATACTCCCAAGGCAACTGTCAGCCCTCAGTTTAAGAATAACCTTGTAATTTGAGGGGAAATCTAGGTTACCTTCTCCACCTAGGTCTACAATAAACAAGCTATAAATCCCCTAAGGAAAGTCCAAAAATTATCTCTTGATAGGCAAAGCCAACAGCTTCTGCAGGGACAGAAGTGAGAGTCTACAACTCTAGTTCGTCCACCCCTCTCCTTCCTTTTTCAAATGATTATAAATCATTTTTCAAATGATTATAAATAGCATTGTTAATGCATTTGTAATACAATTTAGAAAGTACTTATCATGTTTATTATTTCATTTAATCCTGACAAACAATTTTGGGAAAATGGACATTGTGACTTTCATTTTGTAGATGGAAAGAAATCAGCACAAAATGCGTTGAGTAATCTCCCAAGAAGGTATGAGCCAGGAGTAGTGAATTCAGAAAATAAGCCCTAGGTCTTCCACGTCCTCTTTGTACTACACGGCAGTTCAGTGATTCCTCCAGTAAACACTTCCTGATGCCCACTGTGTGCTGGGCACCGCTCCAGGCACAAGGGATACAGCAGTGACTAAAACAAGTAAAAGTCTTGGCCTCATGGGGTTTCCATTCTAGTCATGCAACACAGGTAATAACCAAAAAAAAAAAAAAAAAAAGAATGAAAAGATATGTAGTATGGAAGTTGGCCAATACCATGGAGAAAAATCAAGCAGGGAAGTAGGTGGGGATTGTTGAGTCTGTTGCCATTTCAATGAGGGTGAACAGGGGAGGTTTCACTGTGAATGCGGCATTTAAATAGAGCCCCTGAAGAGGGGAAGGAGTGAGCCACGTGTGTACCTGGAGGAAAAGCACCTTGGGTGAAGTCCTCGATGCAGAATTTGCCTGACATGTTCAAAGCAATGAAGGAGCTCAGTGAGGGTGAGGTGAGCCAGGGAGGGATGAGAGCTGCAGTCAGAGACTAGGGGCTGGTCGCAGGGCCTCATAGTCCGCTGCATGACTTTGCCTCCTCCAGAGGAGACGGGATGCTACTAGAACTTCGGAGTGACATTATCTGACTTCCATTCTAGGATGGCTCTGTCAGCAGTGTTGAAAATGGTTTCAAGGGATTTCAGGCAGAATTAGGAAGACATCCGGGTAAGATATGAGGGGAGTGTTGTGGAAACAAAGTCAACAGGATTTACTGGCAGACTGGATGTGAGATTTGACAAAAGGACAAGCATAGAAGATGGGTCCAGGTCTCTGGCCTGTGCAGTAAAAGGTGCTCATTCAACACGATGGGAATATGAGGGGGAGGCGGGTCCGGGGTGGGAGGGTGTGTTCACAGGAAGCCGGTTAAGAAATTGAGACATTAAAGCAGCCCCCAGAACATCCCGGTGCATATTCACAGGAACCAAGACATGGAACCAACCGATGTGTGCATCGGCAGAGGTATGGGTGAGGAAAATGAGTTGTCTATACCCGTGGAATGCGACCCAGCCAGAAAACAGAAGGAACTACTGGCGTGCTCCGTAGGATGGGTGGAACTGGAGGACGTTACGCTAAGTTAAACAAGCCAGGAAGAGAAAGTTAAACGCCGCATGTTCTCACTCATGTGTGGAAGCTAAAAAAAAAAGTGGATCTCAAAGAAGCAAAAAGAGAACAGAGGATGCTAGAGGCTGGGAAGGGGAGGAGGAAGAGGATAGGGAGGGTTTTGTGAAAGGACACAAGATCACAGCTAGACAGGAGGAATAAGTCCTTGTGTTCCACGCCACTGCAGGATGATCAGAATTTATATCATATCACTTAAAATGGCTAGAAGGAGGATATTGAACTTTCCCAACATGAAGAAATGATAAGCGTTTGAGGTGATGGATATACCAACCACCCTCCTCTAATCACGGTACATCACACCTATTGAAGCATCACTATGTACACCATAAATATGTACAATGATTATTTGTCGATTAAAAATAAAGACTAGGCTGGGCCTGGTGGCTCACGCCTGTAATCCCAGTACTTTGGGAGGCCGAGGCAGGCAGATCACGAAGTCAGGAGATTGAGACCATCCTGACCAACAAGGTGAAACCCCAGCTCTACTAAAAATACAAAAATTAGCCAGGCGTGTTGGCATGTGCCTTTAGTCCCAGCTACTCAGGAGGCTGAGGCGGGAGAATCGCTTGAACCTGGGAGGTGGAGGCTGCAATGAGCCGAGATTGCACCACTGCACTCCAGTCTGGGTGACAGCCTCTGTGTCAAAAAATAAATAAATAAACAAAATAAAGAATAAACAAGAAGATTCCAGTGCAGATATCAGGTGTGCTCAGTGAGAAATGGAATTGAAGGTGGAGCTCTGGCAGGGGGCGTGCACTGAGGAGCCACCAGCATGCAGATGGATGAGGTCACCGAGGCAGCGAGAGCAGATGGCCAAGAGGAGCAGGCGCCTCCAGATGGAGAGAACGTCCTGCTATGTCAATGCTGCTGACCACAAGCAGCATAAAACTGAAAATTGACCACTGCATGTAGCAACTTGAAGATCACTGTGGTCTTGGAGTAAGATCAAGCTTCAGAGCCCCCACCCAGCAGCCCTTGAAGACTTGGAGAACCCACAGGGCAGGCACATCTGGGACCCGCCCCGCCTGGCACACACCTGGCAACCAGATGAGCTTCTCGTGCCGCGTGGGGTCATGCTCGATGGCGTGGTGGGGTGTGGGAGGATACCTGACTGGGAGAGGGATAAACACAGGAAAGAATGTAAATATTTATTCCAGAGAGGCTGTGTGAAGAGAAACAGACACGGGTCTCAGCTGGAGATGACACTGGAGCAAAACATATTTTGTTTAAGATTGGGTCATATTGGTAAGAATGACCCCGTAAAGAGGAAAATGCTGACTGTGAAGGAAAGAGAACGGAGAAGTGTCTGTCAAGTAGACAAAGGGGCAGCCACTCAGTGCACCCCCTGGAGAAGGGGCTGTGGCAGGCATGGGGCTGGTCTCCCCCGTGGCAGGTGAGGAGACGGAGCCCGGGGGCACAGAGGCTGGGAGACAGGTGACTGTGTTGGTGAGCGGCCATGGGAGCTCTCTTCTGATTGCTCCTATCTTCTCAGGGAAATAGGGAAACAAGGCATCCGCTGAGGGGGAAGATGGAAAAAGAGGCATCCTAGTTTTCAGAAAAAAGGAAAAGGAATAAATCAGTCATCCAGGAAGAGAGAGAAGCAAGGGGCTAGAGAATTCTAACTGCCCAGTCAGCAGCCATAAACTTAAAATGAAGCAGTCGCCACGATGTTCTCTCTCTTTTCAGACGCATTCAGTCATGTAGGTGCAGTAGCTGAGTAGGAGGAGAGGTGAATTCAGCAAGGGCTGTGGTTTAGCCAACTGAGTAAGACAGAGAAGGGGCTGGGGACTGAGGGCGGGGTGATACACGTATTGCATTGCCTTCTAACCCTCCAAAGACTACCTAGTCCCCAGAACATTCTAGCGGTGGCCCAATGACAGATTAGTTAAAAGGCAGTGGGATGGCCAGGCGCGGTGGCTCAAGCCTATAATCCCAGCACTTTGGGAGGCCGAAGCAGGTGAATCACAAGGTCAGGAGATCAAGACCATCCTGGCTAACACGTGAAACCCCATCTCTACTAAAAAATACAAAAAATTAGCCGGGCGAGGTGGCGGGCGCCTGTAGTCCCAGCTACTCGGGAAGCTGAGGCAGGAGAATGGCGTGAACCTGGGAGGTGGAGCTTGCAGTGAGCTGAGATCTGGCCACTGCACTCCAGCCTGGGCGACAGAGCGAGACTCCGTCTCAAAAAAAAAAAAAAAAAAAAAAAAGGCAGCGGGATGCTCCCCATCTGGTTTCAGACATGGGGTTTATCCAACCCAGGGCATTGTCTCTAACTTGGTTCCAAGGACTATATCAGGATGGGATGTCATTGTCCTTGGTGTCAACTACAAATGTAAGAATACTGTTGATCAAAACCCTTGCTTCCTTTAAAAATGGATGGTGGTTTTTATCACCCATAATTTATTTAAATTTCCCATTATTTTTGTTAATTTTGCCCCTGCCACATCTCAGGAAAATTAATTATGAAATTTTATTAGATTGGTGCAAACATAATTGAGTTTTTTGCTATTAAAAGTAATGGCAAGAACAACAATTAGATTTGCACCAACCTAATACTATCATCTATGAATGCAGCACTTCATTCCTTTTAACCCTCACTTATTTTACTCACACACCAAGTCCATTCTAATACTCTGATATTTAGTCAGCAAGCCCACGTTCAGTATAGTCAGAGCCCAAATAATAACTAGTGCTGCCAGTCTCTGCCTCTTTACAGAGTGCTATATTTGTGGAAAAGTGAAAATGCTAAGCAAAAACTAACAAGTTTCTTGGGAATCCTTGGGTGGTACAATAGATAAGAGAAGTAACTGCGGGCTTATCTGTTCCTTATTGATAAGGATTATCTGCTAATGGATGCTTTTGAATCTGCTAATGTAGGCCCACAGGTCAATCTAGGCTGGAGTTGGAGAGATATTACTGGCATAGTATAATAACAGGAATTTAGAGGCAGAAATTTCTCATATTTAGTTTCAGGTTGTCCTGGCCTTTGCTACAACATAGGCATCCCTCCACCATCCCCACACATTAAGTAAAAGTCTATTGCATGATTGTGACATATGCTGGATGGGCTTTAGAGGAGTGAATTTCATAATCAGACGCCTCGAGTAGAAAGAGGAGTGTGGCTTAGGGGCCATGAGTAATGCTAGAAACTGGGGAACAGCAGCACACAAGCAGCAGACACCAGATATCAGATATCCCCAAGCTCCAAGCTCCACACTAATACGTGAGACCTCATTTCCCTAGAAATGTGTCTTTCCACGCTCCACATCCCAGTGGGAGCTTCTGAAGCTCTCCCAGTAAGTGTGAAGTTGGAGGGAGGTGTTCAGCTCTTCTCCTTACACTGGCTCACTGGACTTTTTACCAACTGGGGTAATTTAGTCATCTGTGTCCCCGGAAAGGAAGAGTGCTAGTCAAGGGACAGCCTCTCAGACATCACACTGGGCACTACAGTGATGCTTTCATTGCTGAGCAAACAGGATTAGAAAGTTGTGTTGTTTTGAAAAGACACACGTGGATCAGAGGGTGGGAAATAAATCCTCCAGTCTCAAAGGGGCCTGTGTTCTTGGAGTTGTTCCTGCAGATCCAGGCATCCAGAATTGAAATTCCTTACTATTAAGGAGAAGGCTGAACTCTGTCGAGGCTTCCTTGGATTTTTTTTTTTTTTTTTTTTTTTTTTTAGAGACAGTATCTCACCATGTTGTCCAGGTTTGTCTTGAACTCCTGAGTTCAAGTGATACTTCTGGGATTTTAAGTGTGAGCCACTGCACCCAGCCCTTCTTTGGATTTTTAAGCAACATATTTGATTATCTTATTCAAACCATTTACTTGATGACTTGAAAAGAGGCCAGCTTTCTGTGGGTCTGAGGACAAGATGAGAATTCCCAGAGTGGCCCAGGCTAGATAACCCTGCTCCCAGGCTCTGATGACCAGAGGTGCTGTGAGCCCCAAGTGGCTTCCGTGGATCAGGATCCCCTGAATGAGGCTATGGGGCACTAGGGGGAAACATCAAAAGGAGACTAAGGAGGCCCCAGTTGGGAAACCACAGAGCAGGTCCCTGGATCTGGGGGTCAAGCTCTTGTTGGTATTTATAGCCTGTCCACTGAAGACCAAACATGCATGAGCTGAGTTGCCAATCATGCACAGCGTGACTAAGGTATTACATGACCTATGTGGTCTTAAAGTTGGGCACGCTTATCCTCACTTCATCATCAATTAGGCAGCACATTCAGGCCTAGACCTGAGCGGGCCTGGAACCATTGGTAAGTTGCATACACAGTTTGCTCACATTTCCAGCATGTTTAGCTCTATCTCAACCCAACCCCATGGCTCCTTGGGCATTTTCTGTGCAAACTGATGAGGGTGAGAAGACTTAGCCTCAAAGAGCTCACAGTTCACTGTGCTGGCCCGAGCTGGAAGTGGACATGGGGCCCAGTTCAGAGCATTCTGAGGTGCAATAGAGGAGAAAGATCATCTCGGGGAGGATGAGCACACATGATGGTTGGCCTGCCAGGGCCTCCCGTGAGAACCTCAGTTCATACCTGCTCAGGGTCAGTGGCTTCACCAGAGAGATGCTCAGGATGGGGAACAAGTGTCAGGGAGATTGGAGAAGGGTGTGTGTGGATGGACTGCTGCTCTTCAAATGGGCCCAGCACAAAAAAAATCATCCCATGCAATGCCCTCCAGGAGAGGCCCACTGCAAAATCATTGGAACAGCAGGCTCTGCTTTGACCATGCCAGCCGGCTCCTATTGCCAGCCATGCCAGCGGGCAAGGCAGGGGACTCAGTTATGGTCGGGCTTCCCTTCACCAAGATTGACTAACACCTTTGCTCAACTTGCCAAACCTGAGCCCCCGCTGTGGTACTGCAACGTGGGAAACACCAGACAGCCGCCTGGAGTCAGGCCAATTACATGGGCTTCTTCCAGCACGGAAGGGCAGATCTCTGTTCTCACTACAATAGACCCTGATTCTGAGTTTGGATTTGCTTTTCCTGCCTGTCGTACCTCTGCTCATCTCAGCAGAGTCCCTGAATGCCATGATGACCGTGATGATATCCCATTGAATGTAGCTTCCAAGAAATCCGGCTCCCTGTGAATGGGGTAAAGCTGTGTGGTGATAGCCAGCAGGCTTATCCCATCCTCACCAAATCCAAGTGACTGGCATTAAAGAATGCTGGAATCAACTATGGAAGACCTATTTATAGGATTAACTGGGGCACAGCACCTTGAAATGTTATGATGCAATCTGTATCACGTATAAATGCTCCAAGTCAATCTCCATGGCTAAAATTCATGGTTCCAGGAACCAAAAGAGTGTAATTCTTCATGAAATTACATCTGCTAAAACATCCTCAAAATTGCTGTATCCCATTCCTGAATCTCTGGGGTCTCCAAGGCTTTAGTTCCCAAGGCAGAGTCCTTCCACCTGGAACACCAGCATGCTTCCAACAAGTCTGGAGCTGAGGCTGCCACTGAGGTGCCGACTAAGGCTGCCCACGCTGCTCTGCAAAGGTCCTGTGGAGGGTGACTCTGCAGGCTGAGGGACGTACCCTTGGCTGCCATGGAGAAAATCGGGTTTCTCTACGAAGTGGAGCCAGAAGCAATATGAGTAGACATTTTGATGGGGAAGATCCCTGGAGGCACTGCCGTGTGCAATGGAAAAGGTGACTGGAAGATGATTAGAACAGAATTATTATGGGCTGAATGTGTCCCTCACCCAAAGGATGTCAAGGTCCTGACCCCCAGTATCTGTCCCAGATGATCAGGTTAAAATGAGGTCATGAGTGTAGTCCTAATATCCCATAGGACCGGTATCCTTGAAAGAAAAGAAAATTTGGATACAGATACACAAACACACATTTGAGGAAATCAGCGAGCTGCAAGCCTAGGAGAAGGGCCTGGAACAGATCCTTGCCTCGTGGCCTTAGCAGGAACGAACCCTGCTGACATCTGGACCTCAGAGGCCTGGCCTCCAAAACTGAGATAATAAAGGTCGGCTGCCTAAGCTGCCCAATCTGGGGTACACTGTTATGGCATTTGTCTGTTCAGACCGCCATAACAAAGGACCTTTGACCATGTGGCTTAAGAACAGCAGTTCAGCCTTCGCAGTTCTGGGGCCTGGAAGTCCGAGATCAAGGTGCTGCAGATTGGGTGTCTGGTGAGGGCCACTTCCTGGTTTATAGATAGCACCTTCTCCCTGTGTCCGCACATGGCGGAAGGGATGAGCCGACTCTCTTGAGCCTCTTTTATAAAGGCCCCAATCCCATTCATGAGGCTCTGCCCGCATGATCTAATCACCGCCTGCACTTTCCACTTTCTAATACCATCACCTTGGGGGTGAGGGCTACAACATATGAATTTTGGGGAACACATTTAGCCCACTGCACTCACACAGACAGTACTCAGAGAACCAGAGAATGAAAGTTTGGCTCTCCACCCGGTAAAGAACCTTGACCTCCTGAGAGGCTGGTTGAGGGCAAGGGAAACGGAAACTCATCTGCAACCACAGACACTTAGAGATACCCCACACTTCCTTGTTGGGAGTCAGAGTGCAGGTGTACCAGTCCTGAGTGTCCAAGCACAGTTCCTGCTTGGCAAATGGTGGGAGAGCCTCACTCCTTCCCTTAGGGATGGACTAAGAGACTGAGAAGGAGGGACAGTCCTTTCAGCAAATTATTATGACAAAAAATAAAATCACTCAGGTCCTCTTCCTGCCATACATTGGTAGCAGCACCCATTCACCTTCTCCAAGGCCACCCTAATATCACTGAGGCCAGACAGCATGGTACTGCACCCCCTGCACAGATGGCTGCAACCCCCAACCTGGAACCTTTTCCTCCCACCACGTCCAACACTCTAGGGGAAACATTGCTCATTTGTGACTCCTCATCCCCCTCAACACTGACCTTGATGTCAATGTTGACAGAAGATGTGAACATAGTGCTGAGATATGCAGCGATGTGGACAAGGACAAAGTGCTGTCTTCACTATCTCATCAGGTCACTGGTATCAACTTCATGGCCCCAAAGCTTCACTGAGAAATCCCTGGCATGCAGCCAATTGACTAACAGGAGAAAAGGTAAATGTATTTAATGTGTATACACAGGAGCCTTCAGAATGAAAACTCAAGGGTACTGGGGAACTTGTCTATGTTTATGCTGAGCTTCAACAAACTATCAACAGCTGTGTAGAAGGGGAATTGGACAAAAAGAGCAGGATGGAATGCTGATGGACTGAGTGGGGAACCAGGGCCTGCTGGCCTGGAAGTACTGGAGAACGAATACCTCACAAAGCAGCAGCCTCCACTTAATGTCTGTTGGGCCTTTGGTGTATAAATATCCCCACTCCCTCCCTTTGGGTGGGGAAAGTTCATGGTGCATTTTCTACCCTGGCTTGGCCAGAGTTCCCATGGGGAGTCAAGCCCAGGTATCCCCCTGGGAGCCTTCCTGGGCCATGCCCCTTTCATCAGGGACCCTCCTTTCCCACCCTCACCCTCACTTTCCAGGACCCTGGTGATGCCTCCCAGGTAACACACCCACACTCAAATGCAGGGGCTGCTGCCAGCAAACCCCAAACTAAGGCAGAACTTAGGAAACTTGTAAACACTGCCTGTTCCATCCTGGGATCAACATATGCTTTTATTGTTCTAATAGTACATTTTTTTTCAATACACACACACATATTTTACAGGTAAGCCTTTTGTTTTGGTTTGCTGAAATACACATTGTAAATATGCCGGTGGGATGCTGGCAGAGTGAGCAAAAGAGCCACTTGGAAATAAACTTTCTTTATGTTTGCTGAAGAAACCAGTATTAGTACCAACATTCATTTATTGTGAAAGAATAAAATGCATCCAATTTTTCCCTCCTGTAGCCAAATGGAACTGTGCTGTAGAACTCAATTATTTTTAAATGAGAACTGTCCATCACCACTGACACCGGAATTATAAAGACTTGAGAATGTGCTACATGAGAGGAATCTGGAGATTCAGTATGAACATGAACAATCAAGCCTTAGTCATTGTAATCATCATGGTAATTACTTCCTTTAATGCATATTGCAATTTGATTATTTAGAAATATTACCTGCTGGTACCTATTATTATGCTTTGGACTGACATACTTATTAATCAAAAGCAAAGTTTTAATTATTAGAATGAAAAGGTTCAGTCTTTCATCCATTCCTGCCTCCACCTCTCCTGAGGAAGGGTGCCAAGGTGAAGCCTTACTTAAACTCTGACTAAGCTGGACATGGTCACTGTCATTCCCAAATATAATCCTATTATTTCTTGGGATTAAATTTCTAAGCATCTGTCACATTAAGACATTCAGACAGGGGCCACTCAGAGCTCAGAGTCAATTTTTCAGTGGTTTTTGCCTGTTTCTGTATGTTAGTGCTCCACAAAGAACAAATGATCAAATAAAATGAAAAGTTAATAATTAAAAATCAATGAAAAGGGGATCTGGCCCCAAATATCTGATGTTAAAGAGACAAATGATGATAAAAATAAAATATTGATTCCATTGGTAGACAATTCAATCACCAAACATATTTCAATGAACGTAGTTCTGTCCTTTTATGGAGAATATTCAAAACTCTTCAAAACAAGATAGTTTCTGGCAAACCTACCTTTCTGTGTTTCTCTTTTAGTGACTTTAAAACATTTTTCCTATCATTATTATGTTTTACAACTCTACATTTAAGGTAGGCAGAAAATATAAAAGAAGCTATATGTGACCAGTTTGCTTTTTACTATCCGAAGAGCACAGTTGGGAGGCTGAAGCAGCTCCAGCTTGGACGTTAATCTGCCATGTTGACTTCTAATTAACCCCTGTTCCAGGAAGGCCTCTAAGATTTCTATTTTATGTACTGTTCCCTGGGTAAGATCTTTTGCTTGCTTGGGTAAGATCTAAACCCTGCCCTTAGGTCAATACAACTTTGACAATAACCCCTGCCTTTGGGCAGGTTCACATAGCACTCTTGCCTTTCCCTGGGGATCTATTTCAATTGTCCTACACATCCCTTCCCTATGCTGTAGAAGCCCTGGACCTGGGGGGTCATAGCCCAGGGTGCCGCCATGTTGTTTCATGGCTGCCCAAGACCATGGGTTCTGTTTGTAAGTCCCTATTAAATGTTTCTTCCTGAGAAACCAAATTTGTCAGCCTCCTTCTTTGACTTCTCAGCTTCCTTGGACTTTGGGGGTAGGTTTGCATAGGTGTGCCCACCGCAGAACAATAATGGCAAGGATTCATTGATTTGCGGAGGCAAGAAGAATTGATACCTGCACGACGGCCCTGACAAATTTCATAGAGCATAAGTAACTTGACATAAGTAACTCCATCTTAGAAAAACACTCCATCTTATACTTCAAAAGGCACCTCGTCACAGGGACCAGATGTTTGCCTCATCAATAAAGACTGCACTCAAGCACCAGATAAGGACATTCCCAGGCACACTCTTCCACTATTGGTCTTCACCAGAGGACTCTATGGCCATAAAGAACCTAAAGAGAGCAGGACTTCACTAACTGGTAACGGCTGTTTCAACAGACACCATCTTGCCGTCACTCATGATAAGCACCCAGCATCTGTCACCAAAGGCTCTGCCCACATCAAAGATTCTTTCTTGCACAACACTGATGCTGACAACCACTCATGCCAAGTCAGGACATTCTTTTTGTCCATGTCACTCTCCTTGGACTAGCTTGTTAACCCTTTTTCCTATCCTCTTTCTCTTGGTGTTAAATGTCACTTTGTTTATTGTGGAATGTTTAATCTATAACATTAAACATTTGCAGTACTGACTGGCTTGTGGCTTGAGCCTGTGTGCCGGTGGCTCTGACAGCTGAGTGGATGAGAAGCACTAAGAATTGCCTGCTTGGGAGCTCCATGTAGTGTATGGCTGTATGAGTAAAATAGCATCAGTAAAAGTGTGACATAGTGAAATGACACAAAAGTGTGTAGACCTGGTTATCTCTGACCTTGTGCAGCCCACAACACACATCCACCATCTAATCAGAGATGCAGGCAGATTCAGGCCCCATTAACATCCTCCCTAGCAAAAGCATCCAATCTAGAATCACACACGTTTGTTTCTCAGAGTCTCTTTAGTCCGCTTCAAAATCAGTCTGTTTCCTCTTTCCTGGGAACCACAACCTTGGCACATGGGACAATGGCAGCGTGTAGGATGTTCCTCAATTTGGGTTTGTTTCATGTTTCCTTATGACCAGACACAGGGCCAACATTTCTGACAGAAATCGAACAGAAGTGGCACTGAGCTCTCGCCATTGGTCCTATCAGGTGGTGCTCGGTTTCCACTCGTCCCGTTGGACTTGGATACCTGAATCTTCCCCCAGTCCAGACTCCCACACAGCATTTAGTCCCTAGAATTGAAATGTCTCCTGGGACCATGGCCTTCCATTCCTGGGTTACTTTCTTGGACACATAAAAGCAAGAGAAGGGGCTTTTATCCATGATCAGTTATTCTAGTTATTCCCAGTAAACGTCATTACTTAAGACTTCCTCCAAGCAGCCTGGAAACAAAGCCTGCTTTACCTGTTCACAAATGCCTTCGTCTCTCTTTTTCTCGTAAGTCTCTCTATTCACCTCCTGGGGGGTTGTGGTTTTAACTCAACAAGCCCTAAGAGTGTTAGTTGTCACCAGCCAAGGGTGGGAGTAACTGCTGTCCCCCACTCTCCATATCCTTCTTCCCTGCAGCTCGGCCTCCTCCTCTTCCTCCTTCTTCCTCTTGCTCCTATTGTATAAAAGGCAACTCAGTGTTGGCTGACACAATCACAAAAGATCAAAGATAATGAAACCACAAGGGAGTTCCCAGGATGTAAGGACTGTGGGTTGAACAGAATCGACACCCATGACTGGAGTTCTAAGAGGAGCTACGGTAGACGGGCATGCCAGGAGATGCACCCACAGCAGATGCTTTTGAGGGCTTTATCCCCAAGGGTGCCTGACATGGGGCAGCAGGGAGGGGAGCTAGGAGGTTCCCTGGAGAGTGAAGCGTGTTCGTGGAGGAACCCAGGGAGGAAAACTGCAGGGAGGCGTGGGGAGCAGCGTGGAGGTGGCTCGGCAAAGTTCGTGCCTGGAGAGTGGAATAAGGGTGTTAGACTTGGGCTTTAGAAAGCAGGTACTTTGACCTGGGGACAGGGGCACTTCCATCCTAAGAAACTTACTTCAAATTGTTAGAATAACATGCCCCAGACGTCCACATCCAGATCGGTCCTGGGAAGCTTTCCTGGGCGTTGAGGAGCAGGGCAGCAGGAGTAAGGTCCAGGGTGGAGCGCTGAAGGATGCAGAGGTATTTGCGTCAGAGAGTGACAACTGTCAGAGAGCACTCCAGGCCTGAGAGACTGTGTGACTCAGCCTGAAGCCAGAGAACCAGGTGCGGAAGAGAGAGCAGGGCTCCCCGATTATGACCTCCAGGCATCCACAGGACCCGACATTTGTGCAGGGCACGCTGGGGTTAGCGGGGGTGGTCTGGGGCACTTAGAAGAGGCTTAGTGGAAAATAATGTTGCATTCCTTTGTAGAGGAGGAAGAATTATATATGAGAAAAGTAAAACAGGAGGTATTAGGGAAGGTATTGAACTGAATCAAACTTGCAAGTGGAATCTCTTTACTTGTTAAGTGGAAAACTGAGCTTGCATCCATGAATGTAGCTTTTTATATCTGGTGTTAGGCTGGGAGTGGCTCCGTAGAATCCCCTTGATGAAGACAGCTCCCATCCACCTACCAGGGCCCTGTGTCCGGAGCGCTGGCTCCAGCACCCGGAAGGACCTGAGAAGGGGGAAAGGCACCCCTGGAGCCCGAGACAACAGCCGTCCTGAGCTCCAAAAGGAAAGCTGCGAAGAAACCCAGGCGGCCATGACTCGACATCAGGAAACACTTCAGGCCACGCTGTCTAATGAACATCCTGTGGGCATTTAGAAGTAAACGGGGCAAGCACGTCCCATGTATCGGCCCCCAGCCAGCCTTGGTTCGGTTCTGGCTGGGCCTTGAGCGCTGTGCTCTGGCAGCACCACCTCCTGCAGATCTGGACTTCAGCAAAGCCTCTCCCAGATTCTTTTAAAATCCCCTGAGAGGCCGGGCCCGGTGGCTCACGCCTGTAATCCCAGTACTTTGGGAGGTTGAGGCAGACAGATCACCTGAGGTCAGGAGTTCGAGACCAGCCTGGCCAACATGGCGAAACACCGTCTCTACTAAAAATACAAAAATCAGTCAGGTGCAGTGGCGGGTGCCTGTAATCCCAGCTACTTGGGAGTCTGAGGCAGGAGAATCATTTGAACCCAGGAGGCAAAAGTTGCAGTAAGCCGAGATTGCACCATTGCACTCCAGCCCGAGTGACAAGAGTGAAACTCCGTCTCAAAAAAGTAGAAAATACACAAATAAAATCCCCTGAGATAAAATGGCCAACGTAGGCTGAATGACACTGCTGCTTAGGTAGATTCCTTGCTGATTGAGTCACTTTGTACCACCAGGAATGGGAAGTGATTTTTTTTGGTATGAAAATAATTGATTAATGAAAGCTACAGGATCATACCATTGGCCTTGTGCTGGTCAGAATTATTTTAAATCAATGAGTTGCATGAAAAAGGGAAAGCCGATTATCTAATCTGCTGAATTCTAAGATCTGTGACGGACAACAGATGCTACAGATAGTGCTCAAGATTCTATATTATCTCACGTGGTTGGAATTCTGAGCTGAAGACAATAAAATATGAAGATAAGGAAATTAGAATCACATAGGCTTCCAGGGCTCTGTCTGGAATGCTGCTGTCCAGCAGGGATATAACATGAGCTACACATGTCATTTTAATTTTTTAGTAGCCACATTCAAAAAAGCAAACCGAGGCCTGGTGCAGTGGCTCACACCTGTAATCCCAGTACTTTAGGAGGCCGAGGCAGGTGGATTACCTGAGGTCAGGAGTTCGAGACCAGCGTGGCCAACATGGTGAAACTCCATCTCTACTAAAAATACAAAATTAGCTAGGCCTGGTGGCACATGTCTGTAATCCCAGCTCTTCGGGAGGCTGATGCAGGAGAACCTCTTGAACTCGGGAGGTGGAGATTGCAGTGAGCTGAGATTGCTCCACTGCACTCCATCCTGGGCAACAGAGCAAGACTCTGTCTCAAACAACAAACAAACAAACAAAACAAAGCAAACTGAAAGTATTAATTTTCCAAATATTTTTATTTTAACTTGATATACCTAAAAGATAATACATTCAACATGTAATCAATAAAAATTATCAGTGAGATTGTTTAGATTTTTGTAGAAAGTCTTCAAAATCCGGTGGGAAGTTTATATTTATAATACATCTCAATTAAGACTAACATACTTCAAGCACTCTGTAGTCACATACGACTGGTGGCTACCATGTTGGATGGCACAGGTAGGGAAATTGGTATATGTAAAAGTGATCAGATGAAGGTCATAGGTCACAAGCCTGATATAAGTCACTGTCATAGATAATCCAGTCTTGGGCAGTGCTGGTAGTAGGGTGTATCAATTATCTATTGCCAAAACAACACTGCCAGAGACACAACCCTAAAACCTCAGTGGCACACAGTGATAACCATTCAACATTGCCCACGAGTCTCCAGGGTGGTCCTAGGGCCACTGTGACCCGGCCCAGCACACTCCCTGTCCAGTCAATTGGTCAGCCAGTGCAGGCTGGTCCAGAATGGCCTTAGCAGGAACAACTCTTGTGCCTCATGTCACCCTCACGCAGGCCGGCCCCAGCCTGCTGTCATGATGGAAGCTGGTTTCCAGCAGAGACCTGGTGGCACAGCCTGGAACTGGCACAGCCTCACTTTTCCCACATTCCATTGGCCAAAGCAAGTCTCAGGCCAAGGAAGACTTGGGTGGGGAAGCAGACACTTCACCTGCAATGGGAGCTGTGGATCACATCCCAGAGGATGGGAGTACCAGGAGCCTATTCACGGGGGCCATTGGCACCATCAATCCACCTCAACTGGGATTCCAGATGTGGACAGCAAGGGGCCCACGGAGTGCTATGCTCATCAGTCGAGAAATGCACCATTTCTTCCAGGCCTGGGCACTCTACCTTAGAAGTGATGTGAGTTGCATTCAGAAATGCAACCTGAACGGCCACACATTAGGGGCCACACCCCTCCACGGCCACACATTGGGGGCCACGTCCCTCCATAAAAAATTACAGCAAGTGAGTGTGTTTAGTCCCAAAATGAGAAAATTAGGGAGCAACATGAGGGCTACCTTCAAATTTTAAAGAGCTACTGTGTAGAAGAAAATAGTCTTGTTCTCAGTTCCCCTAATATTTCCTGAGGGTTCATTATATACTGTACCAGGAACTATGCTAGGTGCAGAGACAAAAGTAGAATAAGGGAAGTTTCCGTAGATACCAGCTCATCCAAAGGAGAACTTTCTAACACATGAAACAAGTCATTACTATCCAACAATTCACTTGCCACAGGAGAGCTCTGAAACTACTCAAGCAGCTGCACTGAAAAGGGAATTTCTTGCCCAGTTGTTGGTCACTGATCTGCCTTCTGAGGGGTCTTTCAACTCTCAATGCTATAAGCTGGTTTTACGGTGCCTGTTTGGCTTGCGGGGATATAATATATCATACTTTATGTGTACAGACACATCTAATATCTAATAGAGATATATCTAATCAGATATAACAACCTCAAGCAAACCCCAAGTTGCTAGGTGCTTAGTACATTATTTTGTTACACTGAAGGGTGAAAAAGCACCGAATGATTAAATTATCCCACATGAGACAATGGGATAAACTGGAAGTGAAACAGACTGTGGGGCGCTGGTCTGTGCAGTTCACAAAGTCCCCATTGCTGACTAACCACAGGCCCAGAGGGAAGGCACATAGACTACTATGCCCCTGCTACTGGTTAGGTTTTTCTCTTACACAGAGAAATAGCTTGACCTTATCTAGGCTGCTACAAAGCCAGTTGTTAACAGAACTAGGATTAGAATTCAGAAGTACTAGATGTCAGGTTTCTGTACAAAGAGCGATAGTATTCTACCGGAGCATTTCTGTTTCCCTACAAATACAACATATCTGTGAAACCTGAGGAATTTATAGTGGGAACTGCTGGGGAGAAGAGGGTGCTAACAATAAGTACAGGCATCGTGCACAGCTGGAGAAACTGTCTGTGGAATGCTGATCGCCGTCTCTTGGTAGAAATAGTGAGAAACCTTAGAACTGATCTTGATTCTGGAAGGCATGGAAACAGAGGACAAGCTGGCCACTGGAGAAAGTTGTAAGACCTTTCGAGGCTGGCTAGACTGCAGCTGCCTTTTGCTTGGCTGTGAGTTTGCAAAACTTTGAGGCTCTTGGAGGAAGGTAGTTAAATCTGTATCAGGGCCAAGGGCACCCCTGGGAAAAAAAGAAACACCTTTTCTTTACAGGTTTAAGTAGACTAAAACCTCTCTGATGATTAGGATGGCCTCAACGGAAGCCCACTGGCCAAAAGAATATTGAGAGTTCCCAGGGGAAATAGGTCGTGAGGGAAGGAAGAGTCAACAGGAAACCAGGACTCAGGATCCTGGGCAGATTCGGCTGGTTTCAGCCCAGTCTGAGGCTCATCAGGAAGCTCTTCTCTCACCGACCATGGCACTCAGCACTCAGGGAGCGCCACTGAGCATGCGTGAGAACAGCAACCCTCAGCTCGCGGTGGTGTCAGCTTCCTTTGAAAACCCCCTCTGGTCTGTGTGCACAAGGTTCTGAACTAACCCTAGCGGATCACCATGCATGGCCCCATCTCAGTGCCTGCTCTCCGCTCCATATGAGGGAAGCAAGAGCAGCAGAGAATGCATCCCACGCAGTCAAGCCAGGGATGGGCCTCAGGCTTCCTTTCTCTGTCCACGATGCCTCTGGAAGCAGGATACGGCCCTCGAGGCGGGCTCCTGGGATTCCTGGGAATACGGGAGGGTGAGCTATGAGCAGGCGAGGGGCAGGGCAATCATGGAGACTGGACTTTTGCTCATCTGGGCAGAAGAGTGATCAGGAAATTACTCTGAATGTGAAAAGACATGGCCAGTGGGTAACCGGCAGATGTGTATCCTCCAATGCTCTGGGAGAACGCAGCCCCTGCTGGTAGCCCTGGCCCGTTTCTGTGAGGTCAATACTCACACCACGGCCAGTGTCAAGCAAGCAACCTGGTGTCACCGAAGCAGGGTTGGTAAGAGAAGCACAGCCTGCCCCAGCCGATCCTAGTGCAGCCCAGGAGAGGAGGCCGCTGCCCAGAAGATTCTGGAAACAGTTCGTCGGGGCGAAGACGCAGGCCCAGACAGTGCCTTCTGTAGGGTTCCAAGTATGGAAAACCCTAGGGGAAGCCTCTTCTATTTAGTCACAGAAAACAGGTGAGCAGTTGCCTGGAGCAGACAGAGAAGGGGAAGGATTGATAGGAAGGGAGCTCGGGGAAGCTGGTGGGAGTAGAAGGTTCTAGATCTTGATGGGGGTTGTGGTTACACTGGAACACAGTTGTCAAAACTCACTGAAGTGGACCCTGAGAATGGATGCATTTTGCTGTATGTAAATTATCCCAGTAAAGCGGATATTTAAAAATACGTAACGCCACTCTAAGTTAATGCTGATATTGTAAGGATGGTTTTCAGTACTGGGCACAGAGCTTCAGTACTGGGCACAAGGGTAGGAGTGAGTTTCCCTGATTTTCAGTCTTTACAGAGCTTTCCCCCAGAGAGCTGCAGAGGCAGCACTGGCCAGAGTTACTTTGGAAATGCACCGTCTGTTTCTTCCTCATTGCTTTTCACTGGTTACTAAGAAGACTCGCGAAGCTCCTCTGCTGGGCCACCTCCCCCCGGCGTCAGTGCACATTGTCGCAGGTCCTGGAGGGCATCATTCAGACCCATGCTGTAAACACCCTCTGCAGGCTGAGCCCTGCGTCCGTTTCCTCGCAAAGTACCACAAACAAGGTGGTTTAAAACAACGGAAACCTACTTCCTCACCATTCGGGGGCCAGAGGTCTGAAATCGGGGTGCTGTCAGGTTTGGCTCCTTCTAGAGGCTGTGCAGGGAACCGTCCCCAGCCTTGCTTCCCATTTATGGTGGGGTCTGCAGTTCATGGCGCCCCCTTGACTTGCAAACGCATTGCTCCAATCTATGCCTCCATCTTCACAAACCCTCTGTCTCTGCGTTCTCTCCTCTTTTTATAAGGCCTGCCATGAATGCAAGATAATTTCACTTTGAGTCCCATAACTAATTGCAACTGCAAAGACTATTTCCAAATAATATTCTGAGGTTCTGTGTGAACATGAATTTTGGGGAGACACTATCCAGTTAATAATCATATTAACCGACTCCACTCCTACACCCTGTCTTCAGCCTAGAGCCTCCTGTGGTACTCCAGACGCCGGCCCCCACTTAGAGTATTCGGAAGAGTCTCAGATCTGAAGCCAAACTCAATTTCACTCCCCAGACCTGTTCCTCCAACATGTGCTGTCATCAAAGCAGCAGTCAGTCCTTCCAGCTGCTCAGGCCCCAAACCTTGCAGTCATGCTTGTATTCTTTCTTGACATCAAATACATCAGCAAATGCTCCTGGCCATCTCCGGGATGTATTAATAGTGTATACCCCACATTCATAGCCAGTCATTCTCACTCCTTCCTGCCCCAAACTTTTGCCCTCCAGAGAAGGCAAAGCTTTTAGCATGATTCAAATCATGTCTGGATTCTGTTCTGAGCTCCCCAGGCCACCCAACATGCTCCAGGATAACGCCCTGTGTCCTTTCACAACTTAGAGGCCCCGTGGAGGCCTTGCCCTCCCCCTGCTCTCTTCCCCGCTGCCCTGTGTCCTTCCCGGCTCTGTTGTTTACACCAGTTGCTCCAGCAATCACACTCTGTCTAGGATCTGCTCAGACAGTCCCTGCTGTAGGGCCCTGGTCCTTGCTGCTGCTTCCCCAGGTTGCTCTCCAGAGAGCCACACTGTCGGCCCCTTGGGTGTCTCATTTCAAGCTTTCCTGGCTACCCAGCTTAAAAGAGCTTCCCAATTCCAACTCCCTTCCTGGCTCTGATGCTGCTTCCTTTTCTCCTCTGTGCTGGTCCCCACCTGGCACGTTGTCGCTAGGATGCAAGGCCCCATACAGAAGGCGTTTAGCCCACATTCCTGCCTGCCCAGGGTCTAGCAGACAGCAGGCGCTCAAGAAAGAGTTGCTGAGTGAGCATGTGAATGAAGATTTGATGATTGACATAAAAAATTAAAGAATCTGGGTTTTTGTTTTTTAAGTTTGTCTCGTTTTTTGCAACAATCTTTAGACCTAATCATCTATCAGCCTTTAGCTGATGTATAGATAGGGTGAGGTTGCCACAATCTGGGGCAGATCAGCTTTGTGACTTGTCATCTAAAAAGGGGAAGAGGTTTCAGCTTGAAAGAGAAAAAAAAAACAGTAGGCGACCTTTATGTGGAACAGTTACGTGAAGCCTCATCGGTGGCCAGGCAACTTCCTTTCCAACTTCTTCTTACTCGGGACCCTTGCCCGTGTTTACACCTTGCCAAAGACCATGGAAACTGGTAAACATCTTGCCAAATAAAGCTGTTTAGACTGACTGAACATGCAAAGACACCCTCTGGCCCTTGGACAACTACAGGTCAGGGAAATGAATGGAAGTCACATGAGACTCTACTCTTTCAAATTCCCTTTTGAAGTGGAAATTCCCTCGCTTGGTTATAGTATTAAAGGGAACAAGCCTAAGAAGTGGAATTACATGAAAAATGGGCACGCGAGGATATGAGAGTATAGATGGTGTGTGCTCATAGATGATATAGAGTAGATGGGTGTCATTTGGATAGAGAGACACAAAACACTCTTTGCTGAACTTGAAGATGATATTGCTGGTTTAGAGCACAGCTTTGGGAATTATATCAGCATTTGAATCTTGACTCTTGACCCTACTGCTTCCTAATGGGGTGATGTGTGTAAAGTTCTTAATCTTTCTGAGCCCTACCTGCCTCATGTGTGCTATATAGAGATGCTGGTACCTCAAAGGCCTGCGTCTGACACATAGCGGATGGTGAAAATTGGAGAGCTGGAGGAGGAAAGGCACATAGGTCATGCCTAAGTCATGAGAACACACGAACAACAGAAATCAACAATAGAAATCTAGCTTCACTTGATTGATCCAGCTTGTCAGAAGATCACTAAGAGATTCCACTCAACAACTAAACCGCCGTTCCACACTATGATTGCTGACTTGAGGCTGGTAACACCTTTTGGGAACCATCTCGTGGGAACGTTCACAGGAAAATTTCTCCTTTGGGTACAAGGTTTTGAGATACAATCTCTGTATCAATGAGTACTTTACATACAGGAACCCCAAAATGGAGGAAGTAGGCTATGGAGGAACAAGAAAAGAAGGGAAAAACAAAGCAGCCACAGAGGCGAGGTGGCTGCTCCCCTTCCTGCCACCTGGAGGAAGTTGGAGGCTAGTTCTGGAGACATCAGAGTTTCTATTACTTTGGTTACTTGGCGGAGCTTAAAAACTTCCTCTTGAGTGGAAGAAAGAAAATCCTTTCTGTGTTGCTCCCTGGAGGGAAGGAGACCACACTGACTCTTGCTTCCATTTGAGCTTTCCTTTGAGCTCAAAGGAAGCCATTTCCCACGATGGTTCCCCAAGCACAATCCCACAAGGAGCCCATCCCTGGCCCACAGCTCCTTGACTACAATCCCCGCGTCCCATTCATCACCCTTGCCACTGCCCCTATTCTTTGTGACTTGGCTCAACACTGGTGACTTCTTCTGCTGCCGTATTCACCTCCAGTCTGAGACTCAGGAGCATGTGGCCACCTGGTGCCACAGAGGTGACACACACATGGCCCAACGCCAACAGGGGTCGCTTAAAATACATTGCTGATCTGCGGCCTATGTCTGGAGGAAAGGGGCCAGTGGGATCCTACAGTGACCCGAGAGGCTCCTATTCTGAACCACAGAGAGCACCACACCAAGAGGCTGGTGTGATCTGCCGCTGGGCCCACAGTTCTCATGGGCCCCCTGCGTGTGGAGCAAAAGGTCCTTAGATCAAAGACATCCAGTGTTCTGGTGGGTTCCTGTTTCTTCACACTGACCACTTCAATAACGCAACCTGATTCACAGGATGGGGATTTTCTTGGCTTTGACCAAGGCTGCAGTCTCTCCAGAGCCGAAAACTCAAGTTACTTCTGCCTGGTTCTGGCCTACCCTGACTCAGCTCAGCCATTAACCAGTAAAACTAGTATCTCCCGTTCTAGAGGGAGGTCGTCATCCTGGTGGAGGGCCATGCCTCAGGATCTGCACCCCTCTGTTTAATTCTCCAAGAAGGTTACTGCAGCTGAGGTCAGCTTCTTCCCAGAGAAGCGAAACCTGTTGACTTCAGAGGCTGCTTGTTAAACAGAGAGGCATTACCTCCAGGAGATGTGTGACATCAGGCTTTTCAGGGGTGGTGCCCAGACAGCTCAGAAACTTTGCTTAACAAACTCTTCCAGGTGATTCTGAGATTAGCTACATTTGAAAACCACAGAATTAAATGATGTTAGTTTTTTCCCGTCAAAATTTAAGTTTCATATTGACCTTTGAACTACTTATACTGAAAACATTTCAAACATTGATAGCTCATTGACACTAGCAACCGATCTGAAATTATTACTTTGTCTTTTAAAAACTGGCAATTTTGGAATATTATCATTCCTTAGTAGTTTGCATTTATGACATTATATACTTCCAACTCCTTCTTCCACTTTGTGCAAATGCTTTCACGTATTGTATTTCTACATCTGTCATAAACCCTGTTTACTATTTTTAATTTAGTCAACAATCTTTTTTTTTTTTTTTTTTTTTGAGACAGAGTCTCACTCTGTTGCTCAGGCTGGAGGGCAGTGGTGCCATCATGGCTGACTGCAACCTCAACCTCCCAGGTTTAACCTCCTTGCCTCAGCCTCCTGAGTAGCTGGGACTACAGGCATACACCACCACACCCAGTTAATTTTTGTATTTTTTGTAGAGACAGGGTGTCGCCATGTTGCCCAGACTGGTCTCAAACTCCTGAACCCAAGCCATCTGCCCGTCTCAGCCTCCCAAAGTCAGGGATTACAGGCATGAGCCACTGCATCTGGCCACCATAGTTAACAGCCTTTTAAAGAATCAGCCATGAGAAAATGTTTTTCATATCCACTTTTACTATTTCTAGTGCTCACTTCTCTGTATAACCCCAAATTCTTATCTGGTATAATTTTCCTACAGCCTAAACAACTACCTTTAACATTTATTGTAGCACAGGTCTCTCAGCAATGAGTTATCTTAGTTTTTCAGGGTCTGAAAAGGTTTTATTTTTGCCCTTAATTTAAAACAATATTTTTACTGGATCTATAATAGAATAATAGAATTCTGGATTAATAGTTTGTTTCAGTACTTTAAGATGTCAGTTCATTAACATTCAGCTTACATGTCTGACAAGAAATCTATTATGATTGTCTTTCTTCTTGGGTATGTAATGTCCCCCACAGACCCCAAATGCATTTTACATTTTCTCCTTATCTTTGGTTTTTAAAAGTTTGATTTTATGTGTCTACGTGTTTTTTGTTTTGTTTTGTTTTGTTTTTTGTATGGAGGTTTTTTATTTGTTTTTGTATTTATACTGTTGAGATTCCCTGAGCTTCACAAACCTGAGGTTTGCTGTCTTGCATTATATTTGCAAATTATCTCTTTAAATATTTCTTCTGTTTTATTCCTTGTTGCTTGTTTGTTTGTCCTGGGACTCCAATTGCATGTATGTTAGATGATCTCACAGCTCTTGGAGGCCTTGCTAGACAGAGTTTTTTGCTCTATTTTATGTTTTTGTTGTTTTGTTTGTTTGTTTGTTTGTTTTCTGTTTTTTCTGAGACAGAGTGTCACTCTGTCACCCAGGCTAGAGTGCAGTGGTGCAATCTTGGCTCACTGCAACCTCTGCCTCTGGGTTCAAGCGATTCTCCTGCCTCAGCCTCCCAAGTAGCTGGGACTACAGGCATATTCCCCACACAGCCTGCTAATTTTTGTATTTTTAGTAGAGATGGGGTTTCACTATGTTGGCCAGGCTAGTCTTGAACTCCTGACCTTGCGATCTGCCTGCCTCAGCCTCCTGAAGTCCTGGGATTACAGGCATGAGCCACCGCGCCCAGCCTATTTTATGTTCTTCATGTGTTATTTTATGTGATTCCTGTTGACCTATTTTCAAGTTTCTTAATCTTTCTTCAGCTGAGACTGGTTCATTGATAAACTTTCTGAAGGAATTCTTTGTGTCTTATATCTTTTTTGTAGCATTCCCACATGTCTTTTATAGTCTTTATCTCTCGCTGAAATTTCCCATCTGTTCATGTATGTCATATGCCTTTTCCTCTAGATCATTTAACAAATTATTCAGATTTGTTTTGTTTTGTTTTGTTTTTTTGAGATGGAGTTTTTGCTCTTGTCTCTCAGGCTGGAGTGCAATGGTGCAATCTCGGCTCACTGCAACCTCTGCCTCCTGGGTTCAAGCAATTCTCCTGCCTCAGCCTCCCTAGTAGCTGGGACTACAAGCACCCAGCACCACGCCTGGCTAATTTTTGTACTTTTAGTAGAGACAGGGTTTCACCATGTTGGCCAGGCTGGTCTCGAGCTCCTGACCTTAGGTGATCTGCCCACCTTGGCATCCCAAAGTGCTGAGATTACAGGTGTGAGCCACCATGCCCGGACTCATCAGAGTTATTTTAAAGCCCCTGTCAGAGTTCCCACATCTGGGCCGTCTTGAATTCTGGTTCTATTGATTGATTGCTTTATAAGTTGACTATGAGTTGGTTTTGTTTTTGTTTTATTTTGTTTTTGTAACTGTCATCTTTTGATTGACTGCTGGAAATCATGTGTAAAAGTAGACACTGTTTATACCCTTAAAAAATAGCTTCATGTGTGGTGCAGGGGATGAAGTGTTTGCCCATCCAGTCAGGAGTGGAGCTGGATTTGGTATTTTCTTTTATAATTATCACCTTCAGTGCACCACAGGCTTCAGAACCCTCCAGTGATAGATGCTGGGGCTGACATGAGGCTGAGCTATGGAGAGTTTTTCTCAGGATTCTCTCTCCATCTTCCACTTTCAGCCATTCCCATGGAGGACAAGAAGATATGGCTGTTTTCTCCAGCGACCCCATTAGAACGCTGCTGCAGTGACTGATTTCAACTGAGAAAGGGTGAGGCCCAGACAGGCAAGCATCAGAGATGAGGGACGTGTCTTCGGGTCACTTGCTGGGGCTGAACACTGTGTCGCTTGCTGTTCTGTAAGGAACGCCAGTAGTGGTTCTTGGGGACCAAACAGTGGAAGAGAAAAAACACTCCTCCTTCTTCTCTCAGAAGTTGAAGATTCAGGGAACACAAAGCCATCTTCATTGATTGGCGGTGCAACTGCCCATTTCTTAATGAGAACCCCAGAAAGCGTAACTTCTAATTCAGAAAGGATGCTGAGGTGTTCTCTAGGCTAGTGTTTCTCAAGCTTTCGTGTACGGACGAAGCACTGCAATGTGAATTCGTGTGGATTCACAGGTTCTGATACAGTAGCCCTGGGAGAGCCTAAGAGTTGCATCTCTAACGAGCTCCAGGTGACAGCAAGGCCCTGGGCTGGGACCACACATTGAGCAGCGAGGCTCTAGCACACAGAATGAGAGCCGGACCCGGGACACGTGGAGCACTTCCCAAGAATCCGAGGCTCTTATCGCTCTCCACCACGGAACGCACTCCACTGGAGGCAGTGACAGAGAATTAGAAACTCCACAAGTCGACTGAAAGGATGTCTCAACTTGAGGATCTGAAACTGACACCTTTATCAAGGGCCCCACTGGAACAACTGGGACTTCCCCAGGTTTCCAAGACAGACCAAAAAGCACAGCAATAGCACAAATGGCAGTGCCCCTCAATGGCTGTGAGTGACATGACATGTGGCAAGCCCTGCTTTGAGCCAGGCCCTAAGCTAAGCATGTTTAGGAATGTACAGCTTCGTCCCAGTGCTCATGGTGTACTTGCTTTTCAAATGAATGTCCCGTCTGCAAATCACATATTATCATGCCTGGAGAACATGAGAAACATATTGTTTATATTTCATTTTGTTTTCTATAAATATTTCATATCCCCCTCTGAAGCCCAGGAATCTACTTTGCCGGCCATAGGACTTCCACTTGTTCTTTGCATTAATCACAGCCCCGCTAGAGGTTCTGCCTGTGTGTGTCCCTCTATATTAAGGAATGTTTCATTCCACTGATGCCAGAGCACAGTAGATGTCTGCTGCTCCATGAGTGTTTCTAAAGTTTCCACCTCTGTGAAAATGCGCATACTGGGGATCTGTGCTATGTTTAAAGGAAGATCTTAAAAGCCAATTCCCCATCGTAAGATAGAATTCATGCAGTGTCATCTAATAACAGATCTGATCCAATGACATGAAAGTTTTCACCAAAAGAAAAGAAGTTCCTGCTGATGCTTCCATGGGAATAGGGTCCATAGGACTCTGCTGTTCTTTCTGAAAAGGTTTCTTATCAGCACCTCAGCAGCACTCTGTAGGAAATCCTTACTTGCTATTAGAAGCAACTATACTCAGATTTTCATTACAGAAAAGAGTATTGCTTCAGGCTCCAAGTCTACAGTCCCAAACCCAACTTTATCTGATCATTAGTTCCTAGAAAAAGGCATTCCTAAATATCACTTTAAATTAGACCATAAAATGATGACTCTTATTTTGAATTTTCTTCTGGGAATAAAAGACTGTCATCAAGTGTGACATCTCACACAGCACAGGCATTTATAGAATGTTGGAGTCATGTTATCTGAAAGTGAAGTTAGTGTGCTCAAGAATCTCTCATCTTTCTCCGTGTCTGTGGGGCGGTCACTGGTGTTTCATCAGTGTTTCTAGGTCTCCGCCTTCTGAGCCTGGAGCAGATCAGCCTCTACCACTGCCGGGGGTAACAGGACTTGCTCTGCTAATTTACTGAGACAAGGCAATGTGTGCACTTCTGAGTGAAGCCTTCTGGTTCTGGCGTCCGATTTGCTCTGTTCTCTCCTCTCCCTGGTACCCCACAGGGTGGAACCACATCCAGCAGCCTTGTGGGGCAGGCCTGGGAGGACATGGAGCCAGGGGAGACATGAGGCTGTTGGTTACTGTAGAAAAGTCGAGCCTATCCTTACCGATATGGGTGTTTTATCATAAGTAACAGGTTTGGAAAAATCCAAAGGCAAACAAAGATTTGCCTAAAGATAAGCAGTCTTAAAACTGTCTTACCCTCTTAGAGCGCTTCTGCAAGAGAAGTTGCAATGGACTGGATTATGTCTCTCCAAAACGTATATGGTGTAATGGGCTGAATATCTGTGTGGTCCCCAAAATTCCTATGTCGAAATCCTCACCCTTAAAGAAAGGGATGCTATTAGGAGGTGGGGCCTCTAGAAGGTGATTAGGTCGTGAGGGTGAAACCCCATGAATGGAATTAGTGGCCATATAACAGAGACCCCAGAGACCTCCTTCGTCCCTGCCCCCTGTGAGGATGCAGTGAAGGCAAGAAGGTGCCGTCTGTGAACCAGGAACTGGGCCCTCACCAGACATTGAATCTGCCGGCACCTTATCTTGGACTTCTAGCCTCCAGAACCGTGAGAAATAAATGTCTACTGTTACAACAGCTGGAATGAACTAAGACCAAGATGTGTTTTGGACAGACTCTCAAGGCTATTTATGTGCTGGGATCATTGCAATCTGTTCTTCACCTTTTTAAGAGTGTGGCATTTCACTTCTTAGATGTTATCAAACAGGCTGCATTCATAATTCTGGTTAACTATATGTGGGTGATTTCTCTGTACCCAGCGATGTGCTGAGTACTTTGCATGGACTAATAATATTTCTCATAATAAACCTATGGGCAAAAATATTACAGATGAGGAAAGTGGAATTGAGAGAGGAGAGAAAACATACCCAGAGCCACAGGCCTGTAAGCAATGAAACTAGGGTCAGAGCTCAGGCCTATGATGTGCTCTTAGTAAACAGAGAACATGTGACCTATGATCTATCTCTACACCTGCGCCCTGTGTCTGGAACATAAACCATTGAGAATTGCTGGCTGTGTGTGGCGGACCCACAGACCATTGTTAACAGCCTTGCACATTGCTGAGGAGTGACAGACCTTGGCAAGAACTCGGTCCTCTTAACATCCTCGACAGCTTGGGAAACACAGAGGTGATAATAAAGTCTGAGAACCTACTATGTACTAAGTATGGTTTTCCTTTATGTAAACTAGGTGTTATCTCCATTTTACAGATGCGAAACTGAGACTTGGAGAGAATGGAAATCACTTGACCCTAATACAATCCGTGCACTTCAGAATTAGATTTCAACTCAAAATTGGCCTGTTATGTAGTTGACCCTCTTTCCCCATATGACGGTGCGAGTTATAGGACTGGATTCCAGAAAAGGCAAGCTGTTCTGGAGGTCTGTGGAAAGGTCGGATGCTGAACAGCTGCACGGTGAGGAATGAGGCTATGGGGCACTACGGGAAGTGTCAAAAGGGGACTCAGGAAGGTGATCTGCTTCGTAATTACATCTCCCAGGCCAGGTGCTTTGTCTCCATCTCACATCTGACTTAGTCACCACAGTGTCCAGGTTATTTTAAGGAAAAATCAGAAACTGAACTGATTTTTTTGCCAAACTGCTGAGGCTTTGTTATAAAGAAAAAAACAATCTAACCACCTGATGGCTGCTCCCCCAAATCCATTCTCTCCTTCTTTCTGAGAGCTGGAGAATGAATTTTCAAAAATTGATGCTTCAACTTGATTTCTATAATGGTTACATTTAATTAAGTTCCAAGGATTTACTATTTTAGTTTAGACAAGCGCTATCCAAAATTTTAAGGACTCTGTTACCTAAGATTTATGAAATACGTGTCTAAAATATTCCACTCTAAAGAGTTTAGCAGATAAAAACACTATAGGTAAATTTCCAGGAGAGATAAGATTAGAAAATAGGTCTTAATTCTGAGGCACCAAATTTCACCACCCCTTTAGTACTGCCTCAAAATCTTGACAAAATTAGGGGTTGCCTCACCCACCTGGACAAAGTCTAATTTAGATTTATTTCCTTGCAATGAGGCATGTTTCAGGACACTCAGAGGCAGAGTCCAGCCCAACAATCTTGCTCTGCCTTTGCCCCATAAGGTACAGTTTTCACTGGGGTGCAGAGAGCCCCCTGTTGAAAGAGGGACCGTTTCCCTGTTTCAATAGCCCAGCTCAAGACAGCCCCCTCCCCCACTCGCTGGCATGAGCCCACCTGGTTTCAGGGACAGACACTGGGAGGTGCTCTGATCATGGCTGGGGTCTGTGGACTGTCCAGGTGACTCCTTCAGAAAGGGGAGGTTTTCTGATGTCTTCGAACGAGTCCCACTGGGCAGAAATGGTGAACTAACGTTGCTATTTAAATATAACTCTCTGCTACTTTTGGATAAACATTCGGGGAACACTAAATCGTTCTTCTCATGTCATTTGA
The DNA here is from genome assembly GCF_024542745.1 of Macaca thibetana thibetana. Classification (NCBI taxonomy): domain Eukaryota; kingdom Metazoa; phylum Chordata; class Mammalia; order Primates; family Cercopithecidae; genus Macaca; species Macaca thibetana. Next base: position 165,225,290 of record NC_065581.1, on the reverse strand, counting down.
ATCAAAAAAGGAAAAAAAGAAAGGAAGGAAGGCAGGAAGGCAGGCAGACAGGAAGGAAGAAAGATAGATAGATCCCTTTTCTCTAACAGAAAAAAATACCTGGCAAGTATGTTTCTAAAAACATGAGCTGGCCGGGTGCGGTGGCTCACGCCTGCAATCCCAGCACTTTCAGAGGTCAAGGCAGGCGGATCACCTGAGGTCAGGAGTTCGAGACCAGCCTGGCCAAGATGGGGAAACTCCGTCCTGACTGAAAATATAAAAATAAGCCGGGCGTGATGACGCATGCCTGTAATCCTAGCTACTCGGGAGGCTAAGGCAGGAGAATCGCTCAAACCTGGGAGGTGGAGGTTGCAGTGAGCTGAGATCACACCACTGCACTCCAGCCTGGGCAACAGAGCAAGACTCCATTAAAAAAAAAAAAAAAAAAAAAAAAAAAACTGTGAACTGATTGAACTGATTAAATAAGTATGATTTCCCATTTTTAGATAATGAAACTGAGAGATTAGATAACTATCTCAGAGTTTAACCAGAGAAGCAAAACCAGTAGAAAATCTATGTGGAATGTAAGTTTGTTTTCTCACCATCTGATGCTGGTGCTTCAGGTTGGCAGGGCAGGCAGTCAGGAACGAAAATGGATGTTGAGTGGGTAAGAAGGGAGCAAACTGGATGTAAGGCATGAGAACCAGCTGGACCCTAAGTCAGCTCTGGTTGCCTCTGACCCAGATGACAGGGAATCTTTACCACAGAGCTAAACACTAGCTGAATACACTGGGTGAACAGTGTGAGACACTTGAGGGGGATCAAGGTTGTCTGGAATCCCAAGGCCAAGGATTTCTACATAGAAAATCACCACGTCTGTGAGTAGGAACAGTTTTGTATCTTCTTTCAAATTTGTAAGCTTTTCTTTCTTGTTTTATTGTACTGGGTATCACTTCCAGTGCAATATTGAACAGGAGTGATGAGAATGGACATCTTTTTCTGGAAGGAAAGCATTCATTCCTCCACCATCATGTTAGCTGTAGGTTTTTTGTGGACATCCTCTATCGGGTTGAGTAAATTCCCTTCTATTCCTAGTTTGTTGAGACTTTTATCATGAATGGATGCTTAATTTTATCAAATGAATGATTTTTCTGTATAAATTGTCATGATGAGGTGGTGTTTCTTTAAAATGTTAACATATTGGATGGCATTGTCTTTGAAATATTGAACCACCCTAGCACTCCCCCAGAAAAACTCAACGTAGTCACCATGTATTATTAATTTTACCTATTGCTGGATTTCATTTGCTAATATTTTGCCACATTTTTGTATCTGTATGTATGAGGGGCATGGGTATTGGGGGGTTATTTTAGTGCACTCTCTGTCTGGTTTGGTGTCTGTTGGGAAGTGCTCCCTCTTCCTCATTTCTGCAAGACTTTGTGAAGGATTTCTATTATTTCCTCTTTAAATGATTGGTAGAGTTAATCAGTAAAATCATCTGGACCTGGAGTTTCATTATTTGAAAGATTTTGCTGTTAAACAAATGTAATTTCTCCAATAGATGTAGGACCATTTAGGATACCTATTCCTCCTTGAGTAAATTTTAGTAATTTGTGTCTATCAAGGAATTTAGCCATTTTATCTAAGTTCTCAATTTCGTGTGTAAAGAGTTTTCGTGGTATGCCTTTATGAACCTTTTTATGAGGTTTATGATGAGATTTGGTATTTTATTCATTTTATTAGCAATTTCTGTCTTCTCTCATTTTCTTTTGTCTTGCTAGAGCTTAATGAATTTTACTGATATTTTCAAAGAATGAGCTTTGGTTTCACTGATTGTACTGTTTTTCTATTTTTAATTTCATTGATTTTGGTTTTATCATTTTTGCATTTATTTTCCTCTTCTTTTTGAATAAGATTCTATTTAAATCCCTTCTTTTCTAATATAAGCACTGAATGCTTTATGTTTTCTGCTAAGTCCTGTTTTAATGTATCCCATGTATTTTGATATATTTTCATTTTCATTCAGTTCAGAATAGTTTCTAACATCTGTTGAGACTTCCTCTTTTACCCAAGGATTATGTAAATGTACAGTTTAATTTCTAAGTGTTTAGAGATGCTCTTGTGATAACTGAAGAATAGTATCTTGTCAGCATTTGAGAAAACCAGCACGCTAAACATACCTACAACCAAGGACTCTCACAGAGTCTGCTTCACTCCCCTGCCACTTCCACCAGAGCAGGTGCTGGTATCCATGGCTGGGGGACCTGAAGATGGATTACATCACAGGACTCTTTGCAGACATTCCCCAGCACCAGCCCAAAATCCAGTAGACCCGCTGGGTAACTAGACCCCGAAAAGCAACAACAATCATTGCAATCTGGCTCACAGGAAGCCCTATCCCTAGGGTGAGGAGGAGTGCACCACATCAAAGAATCATCCTGTGGAACAATAGAATCCGAACAGCAGCCCTTGACTTCCAGATTTTTCCACTGAAATAGTCTATCCAAATGAGAAGGAATCAAAAAAGTAATTCTGGTAATATGACAAAACAAGGTTCTATAACATCCCCAAAAGGCCACACTAGCTCCCCAGCAACGGATCAAACCAAGAAAAAAAAATCTCTAAATTGTCAGATGAAGAATTCAGAATGTTGATTATTAAATTATTCAAGGAGGTACTAGAGAAAGGTAAAAGCCAACTTAAAGAAATTTTTTAAAAAATACAAGATTTGGATGAAAAAATGCTCCAGAGAAATAGGTATCATAAAAAAAAAACCAATCACAACTTCTGGCAATGAAAGACACACTTAGAGAAATACAAAATGCACTGGAAAGTTTCAACAATAGAATCAAAAAAATAGAAAAAAGAAACTCAAGGCTTGAAGTCAAGGCTTTTAAATTAACTCAATCCAACAAAGACAAAGAAAGAAGAATTTTAAAAAATTAACAAAACCTCCAAGAAATTTAAGATTATGGTAAATGAAAAACCTAAGAATAATTGGTGTTTCTGAAGAAGAGGAGAAACCTAAAAGTCTGGAAAACATATCTGAGATAATAATTGAGGAAAACTTCCCCAGCCTCAATAGATACCTAGAAATCCAAATACAAGAAGCTCAAAAGACACCTGGGAAATTCATTGCAAAAGATTATAACCCAGGCACATAGTCATCATAGGTTATCTAAAGTCAAGATAAAGGAAAGAATCTTAAGAGCTGTGAGGCAAAAGCATCAGATAATGTATAAAGGAAAACCTATCAGATTAACAGCAGATTTCTTAGCAGAAACCCTGTAAGCCAAAAGGGATTGGGGTCCTATCATTTGCCTCCTTAAACAAAATAATCTAGTCAAGAACTTTGTATCCAGCAAAACTAAGCTTCAAAAATGAAGAAGAAAGAAAGTCTACTTCAGACAAACAAATGCTGAGAGAATTCACCACTACCAAGCCAGCACTATAAGACATGCTAAAAGGAATTCTAAATATTGAAACAAAACCTCAAAATACACCAAAATAGAACCTCCTAAAAGCATAAATCTCACAGGAACTAAACAATAACACAATGAAAAACAACAACAACAACAAAAACCAAGGTATTCAGACAACAACTAGCACAATGAATGAAACAACACCTCACATCTCAATAACATTAAATGTAAATGGCCTAAATGCTCCACTTAAAAGGTACAGAATGGCAGAATGGATAAAAATCCACCAACCAAGTATGTGCTGTCTTCAAGAGATTCACCTAACACTTAAGGATTCATATAAATTTGTGATAAAGGGGTGGAAAAACATATTTCATGCAAATGGACACCAAAAGTAAGCAGAAGTACCTTTTCTTATATCAGACAAAACAGACTTTAAAGCAACAACAGTTAAAAAAGACAAAGAGGGACATTATTTAATGATAAAAGGAAAATATCACAATCCTAAATATATATACACGTAACACTGGAGCTGCCAAAATTATAAAACAATTATTACTAGACATAGGAAATTGAGATAGATGGCAACACAGTAACAGTGGGGGACTTCAATATTCCACTGATAGCACTGGACAGGTCATCAAGACAGAAAGGCAACAAAGAAACAATGGACTTAAATTGTACCCTGGAACAAATGGACTTAACAGATATTTACAGAACATTCTACCCAATGACTGTAGAATATACATTCTTTTCATCAGCACATGGAATATTCTCCAAGATAGATCATATGATAGCTCACAAAACAAGTCTCAGTAAATTCAAGAAAACTGAAATTATATCAAGTACCTTGTCAGGCTACAGCAGAATAAAATTGGAAATTAACTCCAAAAGGAACCCTCAAAACCAGGCAAATATATGAAAATTAAATGGTCTGTTCCCAAATAATCTTTGAGTCAACAATGAAATCAAGACGGAAATTTAAAATTTCTTTGAACTGAACGATAATCATGACACAACTTACCAAAACTTCTGGGACACTACAAAAGTGGTGCTAAGAGGAAAGTTCATAGCATTAAATGCCTACACCAAAAATTATGAGAGATTACAAATAGACAATTTAAGGTCACATCTCAAGGAACTAGAGAAACAAGAACAAACCAAACTCAAACCCAGCAGAAGAAATAACAAAGATCAGAGCAGAACTAAATAAAATTGAAACAAAAAAAATACAAAAGCTAAACGAAACAATAAGCTGGTTCTTTGAAAAAATGAACAAAATTGATAGACCATTAGTAAGATTAACCAAGAAAAGATGAGAGAAGATCAATCAGAACTGAAATTGCTCAATTAGAGCTGAAATGGGAGCTATTGCAAACAATACCACAGAAATACAAAAAAATCATTGAAGGCTACTATAAACACCTTTATGTGCACAAACTAGAAAATCTAGAGGAGATGGATAAATTCCTGGAAATATGCAACTCTCATAGATCAAGCCAGGAAGAAATAGAAACTCTGAACAGACCAATAACAAGCAGTGAGATTGAAATACTAATAAAAACTTGCCAACAAAAAAAGTCCAGGACCAGATGGATTCACAGCTGAATTCCATCAGGCATTCAAAGAAGAATTGGTACCAACCTTACTGAAACTGTTCCAAAAGATAAAGAAAGAGGGAATCCTCCCTAAATCATTCTATGAAGCCACTGTCAACCTAATGCAAAAAAAACAGGAAAAAACATAACAGAAAAAGAAAACTACAAACCAATATCCCTGATGAACATAGATGCAAAAATCCTCAACAAAATACTAGCTAACTGAATCTAATAGCATATCAAAAAGATAATACACCATTATCAAGTGTGCTTCATACCAGGAGTGCGGGGATGGTTTAACATATGCAAGTCAATAAATGTGAAACATCACATAAACAGAATTAAAAACAAAAGTCTTATCATCATCTCAACAGATGCAAAGAAAGCATTTGACAAAGTCCAGCATTGCTTTATGATTAAAATCCTCAGCAGCTGGTGCAGTGGCTCACCCCTGTAATCTCAGCACTTTGTGAGGCCAAGGCAGGAGGATCATGAGGTCAAGAGATCAAGACCATCCTGGTCAACATGGTAAAATCCCGTCTCTACAAAAAAAAAAAAAAAATTAGCTGGGCATGGTGGCATGCACCTGTAGTCCCCACTACCCAGGAAGCTGAGGCAGAAGAATTGCTTGAACCCAGGAGGTGGACGTTCCAGTGAACTAAGATCACTCCACTGCACTCAAGCCTGGTGACAGAGCAAGATTCCATCTCAAAAAAAAAAAAAAAAAAAAACCCTCAGCAGAAACAGCATAGAAGGCACATACCTCAAGGTAATAAAAGCCATCTATGACAGACCCACAGCCAACATTACATTGAATGAAGAAAAGTTGAAACATTCCCCCTGAGAACTGGCACAAGACAAGGATGCCCACTTCTACCACTTCTATTCAACATAGTACTGGAAGTCCTAGCCAGAGCAATCAGACAAGAGAAAGAAATCAAGGGCATCTAAATCAGTAAAGAGAAAGTCAAGCTGTCACTATTTGCCAATGATATGATTATATACTTAGAAAACACCAAAGACTCATCCAAAAAGCTCCTAGAGCTAATAAATGAATTCAGTAAAGTTTCAGGATACAAAAATCAATGCATCAGTGTACACAAATTAGTAGCACTGCTATACACCAACAATGACCAAGCTGAGAATCAAATCAAGAACTGAACCCTTTTGACAACAGCTGCAAAAAAAAAAAAAAGAAAAGAAAAGAAAGAAATACTTAGGAATATACCTAACCAAGGAGGTGAAAGATCTCTACAAGGAACACTATAAAACACTGCTGAAAGAAATCATAGAAAACACAAGCAAATGGTAAAACATTCTATGCTCATGGATAAGTAGAATCAATATTGTGAAAATGACCATATTGCCAAAAGCAATCTATAAATTCAATCCAATTCCCATCAAAATACTATCATCATTTTTCACAGAACTAGAAAAAAAATTCTAAAATTCATATGAAACCAAAAAAGAACCACATAGCCAAAGCAATGCTAAACTAAAAGAACAAATCTGGAGGCATCACATTACCTGACTTCAAACTATACTACAAGGCCATAGTTACTAAAACAGCATGATACTGGTATAAAAATAGGCATGTAGACCAATGGCAAAGAATAGATAACCCAGAAATAAAGCCAAATAATAGAGAACCCAGAATTACAGCTAACTGATCTCCAGCAAAGCAAACAAAAACATAAAGTGGAGAAAGGACACCCTATTCAACAAATGGTGCTGGAATAATTGGCAAGCCATGTGTAGAAGAATGACTCTGGATCCTCCTCTCTCACCTTATACAAAAACCAACTCAACATAGATCAAAGACTTAAATCTAAGACCTAAAAATAAGAATAAAAATTCTAGAAGATAACATCAGAAAAACTCTCCTAGATATTGGCTTAGGCAAAAAGTTTATGACCAAGAACCCAAAAGCAAATGCAACAAAAACAAAACTAAATAGTTGGGACCTAATTAAACTAAGAAGCTTCTGCACAGCAAAAGAAATAATCAGCAGAGTAAACAAACAACCCATAGAGTGGGAGAAAATATTCACAAACTATGCATCTGACAAAGGACTAATATCCAGAATCTACAAGGAACTCAAACAAATCAGCAAGAAATAATAATAATAATCCCATCAAGAACTGGGCAAAGGACTGAAATAGGTAATTCTCAAAAGAAGATATACAAATGATTACAAATGGCTAACAAACATATGAAAAAATGCTCAACATCACTGTCAGAGAAATGCAAATCAAAACCACAATGAGATACCACCTTACTCCTGCTAGTGTGGCCACAACTTAAAAATCAGAAAAATAATATCATATATGTTGGTGGGAATGTGGTGAAAAGGGAACACTTTTACTGCTGGTGGGAATGTAAACTAGTACAACCACTATGGAAAACAGTATGGAGATTCCTTAAAGAACTAAAAGTAGAGCTACTGTTTGATCCAGCAATCCCACTACTGGGTATCTACCCAGAGGAAAAGAAATCATTATATGAAAAAGACGCTTGCACACATGTTTATAGCAGCACAATTCATGATTGTAAAAATATACACCAGTCTAAATGCCCATCAACCAATAAGTAGATAAAGAAAATGTGGTATATATTTACCATGGAATACCACTTAACCATAAAAAGTAACAAAATAGTGGCATTTTCAGTAACATGGATGGAGTTCTAGGCCATTATTCTAAGTGAACTAACTCAGGAATGGGAAACTGAACATCGTATGTTCTTACTTATAAGCAGGAACTAAGCTATAAGGATGCAAAGGAATAAAATGATATAATGGACTTTAGGGACTCAGGGGAAAGGGTGGGAGAGGCTGAAGGATAACAGACTACACACTGGGTAGTGTACACTGCTTGGATGCTGGGTGCACCATAATCTCAGAAATCATGACTAAATAATTTTCCATGCAACCAAATACCACCTGTTCCCCCAAAACTATTAAAATAAAAAAATTTTAAGAATATTATCTAAGAATATTATCTTGTGATAATATTAATAAAATATTTAGTTATTTTCTGATTTAAAATTATATGGTGAGAAACATACTTCACATTTTTCAGTTGTTTTAAATTTGTTAAGTGTCTTTTAATAACATAAGATGTGCTCTTTGTGACTATTCCATGTGCACTTGAAAAGCACGTTTACTATGCTGTTGTTGGATGGAGTGGTCCACTATCTTCAATATGGTTCAGCTGAATGGGGATGCTGTTTGCCTCTTCTTTAACCTTGCTGATTGTCTGCTTATGGTTCTATCAATTATTAAGCCAGGCATGTTGAAATATTCAACTAGTATTGTGGATTTGTCCTTTACTTTCTTCAATTTTGTCAGTTTTTCTTTTGCGCAATCTGAAGTTCTGTTGTTAGGTGTCTTCTTGATGAACTGACACTTCTGTCATTAGGTAATATCCCTTGTAATCCCTGGTAATTGTCTTTGCTCTGAAATCTATTTTGTCTGATACTAATTGCCCAGCTTTCTTTTGATTTGTGTTTACATAGTATATCTTTTTCATACTTTATTGTTTGCTTTTGGGGGGGGGGGTTAGGTTTAACAACTTTATTGAGATATAATTTGCATACCATACAACTTTTTGGTCTTTCCACTTAAACTATACAATTCAGTGGGATTTGTTGTTATTGTTTTGGTTTGTTTTTTGAGATGGAGTCTCCCTCTGTCACCCAGGCTGGAGTGCAATGGTGCAACCTCAGCCTCCGGGGTTCATGCTATTCTCCTGTCTCAGCCTCCCGAGTAGCTGGGATTACAGGCACCTGCCACCACAGTGCCTTAGCTCATGCCTGTAATTCCAGCACTCTGGGAGACTGAGGTGGGTGGATCACCTGAGGTCAGGAGTTCAAGACCAGCCTGATCAACATGTTGAAACCCTGTCTCTACTACAAATTCAGTGTGTTTTTAGGATATTCAGAGTTGTACAACCATCACCACAATCAACTTCAGGACATTTTCATCTCAAAAAGAAACATCATACCCTTTAGCACTCATCACCTTATCCTCACCCCCACCATTCCTAAGCAGCAACCACTAACCTACTTCCTGTCTCTATAGATTTACCTATTCTGGACTCTCATAGGAATGGATATATACATGTGGGCTTCGAGTTCCATCCAAGTTTTAGCATGTACCAGTAATTCATTCTTTTTTCTGGCCAAATAATGGATATACCACTTTTTTCATGTTTCATTTATAGACATTTTGGCTGTGTCCACCTTTGGCTATTATGAATAATGCTGCTGTAAATGTCCATAGAGCAGTTATTGTATGGTCATGTTATTTGTAACTGGAAAAAACACAAACTGTTTATTTTCTATGTTCTCACAGCATAACAGCAATCAGCACAGAAGACTTCTGTGACCAAATGTAGGAGGGTTTTCTCCATGCACCAAGCAAGCAATCATTTCTGCAGTGGACACCAGCTGGGTGTCCTCCAATTCAATTCTGACTCTACCTGGAGGTAGTGTCAGATCCCACAGCTTGACGGCTCAGTCCCAGAAAACTGTCACCATCTTCAGGCACCAGTTTCAGGTCTGGGCATCTGGAACTTCTGACTACCCAGCTTTAAGTTGAGGTTCCCATGACCCTCTCTTTGAATTAGATAAACTGGCTAGAGCAGCTCCCAGAAGTCAGGGAAAAACTTACGTTTACCCATTTATTATAAAGGATATTACAAAAGACACAGATAAAGAGATGTATACAGTGAGGTATGAGGAATGGGCTCAGAGCCTCCATGCCCTCCCCAAGTGCTCCACTCTTCAGGAACCACCACATGTTAAGTAACTCGGAAGCTCTCCAAACCCTGTCCTCTTGTGTTTTTATGGAGGCTTCATTATGTCGACACAATTTATTAAACCATTGGCCACAGGTGATCAACTTAACCTTCAGCCCCTCTCCCTTCCCTGGAGCTAGAAGTGAGTTGAAAGTTTCAACCTCCTAATTTTGCCTTGGTCTTTCTGTTAACCAGCCCCCCCCCCGAAGCTACCTAGGAGAAGCCAACCATCAGCCAATCATTAGCATAAAAAAAGACATCACTTTGGCGATACTAAGGATTTCAGAAGTTGTATGCCAGGAAATTGGATCAAATACCAAATATATATTTCACAATATCACAATTTGTCTTCACAATTTGTCTTGGATATATAGCTATGAGTGGAATTACTTGGTCGTATGGTAACTCTATGTTTAATCATTTAAGGAACTGCTAAACTATTTTCCAAAGCAGCTACAATATTTTTCATTCGTAGCAGCAGTGTAGGAGGGTTCTGATTTCTCCATATCCTTACCAGCATTTGCGATTATCTGACCTTTTCATTCTAGCCTTCCTAGTGGATAAGAAGTTGTACTTCATTTTGGTTGATTTGCATTTCCCTAATATTCAAGCATCTTTTCAAGTGCTTGTCTTCCACTTGTTTGTCTTCCTTAGAGAAATCTATTCAGATATTTGCCCATTTTTCAATTGGATTATTTAGGGTTTATTATTATTGAGTTGCAAGAGTTATTTATATATTCTAGATGCATGTACCTTTTTTGATTTGCAAATATTCTCGCCCATTCTTTGGGTTGTTCTTTTCATGTTTTTTCTTGATGTCCTTTGGGTCGCAAAGATTTTAACTTTGATGAAGTCAAATTTACTTATTTTTCTTTTGTTCCTCATGCTTTTGGTATCATATCTAAAAATCCTTTGCCAAATCCAAAGTCATAAATATTTCTCTGTATGGGTTGTGATGGTTAATATTGAGTGTTAACTTGATTGGATTGAAGGATGTAAAGTATTGTTCTTGGGTGTGTCTGTGAGGGTGTTGCCAAAGGAGATTAACGTTTGAGTCAGTGGATTGGGAATGGCAGACCCACCCTCAATCTGAATGGGCACAATCTAATCTAAACACTGAGCTCTCAATATGACACCATTCCTTGGGATGATCAGCCAGCTGGTTGGTGGCAGGGTGATTATACTGACTTCCTCCATCATGGAAAGGGCAGCAGTTCTCACCAGAATAGATACTTACCCTGGATATGAGTTTGCCTATCCTGCATACAATGCTTCTGCCAAGACTACCAACCGTGAACTCACAAAATGCTTTATTCACTGTCATGGTATTCCACACAGCATTGCACTCACTTTACAGCTAAAGAAGTGTGGCAGTGGGTTCATGCTCATGGAATTCACTGGTCTTACCATGTTCCCCCTCATACTGAAGCAGCTGGATTGGTAGAACAGTGGAATGGCCTTTTGAAGTCACAATTACAATGCCAACTAGGTGACAATACTTTGCAGGGCAGCAGCAAATTTCTACAGAAGACCATGTATGCTCTGAATCAGCGTCCAGTATATGGTACTGTTTCTCCCATAGCTGCAATTCACAAGTCTAGGAATCAAGGGGTAGAAGTGGAAGTGGCACCACTAACCATCACCCCTAGTGATCCGCTAGTAAAATTTTTGCTTCTTGTTCCTGCGACATTATGTCCTGCTGGCCTAGGGGTCTTAGTTCCAGAGAAAGGAACACTGCCACCAGGAGACATAACAACAATTCCATTAAACTGGAAGTTAAGATTGCCACCTGGACACTTTGGGCTCCTCCTACTTTTAAGTCAACAGGCTAAGAGAAGGGAGTTACAGTGTTGGCTGGGGTGATTGACTCAAACTATCAAGATGAAATTAGTCTACTACTAATTTCACTACTAATTTCACTCCACTATGAAAGTAAGGAAAAGTATGTGTGGAATACAGGCAATCCATTAGGGATCCATGTAGTATTACCATGCCCTATGATTAAGGTCAATGGGAAACTACAACAGCACAATCCAGGCAGGACTACAAATGGCTCAGACTCTGCAGGAATTAACGTGTGGGTCACTCCTCCAGGAAAAAAACCACAACCTGCTGAGATGCTTCCTGAAGGCAAAGGGAATACAGAATGGGTAGTAGAAGAAGGTAGTCATCAATACCAGCTATGACCATGTGACCAGCTGCAAAAATGGGGACTGTAATTGTCATGAGTATTTCCTCCTTCATTAAGAACATGTCTGTGCACATATACACTTGTACTAAGAAAATATCTTCATTTTATTTCCTTTTTCCTTTATCATGTGACGTAAGATTTATTGACTTCATATCAGCATTTAAGTATTGTTAACTTTATATAATAGCATTTGAGTTGGGGATTGGTGTGTTTCCAGTTATATGAAAGATAGTTGTATTATGTTAGCCATAATTATTATTACCTTATTATTGTCTTTATTTGAAGATTATGTATGATTTCAGGAGATGTATATGGGTTCAAGTTGACAAGGGGTGGACTTGTGACGATTAATACTGAGTGTCAACTTGATTGTTGAAGGAGGCAAAGTATTGTTTCTGGGTGTATCTGTGAGACTGTTGCCAAAGGAGATTAACATTTGAGTCAGTGGACTGGGAAAGGCAGACCCACCCTCAATCTGGGTGGGCACAATCTAATCAGCTGCCAGCTCAGCCAGAAAAAAAACAGGCAGAAGAATGTGAAAAAACTAGACTGGCTTAACCTCTGAGCCTACATCTTTCTCCCATGCTGGATGCTCCCTGCTCTCAAACATCAGACTCCAAGTTCTTCAGCTTTGGGACTGGGACTGGCTTCCTTGCTCCTCAGTTTGCAGACGGGCTATTGTGGGACCTCACCTTGTCATTGTGTGAGTTAATGCTCCTTAATAAACTCCCCTTTATGTACACATCTATCCTATTAATTCTGTCCCTTTAGAGAACCCTAATACAGATTTCTTCTAAGAGTTTTAGTGTTTTTTTTTTTTACATTTAGATCTTTGATCTATTTTGAGTTAACTTTTTGTACAGTGTGAGGTAAGGATCAAACTTCATTCTTTTGGATGTGATTATCCATTCCACCTAGTATAATTTGTTAAAAAGACTATTATTTCCCCCATTGCATGGTCTTGGAGCCCTTTTCAAAACTCAGTTGACCATAGATGTATGTATATACTTTCGGACTCTCAATTCTATTTCATTGATTTGTATTTCTATCTTTATGCCAGTACCACACTGTCTTGATTACCATCACGTTGCAGTAAATTTTAAAATTAGGAAGTATGAGTCCTACTTTATTCTTCATTTTTAAGATTGTTTTGGCTATTGTGGATTCCCTGCAATTCTATATGAATTTCAGAATCAGTTTGTCAATGTCTGCAAAAAATCGCTGTGATTCTGATAGGGATTACTTTTAATCTGTGTAATAATTTGGGGAGTATTGTCATTTTAACAATATTATGTATTCTGATCCACGAATATGAAAGGTATTTCTTTTTGTTTAGATCTTCTTTAATTTTTCATTATGTTTCATAGTTTCAAAGTATAGTAAGTTTTGCAATTTTTATGTTAAATTTATTCTTAAGAATTGATGTAAATGACGAGTTGATGGGTGCTGACAAGTTGATGGGTGCAGCACACCAACATGGCAGAAGTATACATATGTAACAAAGCTGCACGTTGTGCCCATGTACCCTAGAACTTAAAGTATAATAATAAAAAAAAGAATTTATTTTTGATGCTATTGTAAATGAATATTTTAATTACATTTTCAGATTGTTCATTGCAAATGTGTAAAAATACACAAATTGATTTTTGTATATTAATCTTGTATCCTGTACCCTTGCTAAACTTGTTTGTTAGTTCCAATAGTTTTTTTTAAGTGAATTGCTTAGACTATTGTATATACAAGATCATAACATCTACAGTTTTATGCCTTTCTTTCCAAACCGATGGCTTTTATTTTTATTTTTCCCTAATTACCCTGGCTAGAACTTCTAGAACAATGTTGTATATAAGTGAAGCGAGTGGTTATCCTCGTCTTGTTTCTCATCTTGGGGGAAAGCATCCATCCTTTCACAATTAAGGATAATAGTAGCAGTGGGTTTTTTATGGTTACTTTTTATCAGGTTGAGGAAGTTTTCTTCTATTCCTAGTTTCTTGAGTATTTATATTATGACAGAGTGTTGGTTTTTTCCAAATGTATTTTCTGCATCTTTTGAGATGATCATGTAATTTTTGTATATATTCTATTGTTGTTATGTATTACATTAATTGACTTTCAAATGTTGAACCAACTGTGCATTCCTGGGATAAAAATTCCACTTGGTCATGGTGGATATCTCCTTTTACATGTTGTCAGATTTGGTTTGCTAGTATTTTGTTGATGATGTCTGCATGTATTCATAAGATATATTCATCTTTAGTTTTTATTTCTTATGAGGTTTTTGTCTGGTTTTGGTATCAGGGCAACTATCCTTCTAAAATGAATTGGAAAGTATTCCTCCTCTTTTTTGAGAGAGTTTGTAAAGAATTGGTGTTAATTTAAAAAAAAATTTTTTTGGTAGAATTCAGTGGTGAAACCACTTGATACAGGGATTTTACTTTGTGGGTAGATTTTTTGCTTAGCTATTCCATCTTGATTATTACAGTTCTTTTTAGGTTTTTGATAGTTTATTAAATCCGTTTTGGTAGTTTATATCTTTCTAGAAATCTTCCCACTTTATCTAAGTTATTTAATTTGTTGATGTACAATTGCTGTGACAGTCTTCCTTTACAACCCTTTGTATTTCTGTCAAGGTCAGAAGTAACGTCTTCTCTTATTGCTGATGCCAGTAAGGTGAATCTTCTCTTTTTCTTGGTCAATCTTGCTATAGGATTGTCAGTTTTGTTGGATTTTTTTCAAATAACCAGTTTTTTTATTTTATTGATTTCCTCTATTGTCTTTCTATTCTCTATTTCACTAATTTTCATTTTAATCTTTATTTTCTTCATTTTGCTTGCTTTAGATTTAGTTTGCTCTTCTTTCTCCAGTATCTTTAAGTGGAAGGTTAGCTTATTGATTTATTTTTTTCCTTCTTGATATAAGCATTTATAGCTTTAAATTGTCCTCTAAGCCCCCATCTGCTTTCACTGGATTCCATAAGGTTGGTGTGTTTTATCTTCATTTTCATACATCTCCAAGTATTTTCTGATTTCCTTTTTGAGTTCTCCTTTGATCCACTGGTTATTTAGGAGAGTGTCTTTACATTTCTATATATCTGTGAGTTTCCCAGATTTTTTCCTGCTATTAATTTCCTATTTTATTTCAAAGTGACTAGAGAACATATTTGTGTTATTTCTGTCCTTTTAAATACATTGAAGTTTGATTTTGGCCTAACATATAATCTATCCTGGAGAAGATTTCATGTATATATACAGAAAAATGTATATTTTGTTTTTGGCTAACATGCTTTATAGATGTCTGTTAGCATTGATGTATTTGCCTTCAGGTTTACCATTTTGTTATTTGTTTTGTTTTACCTTCTGTTTTTCATTCTTGTTTTTTCTTTCCTACCTTCCTTTGGATTATATGAACATTTTGTAGCATACTATTTTTATGTATCTATTATATATTTAACTATGTATTTTTTTGTAGTTTTAAAAGTGTTTACTCAAGGAATTACATTACACATAGTTAACAAAATTTTCACAGTCTACTTACAATCAATATTTTACCACTTCAAGTTAAATGGAGAAACCTAAGCATCATATGGGTACCTCACATCTCATTGTTTTTACTTCTAAAACGTGTGACACCAAATATGTGGGCTTTTTCTACACCAATGACCAATATTTCAACTCTTCTGACACCAGCTGGGTGTCCAGCTATATATAATAAAGAACATATATTTGGTCTTTATCCCCAGTTCCTGGCACAGAGCTCCTAAAATTCTTATAATTTTCTGAGTGACAGGAGTGAGAGAACCATCTTTTATTATTGACAATAAGCCCTTTTCAACCATACCTGAGTTTATGCTAGTAAGATGACTCTTGGTAGGCCCCTAGATGGCTCCAGGATGGGGTCTGGTTATCAGACAAAACAACTCTATAATCAGAGGGTTGGACTTTTAGCTCCACCTCCCCCTCCAACCTCTGGAAAAGGGAGAGGAGGTGGATACTAAGTTAGTCACCAATGGCCAGATTTAATTAATCATGTTTTTGTAGGAGAGCTCTCAAAAAGCCCTTAGTAAAAGGGTTTGGAGATCTTCCAGGTCAACAAATGCATTCGCATTCCAGATGGAAGGTGCACCCCCAACTCCATGGAGACAGGAACTCTTACACTCAGGACCCCTTTGGATCTTTCCCTATGTACCTCTTCATCCGGCCGTTTATTTGCATACTTAATAATATGGTAAATAAACTGTTTACCCTGAGTTCTGTGGGCAGGTCTAGCCAATTATTGACCTCAAGGGGTAGAGGGTCATGAAAATTCCTGATTTGTAGCCATTTGGTCAGAAATATAGAAGGCCCGGACGTTGTAATTAAAATTTGAGGTGGGACATTCTTGTGGGACTGGGCCCTGAACCTGTGGGTTTTGACACTAACTCTAGGTAGTCAGTGTCAGAATTAAATTGAATGCTGGACACCTCGTTGGTATCCAGAGGGTTGGATAATTGGTTGCTGATGTGAAAACAAAAATATGTATTTAGTGCCAGAAGTGTTAGGAGTAAAAGTAATTCATCATATTACATCTACATATGATGCATACATTGGAAACCCCAACAGATATTATAATTGTTGATTTCAACCATCAAATCATAATCATTTTTAAAACCCAAGAGACTAGTCTTATATTTCCTTATATAATTACCATTTCTGATGTTTAATGTTTTTATCTGGTCACACATCTCTTTTGTCTGAAAAACTTTAGCAGTTCTTTTAGAACAGACCTCCTACCAATGGATTTTCTTTCTTTTCCTTAATTTGGGAATGTCTTGATTTCACCTTTATTCCTAGAAGACATTGTCCCTGAATACAGAATTCTGGCTGACAGTTCCTTTGTTTCAGCACTTCCTTCTGGTCTTCATGATTTCTAATGAGAAATCAGCATTCATTTGAATCCTTGTTTTCCTAATAAGTAATGCATTATTTTACTGTGGCTATTCTCAAGACTTTTGTCTAGTTTTCAGTAGTTTGATCCTGATGTATCTTGACATGGGTTTATTTGGATTTATCCTGTTTGGGGGTGCTGAGGTTCTTGAATCTGTAGGTTTAAGTGTTTTTGCTAGATTTGGAAAGTTTTTTGCCATTATTTCTTTAAATATTTCTTCTGTACTCATTCTTTCTCATCTCCTCCTAATATTCCAATAATACAAATGTTAAGTCTTTTGGTAGTAATCCAAAATTCTCTGGTTCTGTTCATTTTTATCAGTTTTCTTTGTCTGTTGTTCAATTTGATAATTTTGTTGGTATGTCTTCAAGTCAGCCAACTCATTCCTCTTTTATCTTTGTTGTGTTTTTGAACCTGTCAACTGAAAATACAATTCAAAACCCTGCAACCGACTGAATGGACTCCCCCTCTTGGCCAAAGGCATTCCAAAAAATCCTGAAAATGTAGTTCAGGCCATGATGTGAAGGGGGAGTGGGGCGGAGGGGGGAACATGCTTCATTATACTCTCCTCCCTTTGAAGTTTCAGCACTAACAATAAAATAGAGCTTTTTTTTTTTTTTTTTTTTTTTTTTGAGATGGAGTTTCACACTTGTTGCCCAGGCTGGAGTGCAATGGCACAATCTCAACTCACTGCAACCTCCACCTCCTCACCTCCTGGGTTCAAGTGATACTCCTGCCTCAGCCTCCCAAGTAACTGGAATTACAGGCACCTGCCACCACACTGGGCTAATTTTTGCATTTTTAGCAGAGATGGGGTTTTTCCATGTTGACCAGGCTGGTCTTAAACTCCTGACCTCAGGTGATCTGCCTCTGTCTGCCTCTCAAAGTGCTGGGATTACAGGCGTGAGCCACCATGCCAAGCCAAAACAGAGAACTTAAGAATAACAAAACAGGCTCTTTGTACCAGTAAGATACCAAATTCCACATCACATGACATAGCAGGCTATGAAACAAATCAAAATATATTTTACCCCAAAAATCGGAGAAATCAAAATATATTTTACTCTGAAATATATTTCTTCAATATATTTTGAAGTGGCCCTGTAAACTGTCTCTTGCAAAGACAAGAAACAGCTTTATGAGGCCATTTCATTCCTTTACTTTCTGTACAAAGTCCCCTTCCCTTTCCAGTCTTTTTTTGATCCAGAGAGATTTAACTAAGAGCCTGACAATTTTTAAAGTCTGATGATCTGTTGTCTCTGAAGCCTGCTATCTGGAGGCTTCATCTACATAACAAGAATCTTGGCTTCCACAACCCACCTTACCTTATCCCCAAACATTTATTTCTGCTGACTTCAACTCTTTAGGCTCTTTCAACCAATTGCCAATCAGGAAATCTTTGAATCTACCTATGACCTGGAAGCCTCGCACCCCACTTTGAGATGTCCCACCTTTCTGGGCTGAACCAATAGAAACCTTATGTGTATTGAGTTATGTCTTTGCCTGTAATTTCTGTCTCCCTAACAATGTACCAAATCAAGCTGTAACCCAACCACCTTGGGCACATGTTCTCAGGATCTCCCGAGGCTGTCATGGGCCATGGCCCCTCACATTTGGCTCAGAATAAACCTCTTCAAATATTTTACAGAGTTTGGGTCTTTTTGTCAACAAACCCATCCGGTAAGAATCTGTTCCATTCATTGAAGTTTTCGTTCCAATTTCCACTTAGTTTTCTTGATGTCTTCTCTCTTTGCTGAGAATGTCCTGGCACCCATTTAGCCTGATATTTTATGATTCTTAGAAAATGGAAAATGTGTGTTAATTGAGGTGTAAGTTAAAATCTCAATGACAAAGCACACTAGAACCTTCTTACACAGGTAAAAACCCAATCATCTAATCAGCTTTTCTGAGGAGGAGAATCTGCTCCACACAGTAATTCAGCACCCAGGCTCTTTCCCACTCCTGGTTCCCCCATTCTGTATGGACTAAGGGTAACCCAAAGGTCACAAACAAGGTAACAGCTGGGAAACAGCAGCCTTGGGAGGTTTTTTGCAGGGCTTTCCCTTCTCTCCTATGGCAACAGCTGAGGTATGAAACAATAACTGATATTTAGGATGATGACCCTGAATTAATAAAAGGTCTTAAGTCATTAAAAAGTTAAATCATTAAAGATTATGAAGTGTACTAATGAATGTACTTGCGTTTTAACTATGTATTCAATATTAAAGTTTCCAAATCTTTCATTTAAGAAGAAAATTCAATTAATGAGAGCACCTGTCTCTGAGTCATCTCATTAACCAGGGTTTTACTTTATCCAAGTATGAGTGAGCACTGACAGACAAGCACATCCACAGTATGATTGCTGTTACATAATAGTACACACTGTCAGTGCACACATTAGCTCTGAAACCACAGAAGTCAAACCACAGTGGAAAATGCAGCTACCCTGGAGAGAAATGGCAAGATAATCTTCTGCAAGGCTTCCTATTCTAGTGTGCACTCTATGGTGGCCTATATTTCTACTACTTCTTCAAGCCCACACAATTAAGGAAAAGTTATTATTTATGCAAATATATATATATGTGTGTGTTCTCATATGTTGATGAGAACATATGGTGTATTAAATAGTGTCTGCAATACTATGCTTTGTAGAAAACAATTAGGAATCCCAGCAGTTAGAGCTTGAGGATATACAGCTTGGCTCTATATTCCATCTCACAGGAAGGTTTAAGTATTATTGAGATAATTTAAATAGTTCATATAACTTAAGGTTTTGCGGCTGGCTGCAGTGGCTCATGCCTGTAATCCCAGCACTTTGGGAGGCCGAGCGGCCACATCACTTGAGGTCAGGAGTTTGAGACTAGCCTGACCAACATCGTGAAACCCCGTCTCTACCAAAAATACAAAAATTAGCTGGGCGTGGTGGCACACTCCTGTAGGCCCAGCTACTCAGGAGGCTGAGGCAGGAGAATCTCTTGAACCCAGGAGGCAGAGGTTGCAGTTAGCTGAGATCATGCCACTGCACTCCAGCCTGGGCAACAGAGTGAGATTCTGTCTCAAAAAAAAAAAAAAAAAAAAAAAAAAAAAAAAAGATTTTGCTCCTTTTCAATACACAAATAAATCTCTGAGAATTCTGAAAATCTTCAACTCATTTTTAGAAAATTACTTAGGTTGGGAAGTAAACATCACTTATAAAAATGATCTGTTAAGCATTCATTTCTGTATATATTACGCTTTCTACATATTATGCGTATACAGTCAGCCTGTGTATCCATGGGTTCTGCATCTGTGGATTCAACCAATCATAGACCAAGATATTTTAAAAGAATAAAACAAAAGGTGATCAACAATAAAAAAAACAAGTTAAAAAACAATAAACAACTATTTACATAGCATTTATATTGTATTAGATATCATAATAGAGATTTAAAGTACACAGGAGGATTCGCATAGTGTTATATGCAAATATGACGCCATTTCATATGAGCGACTTGGTATCCTCAGACGTCCTGGCACCAAGCCCTATGGGTGCTCAGGAATAACTGTATTCCATTTATATTCCAGTATTATCAGAACTAGGATGTGGAAAGTCTACTGGATTTTATTCAGTCCTGAAGCAAGCACCTCACAAGAGGAGATTATTTTTTCCACACTACTGCAGTTGAGAATATTTCCTCCCAGGAGACTTCTGTGACTAACAAATACAGTAAAGTCAATCACTGATGGAAGTGATAAGGATATTGTGTGTGGTGGTGACACATGAATGTCATGGCAGCAATATCGGTTGATAGCCCCTTCTGATAAGAGCAGCCAAAAAAACCCCAATTATTGTAATGAGCGCAAAAACCCACTACTGTTCGCTTTCTTTCCCCTTGGGAACACTGACTCGCAGTGGACTCACCCCCACCGTGTCCAGCGTGTCCTTTCCTGCCCTTCCTCCTCCCCTGTCCCCAGCTCCTCCTCTCCTTGTTGAACTTTCTCCTCCTGGCCCTGGATTCTGTCTCTCACATTCTGTTAGGCTCTGCCACTCTCCCTCTCCATCTTTACTTCACCTCGGGGAATCAACCAAATAGTTGATCTTGTAAAGTTGCTCATTTAAACACTATTTTCCTCTAAAAACCCATATTTTTTTCAAAGTCTTCTGAGCCCTCAATTTATTTCCTCAGTAGAAAAATTAATGTAGGCCAGGTGCAGTGGACTCATGCCTGTAATCCCAGCACTTTAGGAGGCCAAGACGGGCAGATCACCTGAGGTCAGGTGTTCGAGACCAGCCAGCCTGGCCAACACAGCGAAATCCTGCCTCTACTAAAAATACAAAAATTTAGCTAGACATGATAGCGTGCCTGTAGTCCCGGCTACTCAGGAGGCTGAGGCAGGAGAAACACTTGAACCTGCAAAGTGCAGGCTGCAGTGAGGCGAGATCACGCCACTGCACTCCAGTCTGGGCGACAGAGTGAGACTACGTTTCAAAAAAAAAAAAGAGAGAGAGAGAAAAATAAATGAAAAGCTTTCCACTGTTTCTTAGGAGATGCATTGCCAAATATTTTTCTAAGCCCATGGCAATATTTTTTCTTTCTCTTTTTCAAAGAGGTGGAAATAGCTGCAGATAAACCACTCCCACAACTCAAGTGGTTTGACTTGAAAATGTGAGCTGGATAAATGACCTATTTTTTCTTGTCGTACTAGTAGTTATTTTATGTAGATGATCTTATTTAAATACCTACATACAAGTAAAAAAAGAAAGTAGTTTTAGCATTTTGGGAGAGGAGGTGCTTTTAAGATATTAAATAATTTTAGTCATTACTTTCACTGACTTTGAACACAGCTTCCCTAGACATGAGCAGGCATGCTTGTCTTCTAACGGAGGCCTGAACGGTCTGCCTTGAGCATCAGGACTTGGTGTTGCCTCAGAACATGTTCAGCTGATAACACAGAGGTCACACTGGCCTTCTCTAGAAGGCTTTGCTTTCCTTCCCAGGTGATCGCACCATCCAGGCAGCTTGCTCGCTGCAATCCTAACTGAGGCCAGCCACTAGGTAGAAATAGACAGTTCCCAAAGAGCCAGAAAGTTAGGGCTGGGAGAACTTAGTCCAGTAGCTTTCCCTAAACCAGTTGTTTAAGGAATATTGCTCTTTGTAAATGTTAGGAAAAAAGTGCTGTTCCTCTCCCTGTCCACAGCCCCCTGAAGCACCCTGAGAGCCCTGGAGCTCCAACAGCCCAGAGCGGAAACACTGAGAAATAGTTCCGCTCCCGCTGGTGAAAGGTGGAGCCCGGGGAAGCCAGCCAGGCTACCAGGGAGTGGCATGGCAGGATCCAGAACCCTAGGATTCCGACCATGGCCCACAGTACTTCCCTTTAGACAAGGCCACCTTTAATTTCCCATGAGCACTCCTTCGTTCATGTACTGCATTTATTTGCTATTGCACCTAAAACATAGATGTGTGCAAAATGACAGACTGTTTTTCCAAAGGCTCATTTTAACACCTATTCTGACTTAGCACTTAAAATTCAGAATGTTCCCATTTCTAGGGAATGTCTAGACTTTAAGAAATCATCATTTGATTTTAAGGCAATGTATGGGTCAATGAAGCCCAGCAGACATTCATTCTAGACATTATAGACATTCATTATATCTATTATAGAACATATGCCTCCTCCACTGATACAGAGTACAACAAAACAAAGTTACTCAAGCTTCAATTTTTGAAATGTTACATTTCAAAAGTTCCCTAGTATGTCAGTGGGTTATGTACATCTCTCTGTAGGAATATGTGTACTAAAATGTAGAAAACAGGGTCCAGGCCGGGTGTGGTAGTTCATGCCTATAATCCCAGTGTTTCAGGAGGTCGAGGTAGGTGAATCACCTGAAGTCAAGATCAGCCTGGCCAACATGGCAAAAGCCTATCTCTACCAAAAATACAAAAATTAACCAGGCGTGGTGGTGGGCACCCATAATCCCAGCTATGTGGGAAGCTGAGGCATGAGACTTGCTTGAACCCAGAAAGCGGGGTTAGAGTAAGCTGCGATTGCACTACTGCACTCCACCCCGAGGGACAGGGCAACACTCTGTCACAAAAAAAAAAAAAAAAAAGAAAGAAGGAAGGAAGGAAGGAAGGAAGGAAGGAAGGAAGGAAGGAAGGAAGGAAGGAAGGAAGGAAGGAAAGAAAGAAAGAAAGAAAGAAAGAAAGAAAGAAAGAAAGAAAGAAAGAAAGAAAGAAAGAAAGAAAGAAGAAGGAAGGAAGGAAGGAAGGAAGGAAGGAAGGAAGGAAGGAAGGAAGGAAGGAAGGAAGGAAGGAAGGAAGGAAGGAAGGAAGGAAGGAAAGAAAGAAAGAAAGAAAGAAAGAAAGAAAGAAAGAAAGAAAGAACAAAAAAAGAAAATGGGGTCTAAGCTCCAAAAGCATATTCATCTTCTAATGCACAAGTGTACTTCTACTTCCTGCTCTGAGGCTTTGCAGAACATACATCCTTAGAACTCATCATCCTGTACATATTCACATTTTTTAAAAGATCACAGACAGCCATGAAAGGTTTGTGCATAAAATTTATTTAACTTCAGCTGAACAAAACCCTTATAGTAGAAAACTGCAGTAAGTGGAACAGTGTTTGACTATTGCAATGAATTCTGTGATGAAAACTAGAAGTATGTGGAACCATTTTGAAATCCGCACAATCAGAAGTTCTGCCTCTGGTATAGGGTCACCTGGTGAAAGGCAAGGGATGTCCTCCAGGATACATTGTTCTAGTAAGATGCAGGAAAGGGGGGATTTCATCTTCCAAAGAGTTGTCAGTGGGAGTTCACAAAGGCCCCTGGAAATAAGCTCAGGGTATCCACTAAAGGAGGTGCAGCCCCTTTCACATGCTTTTCCTTCCTCTTCCTTCCTTCCTGCACGCCCTACTTCCCTTACTTCCGGCCTCAGTTTCTTTAAAAAACATAAAATTATATAAGTAAGTATAATAGTATTCTTGGGCTTGTAACATATACAGAGGTAATAAGCATAACAATAATAGCACAAAAACAAGTGAAGAGGACCTAGAGCTATAAAGAATAAATTTGTTTATATCTCACTGGACATAGTTAGTATAAACTTAAGTAGATTCTGATAAACTGAGAAGGAGATTGTGTGCCCTCAAGCATTCACTAAGGAAATAAGTAAAAATATAGTTAAAAATAATTTAAGAAATTAAGTTGTTAAACTAGAAAAGACTTAATGTGAAAGAAAGCACTGAAGAAGAAGCAAAGCCACAAAAAGACATGAGACATATGGAAAACAAAAATTAAAATTGCAGATACAAATCCAGCCATATCAATAGTAACACTAAAAATAAATGAATTAATCAAATCAAAAGAACTAAAAATTATCCAACTATATGCTATCTACAGGAGACAAACTTTAGATTCAAAGATATAAACTACACTAAAAGAAAAAGGTATCATACAATTTGCCACAGTAAGAGCAAGAATAGCTATGCTAATATCAAACAAAATAGACTTTAAATCAAACAGACAAAAAGTACTAAAGATAAAAAGCAATATTTTACAATGATAATAGTGTATTTTACAGTGATTACAATACCAATCCATCAGGAAGATATAACAATTACAAATATGTATGCACCTAACAACAGACTTCCAAAATACAAGAAGAAAAAATGACAGAACTAAAGGAATAAATAATGTAACAATAAAAGTTTCATATTTTGAAACTGCCTTTGTAAATTTTAACAGTGAGAAAATTATAACAGTGAAAGAGATCTGATCTAACCAACTCCATCTTGACTTTAATCTCCAAATTGCCCTGGGTCATTCTTGGGCACGGGCCAAGCTAACTTTGGGAGAAATGATTCTAGTTTATAGTTTAGATGATAATAGCCCTGCCCCCCCCCAAAATTAAACTGCCTTTGTAAAACTAATGAAAGACTACCAGGTTAGGAGAATGTGAGGGGCCTGAATTCTGCTAATACATAGGTGTAAAGATTATCACTTATTTTTTACAGAGGTCACAAGATTTGCAACTTTCCCAATTACTATAAATGACTATTGTAGACCCTAACATTTGAGATGACTTTCCAGGCTTTTGCATTTCTGACAACCAGATGGCCCTACTTGAACCTGTACCTCTTGAATTCTTGGTTCAACTCGTCCTCTGGCCCCTACCCAGAAGCTGACTTAGTACACAAGAAACATTTGGTTTCTTAGTACACAAACTCCTGCCCACCAAACTAGCCTTGAAAAGCCCTAGCCTCCAAATTTTTGTGAGGCTGATTTGAGTAATAATATAACTCTAGTCTCTTGTTTACCCAGTTCTATGTGTATTAAACTCTTTCTCTACCGCAATTTCCCTGTCCTCATAAATCGGCTCTATCTGGAAAGCAGGCAAAATGAACCTGTCAGAAACTTACAAATCCAATGCCCTGTTTTCTTTCTTCTCTTTTTTTTTTTTCTTTTTTGAGTCTCACTCTGTCACCCAGACTGAAGTGCAGTGACATGATCTTGGCTCACTGCAAACTCCGCCTCCAGGGTTCAAGCAATTCTCCTGCCTCAGCCTCCCAAGTAGCTGGGATTACAGGTGCATGCTGCCACACCTGGCTAATTTTTGTATTTTTGGTAGAGACAGGATTTCTCCATGTTCGCCAGGCTGGTCTAGAACCCCTGACCTCAAGTGATCTGCTGGTCTTGGCCTCCCAAAGTGCTGGGATTATAGGCGTGAGCCACCATGCCCAGCCAATGCCCCGTTTTCAATAATGGATAGAACAACGAAGTGTAAGATCAACAAGGAAATAAAAGACTTGAACGACACTATAACGAGACCTAAAAAACCCCTATATTAGTCCGTTCTCACACTGCTAAGAAGAAATAGCCGCAGCTGGGTAATTTATAAAGGAAAGAGGTTTAATTGACTCACAGTTCAGCATGGCTGGGGAGGCCTCATGAAACTTACAATCATGGCAGAAGGCAAAGGAGAACCAAGGCACCTTCTTCATAGTGTGGAAGGACAGTGTTAGTGCAAGCAGGGGAAATGCCAGATGCTTATGAAACCATCAGACCTCGTGAGACTTACTATCATGAACACAGCGTAGAGAAAACCACACTCATGATCCGATTACCTCCACCTGGTCCTACCCTTGACACGTGGGGATTACGGGGATTACAATTCAAGATGAGATTTTGGGTGGGGACACAGCCAAACCATATCAACATCTCTCGAACAGTTTACCCAACAACAGCAGAATAGATGTTAATATTTTTAAGTGCACATAAGACATGCTCCAAATGCAAATCCAAACCACAAGGAGATACAATGTCACACCTGCCAGAATGTCTATATTTAAAAGGAGAGATTACAAGGAGTATTCGTGATGATATGGAGAAACTGGAAGCTTCATGCATTGCTGGTAGGGATATAAAAGGGTGCAGCTCCTTTGGAAAACAATTTAGCAAGTCTTCAAAATACTAAACATAGAGTTATTATATTACCCAGAAGCTCCACTTTTATGTACTCAAGAGAAAATAAAGTATATTCTACATCTACACAAACATTGCATATGAATGTGCTTAGCAGTGTTATTCACAACAGCAAAAAAAAGTGGAAACAATCCAAATGTCCATCAACCAATGAGTGGATAAAGTGTGGTCAATCCCTACAATGGAATATTGTTAGGAAACAAAAATAAATGAAGCACTGACAAATGCTACAACACAGATGAATCTTGAAAACGTTATGCTAAGTGAAAGAAGCCAGTCATAAAAGGCCACATAGTCTATCATTCCGTTTATATGTAATGTCCAGAAGAGGCAACTCTAAAAAGACAGGAAGTGGTTGCCAGACAGGGAGCTGAGAGGAAGGTGGAGCACAGGGAGTTACTGCCGATGGGTACAACGTTTCTTTTTGGGGTGAATTTTTCAAAATGTACTGTGGTAATTGTTTTATAGCACTTGAAGTTCATAAAATTTAGAGTTGCCTTCTTTTCAAAAGTGAATACAAAAGTATATAAAATTACCTGTGAATGAGGAACAAATCTCAACAAATCACAAATTTTAAAAATCTGACAAATACCACAAACATCACAAAATCAAAAAAACTAAGATATCTGTGACTGCCTGGCATGCCTTTTTGAGACATGTGTGCTACATTAAACAGCAAACGTTCTCATATCAACTTTCCACAGGACAATGCTTTTAAAAATATCTTTCAACAGAGGTAAAAAATCAGTTTACTCTGTTGATCAAAAATGATTTTTAATTATTGAGAGGTTTTAAGGGTTTCATCAATCTTTACAATCCCTTTTTTAAAATGTCATGAAAGTGTTAGAATTGTCACATTTCTGGAAATCTTTTTCAAGTTCTTTTTTCACATATGAGTTTAGAGGATATTTCACACTTTCAGTGACTAAGAACATTTAGCATGTATATCAATACATGTTCTTTCAATGACATTCATTATCCAATTTTTCATTAATGTCATCATAATGGCATATTACAGTTTTATGTTATTTACTTCAATATTTTGTGTCCTATCAGTAATAATTTGAATATTTTTACCATGTATTTGCACGGTGTCTTCCCTTCAGTAACTGCACTGTCAAATCATAGAAGAGCTCGTCACCATCTCTGGGCAACATGGAATTTACGAACTACTGTTTTGATATAATTTGAAAGATAGTTTGTTAAAATTAGTTCTTTTTTTTTGAGATAGGGTCTTACTCTGTCACCCAGGCTGGAGTGCAGTGGTGCAATCTCAGTTCACTGCAGCCTCGACCTCCCTGGCTCAAGCAATCCTCCTGCCTCAGTCTCCCGAGTAGCTGGGACCACAGGCATGTGCTACCATGCCCAGCTAATCTTTGCTTTTTCTTTGTAGAGACAGGTTTTCACCATATTGCCCAGAATGGGCTCAAACTCCTGAGCTCAAATGATCCTCCTGCATCAGTCTCCTCGATAGCTAGGACTACAGGCACAAGCCAAGATGACTAGCTAATTTTTATATTTTTTGTAGAGATAGGATCTTACCATGTTGCTCAGGCTGGTCTCAAACTCCTGAGTTCAAGCAATCTGCCCGCCTTGGCCTGAGCCACCACACCTGCCTATAATTCAGTTTTAATGTCCAGATGATTTCTAATGTTGGATCACTCATCTTATCATGCAGATATCTAAAAGGAGAGCTAAATAAAGATGCTCATCATGTGAGTTAAAGCTTGTGTGTTATTCCTGGGCAGCAGAGTCTGTGGTATACTAAGAATTGTTGTTTATCTAATCTCATAATTCTCTTGTGAACAAAATGAAAATGCAGGTTTTCGTGAAAATCCTTTTCAATGTAAACTCTTACGGCTTCCACCGTGAAGCTCCTCTGAGTGGTAGTAGAGTCAAGACCAGAAATCCACGGTTTCTGATTCTGTGTCTCATGTTCTTACCACAATACCACTAATAGGGATATGAGAAAAAAGCTACCAGGTCATAAAAATACATCACAGCAGCTTAGGGGGCGAGAACTTTGAGGAGGAAGTGACATCTGAATTAGGTTTTGAAAGGGGAACAGATATTCATCAGAAACTGAACAATCATCTGAGAAATATTCTCTCTTCTCCTCACTCTCAACATTTAGTTAAGACACTAAGTGCTGTGAATCTTACCTTCTTAATAAAAATAGTATTTACTGAGTACTGGTGACTTGCCAAGAACAATGCTAAGCTCTCTGCAGGCATTATTTAATTTAAGACCAGGGCAGCCCTGTAAGGGAAGGAAGCATTTAATCCCCTTTGCAGATGAGAAAACTGAGAATATTGATATTAAATAACTTGCCCAACATCACTCAGCCAAGTTGCCCATCCAGGCTTCTAACCACTGTAGTGGAGTTGCATGATTTATATTCAATTACTCTGCTTTTCCGCTTTCCTGCATGCGCCTGTTGCCCCCACAGCACCTCCCTGCTGGTAGGGGACCCCTCCCCTGTCTAGGGTGGCCTGTGCTCATCCCTCATGATTCTGCAAGGGCTGCCAGTCACGGGCAGACCCCATCAGCCCATCAGTTTTTCAGATCCCGATGTTCAAATATCACATTGAACAACCCCTCCCTGAAGGCTGGCTCACACCTTTGCATCCCCATGCGGAGCACACAGGCATTCTCCCAGCCAGGTTTCCACGTGGACACTGCAGGCAGCACCCCCTATTTAGCGCATGCTGGAGAGCCAAATGCTTCCATGGTCCCCACTCCTAGGGGTCACAGATTGGGCTCCCCAGGAAATGGACTCTGACCCCCACAGATTGAGTTTCCTGCCAGGAGTTTATCAAAAGTGCCCCAGACATCAATGCCTGCTGGAAGCTAGAATAGCAAGAGGAACTTGCCAGGCAAGCTCTCAGGGAGCTTTGGAGCCAGAATGGACTCAGGCTGAGAGGGCTGGGCCTCTTACCCTGAGGCAGAATGGTTGTTGGATGGAGCCCCATGGGAGGGCCTGGCCTTGGTGACATAGGTCTCTACAGCGGAGGCCATCCCTGGAGAGGCCATGAGAATGCCCACAGCAGCCAACAAAGCCCTTCGCTGAAAGGGATGTGGTGGCACATCACAGGATGGGGCCACCTCTGCATCTGCGGGCAGAGTGGACAGAAGAAATCAGCCAACTGCTTGTTGAAATGTACGGAGTGTTAATTTGCACACGCAGTTCTAATTTAGAAATTGGGCTAAGAAATTCCGTTTCCAAGCCTGCAGTTTAACTCCAGGAACACACTTCCTGCCAGAACTTACTATGAAGAGGTTTAGGTTTGTAGGAACAAATGGCTTTCTTCTTTCTTTCCTTTCCTTCCTCCTTCCATTCTTCCCTTCCTCCATTCCTTTTCTCTTCCCTTTCTTCCTTCCTCCTTCCCTCCCTCCCTCCCTTCCTTCCTTCCTCCCTTCCTCTCTCTAGTGTGATGGATATTTTCTTGGAAATGTGTGTTAAATAAGTTGGGGTAGATCAAATAAATGAGCCCCGCAATAAATCATGACAAATAAAAATAGTGGAGATTGTCTTCCATATATACCTAACCTCTATAAGTGTAATTAATATATAATTAATATATTTACACATAATGGTGTATGTTAAAATGTAGAGAGAAAACTAGAGGGAAACGTGAAGTTCCACCACTTACCTGCAGGGGGAGCACCGCCCCTTGGTGGAGCAATGCCTGCAGCAGAGATGAACCCAGGGGAGCTGCTAGAAAAGGCCTGGCGCTGGGGCAGTAGGGGTGCTGGGGCAGGAGAGGCGCATGGGCAGGAGGGGCGCTGGGGCAGGAGGGGCGCTGGGGCAGGAGGGGTGCTGGGGCAGGAGAGGCGCATGGGCAGGAGGGGCGCTGGAACAGGCGGGGCGGGGAGTAAAAGCGAGGGAAGGACCACAAAGGCAAATGCAAAGTAAAAGAAGCAGGAACGGGGTCGAGGCATCTGAGACGAACGCCCAGCGCATCAAAAATGTGGAGACTCCCCAGCACGGCCGGAAGTGTGGCTTTGGAGCTGCTGTGTTACTTTTGCTATGGGGAAAAAGAGTGTTAAATGTGTAGTGCAACTGCTTCCTCTTCTATCGGAAGAGCAAATCCAGAGAGAAGCTCTGTACCTTAAGGCCGTATTCCAAATCCGTAACTGCCTGCAAGAACGGCCAGACATGATGCAAAAAGCTAACCATTTCTGCAAACCTCGAATTCGTGGAGCTTTCAGGGGCAGTTCCTTCACCTCTTACCCTGTTCCACTTTGGCCACTTTCCACTAAAAGACAACGGAGAGGACGATGCACTGCTTGTACCTTTATCTAGGGAAGAGTGAATGAACTCTATTACATGCCTGAAAAAAATATTCTCCCAAATCGGATGCTAAGAAATCTGTTGTGAACAGTGCTGAGAGTAAGGAGATCAGCACGCCTCGTCCTGCACATCCGCACCTGGACTAGCTCCTCGCACTGGGCACCTGAACACTGTGGGCGGGACCAGCACGCCTCGCCCTGCACATCCGCGCCTGATGCAGCACCTTTCCGTGCATCACCCGGGGCATTTTTTGAAATATTGGTAACATTTCTCCCATGACAGGAATGTGCAGGGAGAAAATGAAACAGGTGATGATGACCTGGCATACCCTGGGAACGGAGACAAGTGGCTTTCTCTAACCTGGGCCTTGAGACAGGGGAAAAAGATGAGGAGTTTCCCAAGTTGGGTTAGATGGGGACGATGGATGGAAGGGCAAAGCGGATAGAGGAAGGTGGGGCATCCCAGGCCCCAGCGACTGTGTGCAAGGACCTGTCGCAGCACATGGCGTCTTCAGGACCCCGAGGTGCAATGCGGTGTGGCTGGAGAATATTGTTCTATCAAAATTTAAAACTTAAGTCAGATAAAAAGGATCAAAAGACACATACGACATGGACTGAGAAGGATGGGGGAACAATGTTCAATGCTTTAAGTGAAAAGGGAACTTATTCATTAAAAATCTTCCTTTCAGAAAGCTACTAGTGCTTTAGAAAGCACAAAGGATTTCAAACAAACTATGATTAAGATACATATCCAATAGTCTGGCAACTTACAAAACATGCCAAAACTGGTTTTTAAAGAAAATACAGGGCTGGGTGTGGTGGCTCATGCCTGTAATCCCAGCACTTTGGGAGGCTAGGGGTGGGGAGGTGGCGGATCACCTTAGGTCAGGAGTTCAAGACCAGCCTGTCCAACATGGTGAAATCCCGTGTCTACTAAAACTACAAAAAATTAACCGGTCTTGGTGAAACACACCTGTGATCCCAGCTACTTGGGAGGCTGAGGCAGGAGAATCGCTTGAACCCGAGAGGCAGTTGCAGTGAGCTGAGATGGTACCACTGCACTCCAGCCTGAGCAACAGAGTGACTCAGTCTCAAAAAGAAAGAAAAAAATACAAGTGTCTGAAAATTAAACATTTATGGAAAAAAGTTTCATCATCAAATCTGATGATTCTATAAACTACCAAAAGCAAACCTCCAGCGAAAACCGCAGAATGACTGACCTCCTGCATGCCACCGTCCATGCTCCTCCACGCTCCTGCCTCAACCCGGCCCACTAAGCTCAGGTCCTCTCCTGTTCCCTGGTTCTTGGGAAGCAGGTCTGGTGTGCAGAGGGCAAACCTTGCCCAATGCAGCTGTTACACTAGCAGGGAGAGACGTGGCCAAGCACAGCGTGTGCTAGAAGCAGGATAGGAGTTAGGAACTCGCCCCTCTTCCCTGGGCTGTAGCAGAGCACACGTTGCCACAGGCAGGGCCACAACGCAAAGTCCGATGACACATGCGGGGGGCAGCTCGACCTTACCTTGTTTGGGGGTTCCTTTTCTAAGGGCAGCAAGATTCATTTTTGAAAACATATATCAGGGCATACATTTCACATTCAAAAACACTGTCCCTCCTACTTCAGAGGCCTTGCTGTTTCCTTCTGTCTGCCACTCTTATTTACCCAGTGCACACCCAGGTTTCCTTGAACCTGAGGACACTTTTCCAATCTGACTTCCTCGGGGAAACTTTGTCAGCCTGGAGGTCCTCTGGACAAGTCTCTTGGCTGATCTTGTCATCTTGCTAAATCTTGTCATCTCTATGTTAAACATAGAGATTTCTTTGACATTGCCTTTGAGGTTACTGATTTTGAGTCATCCCATTATTTAGCCCTGCTACTTAATTATCTTAGGCCAACAATTTTTAAGTCAAAGATCGTTTTAATTATAACCTCTTTCATACAGCCTCTTTTAGGTTCAAATATTACCTCAAATCTCGGAGTGGCATAATCAGGTTTGTCTTAATCCATTCAGGTTCTTAAAGTACCTTGGACTGGATAATTTATAAAGAATGGAAGTGTAGTGCTCATAGCTCAGATGGCTGGAAGTCCAAGATCAAGGCAGCGGCCGGTTCAGCATCTAGGAGGGCCTATTTCCTCATCGGCAACACCTCCTCACTGTGTACTCACACGCTGGAAGGGGCAAAGCAGCTCTCCAGGGCCTCCTATAAGGGCACTAGTGACCTCATCAACTTTCAGAGGCCCCACCTAATTCCATCCTATGTGGGATTAGGTTTCGATGTACACATTTGGGGGACACACTCAGTCCTTCACAGGTTTTTGTTCTTGAATTATCGTGTTCCCTAATTACATTTTCTTCAAGATCAGTTACTTGTTCGTCTGTCTTTCGTGACATGCTATTCACTTTCCTTAAATGTCAGATATCCTTGTTGAACGTGTGGAACTCCGAATGCAGCATTAGGACAACTCACAAAGGTAGCTGCCCTGGATTTCCTCCCCAAACATATCCCTTCCTAGAGCAGGGAGACTAGGCTGGGCGCCGTGGCTCACACCTGTATTCCCAGCACTTTGGGAGGCTGAGGCGGGTGGATCACCTAAGGTCAAGAGTTTGAGACCAGCCTGGCCAACAAGGCGAAATCCTGTCTCTACAAAAAAAATTTAAAAATTAGCTGGGCATGGTGGCAGGCACCTGTAATCCCAGCTATTCAGGAGGCTGAGGCAGGAGAATCACTTGAACCCAGGAGACGGAGGTTGCAGTGAGCCAAGATCGTGCCATGGCACTCCAGCCTGGGCAACAAGAACGAAACTCCACCTCAAAAAAAAAGAAAAGAAAAAAGAACACGGACACTGGGAGCATGGACTGCTTAGAGGGCAGGGGTGAGATTAGCACGCATGGACAGAGAACTGATGGGGAATCCTTCCCCACCCTATGCCACAGGAGGGCTCCAACTTGGGCTGGGTGCATTTTTCTCCAGAAGAGCTGCCTCTCCTCTCCTGCCCCTTTCCCATGTCCTTCATGAACCACCACCACAGCAGAGCCGCACAGAGGGTACCCCCTTCAGAGGCCCTGCTCCACTGAGCCTGGTGGGTGGGGCAAATTCACAGGACAGCCTTCTCCTGAACCAGATCCCCTTGCTGCAGACCTGAACCTAAGGGTCTCTCCAGGTTTAGGGTAAGGACAGCTTTCCCCCCAGAATTTGTAGATTCTCCCAGCTGCCTAGCCAGAAACCACATTTTCCAGGCCCCATGTCAGTGCTCAAGCCTGTTTACAGCCCCAAAGATACCAAGCTCATACTAGGGGATAAATGTTGTGCCAGGTACACAGCGGTTTAAAAGAAAATCCCTGTTCTCATGAGCTCATAGTTAATAATAATAATAATAAACACATAATAAGCAAGACCATTTCAGAGCATGCTGAGATGAATAAAATAAAAAGGGTAAATGCAAATGGTGGGGCAGGGACAGGGAGGAGAATGGACATCTCCCTTAGGTCTGGAAGCTTCCTTGAACATGAGACCAAAACAAACCAGCTTCATGCAGTTCTAGGGGAAGGACATTCCAGACAAGGAGGAGCAAATACCACATCCTGAGGCAGGAAGGGCTTTGGCAAGCTCAGGTGCAGAGGCTGTGTGGCAGTGGGCTGGCCCAGCTCTGGCGCATGGGCAGGAGAGGGAAGAGAGGAGGGGAGGAAGAGCTGTGGGCAAGCATGAGGCAGGGACTAATGGTGGCATCTACACAACTGCTCACAGGTTGTTATCCAACATAAAGTATAAAAGCACAACTGAATATCAACAAAGAGAGAATAAATGCTTTTTATTCATTTGTAGTTATCAATAAAAGACCTAGCATTTAAAAAACTCCACTGTAAAACAAAGGTTACCATAACAATGTATTTCATGGGTTAATATTTCAATATTTATTTTTTAACAGAAAACACTCATCACATGCAAAACCTGTCACTTCACATCTTCAAGTTGAATAAGTTGACAATACCTAATCAAAAAGTACATGTGAAAAGAAAGCTTTTTCATAGTTGAACTTGAAGTCATTCAAAATTATTCAATAAAATGGATGTAGTGCTGGCCCGGCATGGTGGCTCATGCCTGTAATACCAGCACTTTGGGAGGCCAAGGCGGGAGGATCACGAGGTCAGGAGTTTGAGACCAGCCTGACTGACATGGTGAAACCCCATCTCTACTAAAAATACAAAAATTAGCCGGGTGTGGTGGTATGCGCCTGTAATCCCAGTTACTCAGGAGGCTGAGGCAGGAGAATCGCTTGAACCCAGGAGGCAGAGGTTGTAGTGAGCCGAGATCACACCACTGCACTCTAGGCTGAGTGATAGAGTGAGACTCCGTACCCCTGCCCCCCGCAAAAAAAAGATGTATGTAGTGCTGACAAAAAAGTTTCATATTTGGCATTTTTCTCTTACCCTCCCAAATATTATCAAAAGGTCTGATTCTCTGGGTAACAGAAAAGTGACAAATTTCAGTTGCTACTGTTCGACAGTTTCATAAATTTAAAAAGCCACATCCTGCTATGCTTTCAAATCATTTCACTGAAACCTAGTTCCTATCAAATATTAAAAATAAATCATACATGTGATCCAAATTCCAGAGGGCCAGAACTATAGTGCTTTTAGAAAGTGACTGCTTACACAGATGACTTACAAGGAAATGCATTTTATAACAACCACACTGGGGGACTGCAACAAGATTACATCTGCACATGGTGCTGTTTACTAAGACATGAAGAGCTGAAGGAGACTGAGATAGCAGCTCACAGACAGAGGGCAGAAATACACAGGGCTTCCAGGCTGTACTGGCCCAGTTTATGTCCTACTTCCTCTTGATGTTTACAGCTCAGTTTCACTTAAAATTTAAAAAGCCAGATTCTGTTACACAGCCTTAATCCTTACATTTTCATTTCCTCTACATGTTAGAGCCCAAGGAGTAATTTCTATAATATTTGGCTAATATGAAATGAGAAACTGGCATTGCACAAGTCATGCAGTCTGCTCACTTACCAAGACCAATGAATTAGGTCTAATTTCTCCTTTTACTAATAAAGGTAACTTGTAGTAAAAAGTCGCAACTTAATTGAAATTATAAAGTACAAAAACAGCATAATCCTAGCTTTACTTATATATAAATATGCATGCATCACTTTCTACTGTTTTTTTCTACTTGCACATTTTAAAATATTTTGGTATTATAAACGTCCGTGCCCTACATAATAGCAATAATGCTTTAACCGTATAAATGAGACTGCGGAAATTCTATTATTGGCTCTATTTTTAAGGATTACAATGAAATTATGTACAGTATATAAAGCTTGTCAAACTGAACATGGTCTTAGGCCATTACTACTATTTCATTCCAATTTGGATTTTAATACAATTAACTTACAGATCTGAAATAAAAGCACTGCTTAATGGTTTCAGATGCATGTTGGTACTGAATATGTTTCAAGGAATCTTTACAAATAATAAATTATAATGAAGAGAACCTACGACTAAAGCTGCTTACATGGACAACAGGAGGAATGACGATTGCAAATGTTATCTGTTATTGACAATTCTATGAATTAAAACTCATAACCACTTCTAGATTTCTTTAAAACAAGCAAAACTAAATAGCACAGACAAGAGTACTTTAATATAACCTTAATGGTCTAACAAACCTTCCAAATGGAAGGAAATACAAAATAAAGTTGACACATCAAATTTAACTTATACTAATATACTTCAGTATTACAAATTTACCAAGTCATTTTGCCAACTATGTGTAGAACCACCTAATATCAAAATATACTATGGTGGGTAAGCTCTGATTCCAGAGGGCTAAAGCCAAGGTTTTCAAAGACCACACGTACCAGCAGCCACACACACAAAGGGTTGTGCGATCCTACGGCTTTATTGACACCTTTCATCATGCTCTTAACACTGATGTTTTCATGGGTTCCTTCCCTGTAATGAAACTGTGTAGATAATCAATTTCCATAAAGAAATGTAGTTAAATTAAGAATATTAAATCTTTCACACATGGGCTCAAATAGGAAGCATTTTGTTTAGTAAAATGAAAATTACTTTTAAAAAATATCTGCAATGTTTTTGAAATGCAAGGCACCAATAGAGAGCAGACATTCCAGCTGAGTGATTGTCTGGGGAAAAAAAAAAAATGGAACCGGTCAGTCCTCTGTCCTTGTTAATGAGAATACTTCCTTCTTCGTGACTATGCAACATCTTCCAGATAATCTGCAACATCACTGAGCTGGGATACAGTCAGGTCTTGTGTGAGGTCATCAAGCTTCGTTGTTCAAAAGAAAGAAAAGAATTAAGTGTCAGAATGTGAGTAGTCTTAAGTTATTTTAAAAAATCTAAACCACAATGAGATAGCACCTTACTCCTGCAAGAATGGCCATAATCAAAAAATCAAAAAATAATATAAATGTTGGTGAGGATGTGGTGAAAAGGAAACACTTTTACACTGTTGGTGGGAATGTAAACTAGTACAACCACTATGGAAAACAGTGTGCAGATTCCTTAAAGAACTAAAAGTAGAACTACCGTTTGATCCACCATTCCCACTACTGGGTATCTACCCAGAAGAAAATAAGTCATTATATGAAAAAGATACTTGTACACGCATGTTTACAGCAGCACAATTCGCGATTGCAAAAACATGAAACCAGCCCAAATGCCCATTGATCAACAAGTGGAGATAAAGACATTGTGGTATATACACACGATGGAATACTACTCAGCCATAAAAAGGAACAAATAGACCAGGTGCGGTAGATCATGCCTGTAATCCCAACACTTTGGGAAGCCGAGGCAGGCAGATCACCTGAGGTCAGGAGTTCAAGACCAGCCTGGGCAACATGGTGAAACCCTGTATCTACAAAAACACAAAAATTAGCCGGACGATATAGCGTGTGCCTGTAGTCCCAGCTAGTTGGGAGGCTGAGGCAGGAGAATCGCTTCAACATGGGAGAATCGCTTGAACCCGGGAGGCAGAGGTTGGAGTGAGCTGAAATTATGCCATTGCACTCCAGCTTGGGTGACAGAGCGAGACTCTGACTCAAAAAAAAAAAAAAAAGTAACAAAATAATGGAATTTGCAGCAACCTGGATGGAATTGGAGACCATTATTCTAAGTGAAGTAACTCAGGAATGGAAAACCAAACATCACATTTTCTCATGTATAAGCAGGAGCTAAGTTATGAGGATGTAATGGCATAATAATGATACAATGGACTTTGGGGACTCCAGGGAAAGAGTGGGAGGAGCGTTAGGGATAAAAGGCTCAAATTGGGCCCAATGTATACTGCTAGGGTGATGGGTGCACCCAAATCTCACGAATCACCATTAAAGAACTTATTCATGCAACCAAACACCACCTGTTCCCCCAAAACCTATGGAAATAAGAAATAAAAAACTAAAAATTAAAAAAACTGTTGTTGTAATTAAAGTATTACTTTATACTTCATAAACCAACTCATATTTAAACCTGTGTTGAGAAGTGATTTGCCTAAAATCATGTCTAATAAGTTAGCACAATCGTTTGAGTTCAATGTTTTATGATTACTCTCAAATATTTCAAGTGAAAATTTAAAATAAAACACATCTTAGACATTATTCCAATTTAATCTAAGAAACAAATTAGTGAAAAATTGTATTAAACTTCTTTACCTGAGCATAGTCCCAATGTATGATTCTGTTCACAGTATCACTCTATGAATTGCTAACTCTAAAACCAAAATTTACCCACATTAAATTTCACAAAAAGTTACTAAAATGTATACTTTGGAAACTATCCCTTCTTACGTGTTCATATGATGGTATAGAACATTAAGTTTCTAACATCAAGCTCGATATGGTGTGACACACTTTAACACTGTGCCACCTGAAGCCAGATCATGAGTCCTTTTGGAGGCTGAAGTGAAAACAGAAAGGCAGACAGAACAGCCCATGGACTCTCAGACTCCTAGCCCCGGGTTCACAAAGTGTTGTAAGAAATGACTGATTTTTATTTCTGTTTAAACTACTTGTAAACTAGAAAGTTAACCTATTAGCCAACTTATACCTATTCATTTGTAGAAACAACTTATGATGATGGAGAAAGGAAATATTAATAGCTATTTAAGCATAATGCAGGCTGAGAAAACATTATTTCTTAAGTAAGGAAAAAACCTTACTTAAGTAAGGGTGAGGATACAGGCTCCAAAATATTGAACATACAGCTAGGCAGGTCTCACTGACAGCTGAGTAAGGACAGAACTCAACCTTTCCAGTCCCACCTAGACTCATCATTGTGGCGACAGACCAGGGGACAGCCACAGCCACACACACACACACACTCTTAGGCATCATCTATGGCTGTCTTCTCCATACAATGGCAGGGTGGAGTAGTTATGGCCTGCAAAGCCTAAAATATTCACTATGTGGCCTTTTAGAGAACAAGTGTGCCAACACCTGGGCCAGATAATAACACACAAGAATAGGAACATCTTGCAGAGATGCAACAGTTCCATCCTGATATACTGTGAGATGCTTTTGTCTGTTAATCTGCCCCTCACATATCCTCTCATTTTGTTATTCTTCAGATATTCAGAAATTTAAGTTATAAGTAAAACCCTTTTCAACAGATAAGTCCTTGCCCTTCCTCTTGGTCCAAATATAGTCTTGCTGTAAAACTATCTCACAAAGAAAATTACTAGGAATCTTAATTACAGTTCTTATGCATTCAATTCAAATTCAGTTTACACAAAAACTGAAGAGTCAGAAAAGCTTGCAGAGAGATTATAAAACACTCTGATACCTTGGAACTGTATTTTCTCCTCCCATCATTGTTACAGAGTGAAATCGGTAAGGTTTTCCATTTCGTTTACAAAGTAATTGAGTGTTGTATTAACACGAATGTTAAGCTACAGACAAGAGTGAATACAGGAAAAATCGTGGATTGAAAAGGATCTTAATCTAGATAATTCAGTTACTGGAGGTCATTAATTTAGTTTTGCTTTAAGGCAAAGAAAAGAACACAGTAACAACCAGAAACTTCCAAGAAGAACAGCTTCATTTAAAGTAGTTACCAAGAAAGAAAACTGAATGAACAAAAGCTAACTAGAAATAAATGGCTATTTAATAAAGCCTTTCCGCCAGGTACGGTGACTCACGCCTGTAATCTCAGCACTTTGAGAGGCCAAGGCGGGGGGATCACGTGAGGCCAGGAGTTTGAGACCAGCCTGGCTAACATGGGTGAAACCCCATCTCTACTAAAAATACAAAAACTAGCCAGGCGTGGTGGTACATGCCTGTAGTCCTAGCTACTCAGAAGGCTAAGGTAGAATTGCTTGATCAGGAGGCAGAGGCTGCAGTGAGCCAAGATCCAGCCATTGCACTCTAGCCTAGGCAACAGAGTGAGAGTCTTGTCTCAAAAAAAAAAAAAACAAAAAACAAAAAACTAATAAAGGCGGCTTTCATGCCTCATTAGTTTTAGAATAAGAACTCAAAGTGGGCAACTTAGTTCAAAACTATAAAAATAGATTTTATATCACAAAATAAAAATATCTAAAAGGTACATTTCGAGTCTTGAAAGGGAAATAAAGGATCCCTGTGATAGCAAGTTTCATACAAATCGACAGGAATTTTTTGTAAGATTTTGAAAAGTTTTATGAAGTGTAAATGTTCACGTTTGCTGAATTAGATTGCTGTGCATTAACAGAAACCTGGGATGCACACTTATGTTCTGTCCCTTACAAACATGTGACACTCTTCCTCCAACGTCTACCTATGTCTTTGCTCGTGCTGGCTCCCGTGCAGGGACTACCCTCCCCAGGGCCTCTGTTGCTAGTTCATCCTCTGTCATTTCTGGTTCAAAGTCACCTTCTAACAACCCTGCTCCTCCCAACATTCTGTCTCTTCACACAGCGCCCTCCAGTGAAGCTCTGCAGTCAGGGCGGCACAGACATGTCCCTGGATCTCCCTTCTGTTCTCATGGCGCTTACCATGTTCCTCCTCAGCCCTCACAGAACCAAGCCAGTCATCTTTCAAAATCCCGATCAAATATTAGTTCCTGCTTCTGATTTTCACAGCCCATGAATGACTGGCATTTTATGGCACTTGTCACTATAAAAAGTAATTACTATAAAAAGTGTCACTATAAAACTTGATTTTCCTATGTTTGTACACATGGCTTTTCTCTCTCTGATCCTGCCTAAATTTGAGGGGAGAAGTCTGTATCTGTGCCTATGACAGAAATGTCTATTGTGACTATAATCAATAATAGTATTAGATATCATTTATTGAATGCCTATTCTGCTAAGCACTGAGCTATATGCTTTACACGCTTATCTCTAATTTTCACAACCACCATCTCTCTTGCAAAATAGATGTGAGACCCAAGGGCCCAAAAGTTAAACAACTTGACCAAATTTGTGAGTGGTAAGTAGCAGCTCCAGGACTCAAACCCAGATGTGATGAACTTACAGAACTGGCCCATTCCACTGAGCTATCTCCTTCCTCACACCCCCACATCCCCAGCCCTGTGCTTTCTAAATAGTAGGTGCTTAATGGACAGTGGTTTTGGTCACCTTGGCTGAAAGGTGACCAAATTGTCTGCTGTATTCTGACTGCAAAGAACACAAATGCTTTTGTGTTCCCCAGGTGCCCAGTATCAATTCTCTGCACAGAAGGCTTTAGAAAATGCTTCCTAATGAAGTACACTGACTGTCAAAGTCCATTCTATGTAAAAGGCTGCTAATAAATGGCAAAATTATCTAAATTTAAGCTTTTAAGTGAAAATTTCTAGGAACATTGATGTGCCAAACCCAGTTAGTAAGACCCAGTGAGAAGCAGCCTAACAAAGCCCAGACTCCTGGACGCCATGCAAGGCCTTCAATGGCAAAGGGATGCCACGCCTCCTCTTCAACCCACATCATTTCACAAATCCTAGTTTAACAGTCATTTATTCGAGTCCTCTACCTCACATTTAAAGAATTCTTCTATAGTTTCTTTGGTATAAACTTTAAAGCAACATTTTTCAGGCCTCTTCAGGATGATGCAGGGTGAAAAGAGAAAGCTAAATTTATAACTATAAGGGTATAATACATCAGGAATTAGAGAAGTGCTTTACATATTATCATTTAACCTTCAAAATAATCCTATCACATAGGTATTAATACTTCCACCTTACAAGTAAAGAAACTGAGGGTCAAAGGTTAAAGCTTAACTAAGAAAATATATGAAAGAATAAGAATGCAAACATAGATGTTGCTAACTTAGATTGTGTGGTTGCATTGTAAACGCTACCTCTCTCAAAGGCCTTCTCCCTGTGTGACGATCACACGCTTAGAGAATCCCACCTCGTTCTGGAAAGCAAGTCCCCTCCCAGCCATGGCAACCTCTGACCTGACTGGTAAACTCATCTGAGCTGGGGATAGCTTGATGTGGGTGCTGACAGGTGACTCTGCAATGCTACAGCTCACCATCGAAGGATCTTCTGTTCTCTGCCTACATAAAAA
This sequence comes from Macaca thibetana thibetana, assembly GCF_024542745.1. Taxonomy (NCBI): domain Eukaryota; kingdom Metazoa; phylum Chordata; class Mammalia; order Primates; family Cercopithecidae; genus Macaca; species Macaca thibetana. Next base: position 165,183,105 of record NC_065581.1, on the reverse strand, counting down.
GGTCAAGTTTGGATCTCAAATATGGACTCATAACTTTATGGCCTACTGTCTTGTCTCCTGTGGTTTTTAGCCCAGCGTGGCTTGCATGTTCAGATGTTGCAACTGGCCAAGATGACCACACTCTCTGCACTCCAGGCTCAGCTTCATCCTGTGATCACAGTACCCTATACTGACTTCCATCTATGATACCAGGTGGTCAGTTCTCACCAGGCCTGACCCAGCCTGATCCCTCTTAATCCACAGCAATTCCAGTACCCCAGGAATAATCCTCAGGTATTTCAGCAGCAAGACTTGGGTACCAAAGGAAGTGACAACCAAAACCAATCTTACACATTCATCAAAGACATTCTTTATAAACTTGAGCCAGGACTGTGTCATGACTTTTCATAATTTTCAACTGTTTTTCTACTAATTAGTATGAATTTTTGAAGCTTTACAATAAATCAACAAATAGGTTAAAAAAAAAAAGCGCTCTATGGGATATGCAGAACACCACACCTTATCACTGGTATTGATGTCATCTATTTCCACAGAAAGGTCTTCTTCAATCTCTTCACCAATACTTATCTCACTTTTCTCTGAGCGATGGCTGGTACTAATTTCAGGAGGGGAAAAAAAAAATAAGAACTCTGAAAATAAACATTTAAAGAGATTAACTACCATTCTTTAAACATTCAGATATTTCTTTTCATCCTTTAAGTAAAATATAACATTAACTATAATTAATTTCATACATATTGTCCTGCTTGACCCTTAAAATAATGTGGCAAGGGCAGTAGCAGTCAAGTCAATGTAACAGATGAGGAGATGAAGGTTCAAAGCAGTGACTTTGGTCACAACAGCAAGAAAGAAACCAACCCAGATTTTTACAATTTCATCTACTACATCATGCTCTTTCTCAAAAACTGTATAATAAATTATAAAAAATACAGACTTCCAATTGGAAAGATAATCTGTCAACTAAATAAAATTCTCAGGCATCTAATTTAAAATTTCGAATCATATCCACAACAAATATTACTTCTACATTACATATTATATTTCTGTGTATAAGAAAGGAATCAACGGGCATGGTGGCTCTTGTCTGTAATCCCAGCACTTTGGGAGACCCAGGTGGGTGGATCACTTGAGGTCAGGAGTTCAAGACCAGCCTGGCCAACATGGCAAAACCCTGTCTCTACTAAAAATACAAAAATTAGCCAGGCGTAGTGGCACGCACCTATAATCCCAGCTACATGGGAAGCTGAGGCAGGAGAATGGCTTGAACTTGGGAGAAGGAGGTTGCAGTGAGCCCAGATTGCGCCACTGCACTCCAACCTGGGCAACAGAGTGAGACTCTGTCTCAAAATAAAAAGAATGGCAATCTTACTAGGGCAGACCACATATTAAGAAATGTGATCTGATTCAAAAACCTAATTTGAGAGCGTCATTATTTCAAGTCAAATGGAGGCAATTCCTGCCACAAAAAGGTATGGAAGGAAGAGAAATTCAACACTTACAACATGGCAACTGTACTGCTTCTAAATGACTTCTCAGTTAATTCTTCAATGTTTCTCTTCATCTCATTCTTACTACCAAGTTTCCTGAACATAATGTGTCTATATTCTAATGTAAAATCAAAAACATGCTCTAAAGTCAAATATTTAATTTTGGATTAACTATCTTTTCTTCACCTTCAATCAATATGAACAACAGAATCAAATACACTAAAATAAGCACCAAATGTAATTTTGTCTTGTTTGTGTTTGGAAATTGTTTACAAATATGTATATATTTATGTATTTGCCCAATAGTTTTTCTTACCTGTTAAAATCATCCACATAGTCATCATCTTCTCCAGTTCCTGATAAGTTTAAGAAAAGATATGTTATATCTAATACACATCACAATTTACCTACTATTAAACACACATTTCCTTTAAAAAAACTAATTATATTGCATCATTTAAAAAGTCCAGAACTAGAAATAACATTTTTAGCATATATAATATGAAGACAAATGACAAATGAAATACCTAAGAAATAATAAACTGTTACAAGTGACTATAAAATGTGGTTAACACCTCATCTTTACTCCAGGTACTCTAAGGCAATTAACATGGGGCACGCTCACGACTAATAAGGTCCCTTGACTTAATGGCATATAGCAATAGCAAGTCATCATTAATCCCCTCTAAGTACTAGATGAACTACTGAGAGTTTTCAACATGCTAATTGTTTCGTTATAAAAGTTAAAAACACTCACGAAGTGTGAAGAGGCCACAGAGCACAGCAAAAAGGGCACCTTCAGTCAGACAGAGCAGGGCTCAACTGCCACTCCACAGCTCTGCCACCTGAGAATGTAAGGTGCCCTTTCTTGGCCATGTCCTCAGCTCTGACGTACAGCCAAAGCCACACCAATCAGAGTTAACACAAGGATTCAGGTACATGGTGTGCTTAACAGAGACCTTGGTCCACAGTAAGATCTTAATAAAAGGCAACTGAATGAAGGTGGGATGGTGAATGGTGAGGCAGTGTTACCAGTTTCTCAAAGTGTACCACGAGCCTTTGATAGAGTGGGCACCTTAAGATCAACTTAAGGCTATAAAGCACAAATCTGCAAATCAGCAGCCCTTCCCTCCTAGGACTTCTGAGGGCTAGATAAGGAAAAAGGGTTGTCAGCCTCAAAGCAGACTTGGAGGCACATGAGAGCCAACTTAAAATGTGAATGGATGGCCTATGAAAGACCCGGGAATTATGCACAGCCACATGCAGAAGATGTGGATCACAAAAAGAAGACCTGGCTGACAGGTCTTCAAAGAGCCGTTCAAAGATCCTGTGGGCCTTGTCCTCCATCCTCCCTCAGATAAGGCTGGACTGTCTCTAAATCGGTCGGACTGCTGTGGGGATTCAAGCTCTGTCCAGACAGTTGGATAAGGTCAAATCTATGATTTGACTTCTTATGGTCAAATCTTATGATTAATTTATCAAGCAGATGAGTGATGACTAGGTCCCCTAGAGGTATAGCAATGACTAAGATGGTATCTCAGATCTCAAGGAGCAAACACTCTAGTGAAGAGAAACAGTGGAACAAACCAAATACTGCTAGTGCAATTGGGAAGAACTCCAAGGATGCAACTGAGTGGAAACCTAGGTTGCAGAGGTACAAATTATTGGGGACAGTGTGTTCCAAGAAGAGGAAACATGTGACAGCCCTGAGGTGGGGAAGTGTGCGGTGGTTTGAAAAACCACCAGTGCAGCTCAGAGCAGTGACGCACGTCTGTAATCCAGCTACTTGGGAGGCCAAGGCGGGAGGATCACTTGCACCCAGGAGTTTGAGACCAGCCTGGCATTGCAAGATCTACCCAAAAATTAAAAATTTATTTTTAAATTTTAAATTTTTAAATTTTTAAAATACCGTCTCAAAAAAAATTTAAAAACTATCAGTAAGGAAGCCACACAACCATAAAACAATGAATTTGGGGAACAGAATGGGTGGAGGGAGAAAAAAGGAGTCGCGATCAGAGGGGTTGGCAGAAGCCAGATCATGAGAGCTTGGCTGGTCGCAATAAGGATCTTAGCCTGGATACAAAGGGAAGCTCGTCTGGGGTGGGGTGGGGGAAGACAGGAGTGACAAAGTCCAGGGAAGCACTATCTCACTTCTCTTTTCCCGGAGATAATCTTACCACCGCAAGAAGAAATGTGCTTACAGGAGGCAACAATGAAAGTAAGGAAAGCAGAAGGCTGTCAGAAAGTCCAGGTCAAAGATAACAGAGGTAAAGGCTTGGGTCAAGGCAGGTGTCCCACAGATAAGACAGATGGGTAGATGATATGGGGTGGGGAGAATATCAGCAAACAAAGAAAACATGAGTCCTTGTTACTGCTACACTCAAATCTTACCCAGTAATGAACTGGAAATCCCTGACCATAAGCAGTCAGGAGGGACGTTTCCAGCTTCCTCTCCTCTTGAGAATTAAGAGCTCGTCTCCACTTAGCCTCAAAGGTTAAAGGGCTGCAAGTGCTTTACAGAAACTAGGCACTGTTAGGGCAAACTAGGCACTGTCAGGGCCGAGTAGGAGAGGTGGAAATCTGATTAAACAAACCGTGTATGTGGCTGGTTTGCAAGTGCTAAGTAAAACCAGCAGTGGCAGCTACTAAAATGTCAGCCTCCAAGGACCCATCATGGTGTTCCTATGTATGAAGGCCAGTGAGGAGAGCAGAGGTGGACACTGAGCTGAGACAGCAAGGACAGCTGTGGCTGCAATGTGGACTTAAAGGAAGCTAACTGGATTCCCCATCTGCCAGCATTTGTAGTCAATTCAAAACACAAGGTATTTACTGAATAATGTGCTATAACACATTAGATTCTGACTTCTTGGTTATGTATTGTTTAGTATTAACAATAATTTAAGCCAGTGTCAAAATGATTAACAGAATACATATAGGTTGAGCATCCCAAATGCAAAAATTTGAAATCCAAACTTGAATGAAATCCAAAACTTTTCGAGTGCCAATGTGATGGTCAAAGAAACTGCTCATTGGAGCATTTCAGACTTTCAGATTTTCGGATTTGGGAGGCTCATCTGGTAAGAAAAATGCAAACATTTCAAAATCCAAAAAAATCCAGATTCCGAAACACTTCTGGTCCCAAGCATTTGCGTTAAGGGATACTCAACCTGTACTACATTACTTTAAGGGTCAGCAAATTTTGGCCCTCAGGCCAAGGATTCTTGTTTTCTTCCTTTTTTGACAGTCTCTCCTCCCCATCCCATACCCTCTGTCTTATCTGCCCTTACCCCAGTCATCTTTGGCCCGGACTTCCTGACAGCCTTCTGCTTTCCTTACTTTCATTCTTGCCTCTGGCTGATGACCTGCTTTTTTTCAGCCTATAAACTAAGAATGGCTTTTACATTTTTAAAGATTGTTTAAAAAAAAAAAAAAGACCATATGAGACACAGTACATGCCGTCAGCAAAGCCTAAAATATAGACTATTTGGCCCTTTACAGAAAAAGTTTAGTAACTCTTGCTTTAAGTATGCAAAGTACCTATCTATAAACACTCCATTTGGGCACTTTTAATATTTGTCTGCCAAACTAAAATAGATTGTGCTCTAAAGCTTTATTTGTAGATTATTTCTTTGGAACTCAGAATTTAAGTTCCCATTGATATGATTATTTCAGTGCTGTCTAAATAACACACAGGCAGTAACACACAACGATGAGGGCTCTGTGTGATGCAGCAGGACTCCAAAAGCAGCATGACCTTGGGCAAGTTACTTAACCTATATTCTTCATCTGTAAAAATGGAGATAGTAATAAAACCTACCTCATAGGATATGAATTAAATAAAATAATTCCTTGGTACAGCACCAGGCACTTATCACTAACATCATTATTCTCCTAGGCTAGTCCACTAGCATCTCTCTACGTATTACTCAAAATATCTAGAGTACTGTATATTTAAAATGTGAAAAACCCAGACAGAACACAACATTGTTGCAAAACTAAATAAATCTTTATTTCTACTGAATCCTAATGCCTAGCTAAATAACAAACATCCAGCTAGTGAACTGGTAGTTCTCACCTGCGTAACTACCCCAATTCCAACCCGAGGTAAGCCTAAGTCCCGAGAGAACTGAAGTGAAGGAGCACACCACCCTCCTGCCTGTACCCAGCAACTCTGAAGCCCCAGTAACCACATTCCCTCCTAAGGATGAGAATTCTCAGCAGCTCCCCACTCAGAAACAGGCGGGAAAACCCTCACTTTGGTAAGAGAATAGAGCAGTCAAGAGAAAAAAGCTAAAAGGTTTGGCAACGAGTGAAACACCACAAAAGTGAAAAAAAACAGAACACAAAGGGGACAGGGCAGCCATCACAGTGCAGAAGTCAGGAGTAAAGTCTCCAGTGGCAGTTAGCCATTGAGGTCGAGTGGAAAAGAACATCTAATGGCAACCACAACCACAGCTGACAGGAAAAGCACAAGGGAGGGAAAGGGGGCAGGCCCACCTAGCCGGCCAGCCAGCAACCAGGACGCACAAAGAGCAGAGGGCAGCACAACCAGCAACTCAGTTACCAGGACTCCAGGGCACTGTGTGAACAAGAATCCAGGCGGCTCAGGGAACATTTATTCTTCTGCAAATGGGGGAACAAAGTAACATAAAAAGAAAACTAACATTTACTAGGCACCTACCATGCCAGGCACTGTACTTTAATTTACATATGAAGAGATATTTAAATCCTATTTATTCTTTAAAACAAGGCAGATGTTACTAGTTCCACTTAACAGATGAGGAAGTAGCAGTTTAGTTTATCTCCCTACGCTACCCATCAATCAGTGCCACATCTGAGATGTCACTTCCATCCAACTCCAAGCCCAAGTTCTTTGCACTATCCAAAATGTCTCTCCAGAAGAGGGAAGGGCGTTCTCGGAGCTGCCCCTCGGACAGGGCTGGGTTTTAAAAGCACACGGGACACAGCTGTCTTTCTCCCCAACCTGCCTGTGCAGCTGTCTTCCAATGCTTCCATGTGTGAGTGATTACAGACCAGGAAGCGATGCCATCACATCCACAGAGAGCATAGGAAGTGGCCATCGAGAAGCTGGCTGCACCGATTCCTTCAGGTCAGCAAGTTTGCCTTTACATAAATGAGTCTGCCTAAAGTATGCCTGTCACCCTGCTACAGTCTTGTACAGAACAGAACACTCAATGAGAACTGTGCTCTCAGCATATGGTGCAGGGCTCGGTAATGTTCACACTGACACTCTTACTTCCATAGGAATGAACGTACTTACATGGCAGGCTTACCAACTTCTGCTCCATAGAACAGAACTGAACACATCTCACAATTTTTCTTTCAATAAGCCTGTTTCCCCATTAGACTGAATTCTCTGAGGCCTGGACCATGTACTACCAGCATCTAGCAAATGGCTCTGCCTCTGCACAAATTTTTCTATCTGAACTGAAATATCTTCCCTTCTCTCTTATACATCTACTTAACCATGAAGCTTCTGCACAGAAGTCACTTCTTATAAAAGGTCTTCCCTGAATGCCAAGACTGGACAAAGGTAACCTACTAGCCATTTCCATACAAATATATACTGACCCTTTTACACTCAAAATTATCTGTAGATGCCCGTTTAATGTTCATATTCCTGACCAGAATTCAAACTCCATGAAGACAGAGGTTCATGAGGACATGATGGCTGTTGCTGTAGCCATCTCTCGTATAGGGTGTAATCCTGAACACGTAAAAGCCATTCAAACACCTGCTGAATGAGCAGCAGCAGGAAGGTGTTCAGCGTAGGCAGACTGAGTCACTTCTTTTACAACCTTACCCTAAAAATAATCACTTTAAAACGATCAACACAAAAACTGGAAATCTAGTTACCTAATCCAAGTGATCCAATTTTATCACTGATCAATTTCAGATCTTTCAAAACTGTATTTCCCCTTTTACCTGTGAACAGGAAAAAATACTAGCATTAGAGTGACTTTTAGAATACAACAGTCTCTAAACCACATCAATTTTTGTTGTTGTTCAATATGGGGGCTTCTTTATGACAGGAGCATAATAACCTAAAACTAAGGAAAAAATAAACTGTGATTAATGAATGCTTAAACTATGCATTACAACCCTTTTTTTGAGACGGAGTCTCACTCTGTCACTCAAGCTGGAGTGCAATGGCGCAGCCTCGGCTCACTGCAACCTCCGCCTCCCAGGTTCAAGCGATTCTCCCGCCTCAGCCTCCTAAGTAGCTGGGACTACAGGCACGTGCTACCACACCCGACTAATTTTTGTATTTTTAGTAGAGACAGGGTTTCCCTATGTTAGATAGGCTGGTTTCAAACTCCTGACCTTGTGATCCACCCGCCTTGGCGTCCCAAAGTGCTAGGTTTAAAGGCGTGAGCCACTGCGCCCGGCTACAACCCTTTTTAAACCATAAACAATACTACTTTATTGGAACACAACCACCAAAAAATATTTTTGCCTAATTATAAGACATCACTTTCCATAAACAGCCCTGTTAGGTATGAATTCATAGACTACTGTTAATTATTTTCATGAATCTTATTTTTCCTTTGAACTTCTAAATTTTTCTTCAATGCAACTGCTATTTCATTTACTAAAGTGACAATCCTCACTGGTTTTTGGTCCTTCGTTCTCAACGTCCTCTCTAAATGATCATTCTCTAATCAGTGTCAGAATGACACGTTCATGATGTCCTGGATTCCTTTCTTAAAGGTGGCAGTAACCACAGGAAAGAAGCAAATCGGAAGGGATACGAACCTTATAAATACATGGCTGGTTTAAGAGAAGAAACAGGTCGGCTCTCTTATGTGCCCTAGGAAGTCCACAGTATATCAAGCAATACAAAAAGATTCGGAAGTACTGGACAATTATGCAAAACTCATACTGCAAATTCCTAGTGAATCTACTTTTGGAAACTTTCCAAAAGAGGTACACGAAGCTCTGAAACACTACGCTAATTAAATACAACATTTACTATTATATGGTTTCCAAAGGACCTCTGCCCATCCTACCTGTTCAGGGCTATGCTGTTTAAATTCCTATCACTGTGTGGGGAGAGGTGGGAAAGTAACTAGTGCCAGAGCTAGACTATTCCACATGTAATCAGTGCTCTTTAGCTCTGCTGCATTTACGATGACATGTCAGGTCATTCTTGAAAATGATCTGCAGAATAATTTTTTATTTAACATTTTATGATACTTACTGTGGTATCACTAAACAAATTTTTTAAAATTAATTGAAAGCAAATCCGACTCAAGTCACTGTAAATGTCCAAAAAAGGAGAGATGATTTAAAAATTATATTTCTATAGATAATGCAAATCAGCTAAAAAATCAACTAAAAAGTATTCCGATGGTATGTAGGTATAGGAAGGGGCAGAATACAAAACAACATATAAAATATGACCACATAAGAAGTAACAAAATATTAACAGGAAAGATTTCTGAGTGATAAAATTATAGGTTATTTTAGTGATTTTCCTGGAAAAAAAAAATCAACAATAATCATATAGTGCTTAATTAGAGAAAAAATATCCCGAGTATTCAAGCCCACATCTTTGGGCACTTACTCTCAGAGTCTTTTAAGGAAGGGGCCCCCGCCAGGGAGCTGAGTCCACTTTTTAAGGGGGGTGCATCCGAGAGCGAGGCCAGGCTTCCTGGTTGCTTCCTAGGTTCACTCCTCCTAGCAAGAAACAAGGACAGTTAATCGGTGGTGCTCTTATGTTCTGCCACTAAACACTTTTATCCTGCCACTGAAACAAAAGCAACTTAAAAGATACTTTATATGCACAGTGGCTGGAAATCAAGAATATAGACTTTAAAAATTCAAAACCATAAAGTATACCAAGGGAGTGCAAACTACAGATCAACCACAATCAGCACAGCCAGGGTGTAAGAAATCAGCTCACCTCTCTTTAGAATTCTGTTTGATAATCTTATAAACTAAATTGACCTCTGCACTGTGATTTTTTCCAGAAGCCCTTTTCCATCACCCAGACATGCAGCCAAGGGACAATACAGGAGTTTACTAGCAAATAAGTGCCACCTCACAGATTAAATATTGTTTACAGAAACCACAAACAGCCATGCTGATGAACTCCCCTTAAAGTCATGACCACTAACCTCAAGGGTACCTTTAACACTGCCCAACACCCCCCGGGTTTCCACAGTCCCTTCTCGCCTTACTTTGTTATAGAAAGATTTCACACTTTCTCCGCTCTCTTCAAATCGCAACCTCCGTCCTCCATCCTCACGCAACTATGAACTACGGTGACAGCTTGCACAGGTGCCACCATCATATCCACCCCCTGCCTACAACGGGACCCACATGCTCTCCACTTTTCCAGCAAACACAAGCCCCTGCATGGGATTCCATTGCTGTGCAGCCCTCCAGGAGTTCTCCTCTCACTCCCTTACATCATTAATTCTTCCATCTTTAAAGCTGAGCAGTTCTCGTCTGCATACATGCTGTTCTTTCTCCCACCTAAACACGCTTTTCAGCCCTAAATCCTACCCCTCCAGCCACCACCCTGTTCCTCTGCACACTTTTACAACTCATCATAAAACTATCTGTCATCTACAATCCTTTCCTGTCTTGAATGTACTCTAATTCTCTCACCTGCCTCACACCCCCATTCCAACAAAACTGTGTCAAGGTCATCACTGACCTCCAGATGGCTAAATCCAATGGCATCATACAGCTACTCCTCCCTACCGCCACCTCCAAAGACACCACTCTCCTGGTTCCATCTCCTCCACTGCTTCCAGCTCCCTACTCTGGCCTCAGGGTGTGCAGGACCTGCTTCCTTGGTGATCCTCTGTAGTCTCCCACACCCACATTATCTACAAACTGAAGACTCCTAATTTACATCTCCAGCCTAGACCTCTCCCAATCCCAACTCACATACCCAATCGCCTACTTCGGATTTCCACTAGCAATCTTCTCTAACTTAGCACAGCGAGAGGGGCCTCCAGGCTTTCATGCCACCTGTCTGTGCAATCCACTCTTCCTCTTGCCATTCTTCATCTAATGGGTTTCCAACCTTCTAGTTTTGCAGGCTAAAAACCATGATGCCACTCTGGATATTACTTTTTTCTCTAGCACTTACTGGCAAATCCTTTTCCATCTAACCTCAAAATACTTCTAAAACCCACCTGTTTCTCCCCACCACTTCTATCACTTCTCACCTGAATAATCATTAATGGCCTCCTACCTGGAAACTCCAAGTCCAACCTTCCTCAGCAACCCTGGGATCCTTCTGTAATGGACGCCGGATCAAGACCCTCAGGGCTTCCAGTCTCAAAGGAAAGCCATCCAGCCCCTCATCTCTGAGTCCACCTCATCTGATCCCCATCTTGCTCTCTCTGCTACGCCCCCACTCACCTCCCTGCTGTCTGCTGTTTCCTCTCCCCAGAGCTCCATCAACCCATGGCAACTCCCTCATCTCCTCTAGTTCTTTGCTTACTGGGCAGCTCCAAGTGAGGCCCCCTCCAATTTGGACAGCTGACATGCACCTGCCCTGACCACACACTTCGGCTTCCATCACTGTTCTGCTCTCATCACCCAACACACCGCAGCATAACCCTCATTGCCTGACTCCGTTGCCAGAGCGGGAGCTTCCTGAGGGCAGGAGTCTTCCTCTTCTATCATTGCTGTACCCCACCCTGGAACAGCCCTGGCAAGTGGCTGACAATCTACACTTACCTGTTAGAATAAATCATGTCTAGGTTTTTCTAAAACCTGGGGTTGTTTTACAACATCAAAGGCATTAACAATGCATAATCAGATTTATGGATCCAATAATTATAAACCATCCATAGTTCATTATTTTTTAACTACAAAATGAAAACATTTATTTTTAAACCCCCAGTCTCACAGTTCAAAAACTATTTACTCACAAACCATAAGTTTTCTCTGGCTTGGGAATGGGATCATCAAAGAAAGAATCTCCTTCCATATCATCTTCATCTGGACAAAGGCCGGCTTTGTCTTTGCCATCTAAAGTTTTGTTGCTTAGAAAAGATCCAATCTTTGTTTCATGGGACAGTAAGTGAAGGCTGCTTTTGCTCTTGGGTTCTGACAGAGAGACACTTGTATCACTCTGATTGGCCTCATTGTTGGCTTTCTAGAAAGAAAGAGAAAAGGCCTCCTTGGTGAGATAAAACTTTAAGATATTTTAAATAATAAAAGAAGTCGCATGAGCATAAGGAAACCTGTGTTTGTGTGTGTGCAACCTCTGTGTGTGTGTGGGGGGGGGCGGCTCCCAGCAGTGTGAACTGCAGACCAATGCCATGATTCATCACTCCATCCCCAGGATTCCTAACATGGCAAACTTTCAAAGGTGGAAAAATATTAGAGAAATATATTAATACCATTCCTTTCCTCTTTCCCTAAATGGAAATAGCTTTAGTATACCTATCCCATTTATAAACACTTTCCCATTGAGAAACAATTTCCCATCTCCTCTTCCATATGTCATTGCTTTATAAATTACCTTAAATTAATACATTTTTCAACTTGAAAACAGGAGAGACCACTACTATTAAAGGAGAAAAGAAAGATTACATATGAATGAACCAAGCATTAAAGTAGTCATTCGTAAAAATAGCCATTTTCCATCCAGTGCTAAACACAACAGGCATCAAGGTGAAAGACACTGCCTTCAACCACTCAAATATAAACATTTGCTAATTAAAATAATTATCTCAATTCTGACTTCCAGGGTAACTTCCTAACCTATACTTATTTTGATGTCCATGGACATATATATCTATGTGTGTGTACGTGTATATTTCTCTACATATCTTAACACAACGTTATAAAAAAAATTCTGAATCATCCTTATCCATGCCCTTGGATATAGAGTGATGTTACCACTTTTCTTTTCTTATTTTCAGGGAGTCCTAACCTTCACGGCTGACTTTCACGCCATTCTTGGTCAGATTTCTTTCTGCCCTTAGACGGGTCTATGTTAACAATAATAATGAAAAAATAAATAATGCTAGTAATAATAAAAAGTAGTAATAATAAAAAGCAGCTAACATTTATGGTGAACATTCAAATGCTTCACCTTATCTCATTTAATCTTCAAAATGGCCCTATGATCTGGAGATAGCTTTATCTCTGTGGATATAAATAAGGAAACACAGAGACAGACATTTATGTCACTTGTCAAAGTCTCCAGTTAGTTAAGTGGTAAGGTCAATATCAAAGTCAAAGCCTGATTCCAGAGGTTAACTCAATATTTATGCTATTCGGCTAAATTATAATGAATTTGTGGGCTTTATGGGTTAAAAATGGCAATTTCCCAAAAATCAGCCTTGTGTACTAAAGAGAGCAGTATTGTGTAAAATACCTGGAGTACTAGAAAAAGCACTCAACTGAAACAAAGAATCTGGAATGTAGTCCAAAATTATTAACTGCATTTTTTTTTTTAAAGAAACAGGGTCTCACTATGTCACCCAGGCTGATCTTAAAACTCCTGGGCTCAAGCAATCCTCCTGCCTCAGTCTCCCAAGTAGCTGAGTTTATGAGATTACAGGCACAAACTACACCCAGTCGTATAATTTTTTTTTTTTTTTTTTTGAGACAGAGTCTCGCTCTGTCACCCAGGCTAGAGTACAGTGGGGCGATCTGGGCTAAATGCGCTAACTGCAACCTCTGCCTGCCATGTTCAAGCAATTCTCCTGCCTCAGCCTCCTAAGTAGCTGGGATTTCAGGCGTGTGCTACTACGCTCGGCTAATTTTTGTATTTTTAGTAGAAATGGGGTTTCGACGTGTTGGCCCGGCTGGTCTCGAACTCCTGACCTCAAGTGATTCACTCGCCTTGGCCTCTCAAAGTGCTGGGATTATAGGTATGAGCCGTGAGCCACCGTGCCCGGCCCATATAATCTTAAGTAAATTAATTTCCTAGGCATGAGTTTCCTCAAGAATTGAACTAGATTCGTATTTTTCAGACCAAATTATATCTAGGAGTTAAGAAAGAAGGGATGGATGGCTGAGAAAGAATTAAAGAGTAGTAACTACTGAAGCATGGTGACCAAAGTTTGGGTTAGACATCATCAAACAAGATGCTCTTGAAGGATGGTTTCACTTTTCATATGGGTACAGACAGAATGCATTATGCACGTCTTATGATATACGTTTACATCTTTACACCAGGTAGAGGTCTTGACTAGTTGACAGTAGGCAAGATACATGCTGTGCAAATTTAGTGCCTTCTAGAGAGCTATACATTCCATTTTATTAATATAAATTAATGATTATAAAGAGATGTCTGAAAAAATAAATACCAAGTTATAATTTTAGACAACATATTTTCAAAGAGGCAGAAACTTTCAAAAATTTCCTAACAACTTTCTTGACGTTTTCCTGGTATTATCAAATATCGAAAAGTATGTAATTCACACCAGTTGTAATTTCTGATTTTTACATTAATAATGGATTTATTTAAAAGAATATGCATTTGGAAATAAATACCCTGATGTGACATTTAAACATATGTACAATGACAGAGCCTGTGGCCATGACAGATTCCCCTTCTAAACACTCATGAGAAAGTACCAAAGAATAACTGGCATGAAAGAAACTGAAAAATGTAAATGTAAAGCAACATTATGAGAAACAATAATTATACTGATTTCCCCAAGAATTCACACTGCCAACGTAACTTAAATCCACATAATGAACTATCTAATATCAAAGCTGAACAACTAATAGGTATCCATGATTATTTTTTGACAGGTTTGACCAATATTCCTGCTATGGACAGAAAGACCAGTTTTAGGAAGACAAGTTTTACAGAGAATTACTATATTACACAACACATACTTGTAAACATAACATAATTATTTTGTTTTAAAAATATAGTTCTCTTAATCCAGGAAGTAAAAATAAATTCTGAAACAATCTGCTTTGGAACTGCTCTCAAAATCAAGTTCTAAATCACACAGTAACATGTTACTGCTTTATAACTATGGCTCATTTTTGCCAAAAGATCATTACCCAACTAGGTTATTAATGAATTCACTAAACTTAATTCCAAATAAACTTCACTACTTAAAAAATCTACACAGAGGAGAAATATTTGTCATCAACACATTTTGCAGATTAAAACCAAACTGAAAACGTTGAGAGTAGTTTCAATGGTTCCTCCAAGTATACAGCAGATGTATGCGTGTACACAGATGCTCAAACCACAAAAGGCCTTACCTGATAAACTGTCAAGTGAAAATATCACAAAGTTAAAAATGGGCACTTCATAGACATGATGAAGTGCAAAAACACAACATCCAAAAAATGTTGGACATTCATGACCATGTGGCTGACTGGAAGCCATGGCTCAAGGTCACTGCCCGGCCCCGAGAGAGAATCGTACCACCAATTACTGTCCTGGGAAAAGATCAAAACTCAATGCATGGTATCTACTTAATGTATATCACTTTTGTACCATCATAAAGTCGAAAAAGCATAAATCAAACCGTTGTAACATTGGGGACCATCTGTATACGTATGTATACCCTGGAATCTGCTTTAAAAACCCTTATCATGAGTTAAGACGAACTTATGTTATGTACATTAACTTCAGTTACTTGAGTTTTATATCACCTGGATTTAGCTAAGTTGAAGATTCAAAATGAAGCTAAATAACTAAGGTTAAGTATTGTTTAAAAAACAAGAAATAACGATTTTAAAAATACAAGGCCAGGCATGGCGGCTCACACCTGTAATCCCAGCACTTTGGGAGGCCGAGGCGGGCACGAGGTCAATAGATTGAGACCATCCTGGCCAACATGGTGAAACCCCGTCTCTACTAAAAAAAAAAAAAAAAAAAAAAAAAAAAAAAAAAAAAAAAAATTAGCTGGGTGTGGTGGCACCTGCTGTAATCCCAGCTACTCAGGAGGCTGAGGCAGGAGAATCGCTTGAACCAGGAAGTTGGAGGCTGCAGTGAGCCGAGATCACACCACTGCACTCCATCCTGGTGACAGAGTGAGACTCCATCTCAAAAAAATAAATCAATAAAAATAAATAAATAAATAAAAAGTATATACACTGGCTGGGCCCGGTGGCTCATGCCTGTAGTGCCAGCACTTTAGGAGGCTGAGGTAGGCAGATCACAAGGTCAGGAAATCCGAAACCATCCTGGCCAACACAGTGAAACCCCGTCTCTACTAAAAATACAAAAATTAGCTGGGTGTGGTGGCACCTGCTGTAATCCCAGCTACTCAGGAGGCTGAGGCAGGAGAATCGCTTGAACCAGGAAGTTGGAGGTTGCAGTGAGCCGCGATTGCACCACTGCACTGCAGCCTGGCAACAGAGAGAGAATCCATCTCAAACACACACACACACACACACACACACATCATGGCAATGCCTTAGAATTCATTTTCTGGACAAGCACAGAAGTTATGGGTCAAACTGTATCCCACAAATGAAATACGTTGAAACCCCTAACTCCCAGTACTTCAGACTGTGACCTTATTTGGAAAGTGTCACTGCAGATGTATTTAGTTAAGATGAGCCCATTCAGGAGTAGGGTGGGCCTAGGTCCTAACCCAATGACTGGTATCCTTGTTAGGGGGAAGAGACACAGAGAAACACAGGGAGAAGTCCATGTGAAGATGGAGGCAAAGACTGCAGTAATCCATCTACAAGCCAAACAGCATGTGAGTCTAGCAGCCACCAGAGCTAGAACAGGAGACACGCCCCTCCTGGCACCTTGATTTCACATTTTTAAGCCTCCAGAACTGTGACACAATACATGTGTTGTTTTAAGCCACCCAATATTGGTACTTATAATTACATCAGCCCTAGGAAACAAATCAACTTATTTCTAACAAAAAACTAAAACAAGTTTTGTCTTTTCATAAAAGTGAAGGACCTATTGCACAGCACTACAATGGTCATTAAGTTCTCTTGGCTGGAGTTCAAGACTAATAATAAGCCCTATGGGAAATTACAGTGCAGCCATAAGAAAGCTTTAGTATATATTTAAATTACCCAACAGTACACTCATATAATAAAGAAGCCAATCATTTCTGGACTAACAAAAAGGCAGCACTACAGAAGTTTCACAGTGAAAAACCTTAATTTTTCAGTAGTCAAAAACTGAATTGTATCACCAGACTGTCTTAAGAACCTGAAAAAAAAAAAAAAAGAATTTTTTCCAAACTGTTCATGTAGGAGAAACATCAGTCAAAGAAACACTATGGTGTTGCAAAAGTATTCAAAAAATTCATGCAATACAGTTGTCCCTCAGTACCCAGGACCCCTGCAGACACCAAAGTCTGAGGATGCTCAAGTCCCTCATATAAAATGCTATAGTATTTGCATATAGCCTACACACATCCTCCCATATGCTTTAAATCATCTCTAGATTACTTGTAATACCTAATAAATGTAATGTTATGTAGACAGTTGTATACCATTATTTTAAAATTTGTATTATTATTGGCCAGGTGCGGGGCCTCACACCTGTAATCCCAGCACTTTGGGAGGCCAGGGCAGGTGGATCACGAGGGATCAGGAGATCGAGACCATCCTGGCTAACACAATGAAACCCCGTCTCTACTAAAAATACAAAAAATTAGCCGGGCGTGGTGGCGTGTGCCTGTAGTCCCAGCTACTCCGGAGGCTGAGGCAGGAGAATGGCGTGAACCCGGGAGACAGAGCTGGCAGCCAGCCGAGATCATGCCACTGCCCTCCAGTCTGGGCAACAGAGAGAGACTCCACCTCAAAAACAAAATAAATATAAATAAATAAATAAATAAAATTTGTATTATTAACCATTTTCCATCTACACATGGTTGAATCTGCAGGTGTGAAAACAAAGCATGTGAAACCTGCAGATATGAGGACTGCCTGTATTTAATTCTCTTCCCCACCCATGCCTCTGTCTCCCACCTCCCTCCCTGCCAACGACAGTTTCTGATCCATGACTTACTAATGAATTATTTAGAGAAGTAATTTTACTACAGTTTTTTTTTTTTTTTTTTTTTTTTTTGAGACGGAGTCTCGCTCTGTTGCCCAGGCTGGAGTGCAGTGGCGCGATCTCGGCTCACTGCAAGCTCCGCCTCCCGGGTTTACGCCATTCTCCCAGACATATATTTTGAAAGTTTAATTTGCTCACCTAGAAAAGTAAATACTGTAAAATTCCAGGACCACAAAACAAACCTTTCTAAAAACTCAACTGCTTCTAGAGAAACTCTATCCTTTCCATCTATAAACAATCTGTAATTCCTACAGATCACAATAGAACCATGATTTTCTAGCTGTAGGAGTAAGACTTAAAGACGACCCTATAAATAGTTTTTCTACTTTCTACATCCTCAGCCCTCCCACCCTACCCAACCAGCAGCTCATGGAGTTCAGTTAACAAGTGGTGCCAAGATGTCAAGTCTAGAATCTCGAATGGTTAGGATTACAGAGCTGACCAGGCAGAAACGGAAGGGCTAAGTGTGGGAACATTCATGTATCCAAGAATCCATTCATTCAGGATGGTGTGGGAGTGTGATAGGGAATGATAACATCTGGTTTGGAAAATCCTGAGGTTGAGTGCCAAAGATACAAAAACATATGCCCCAAAACCTACATGTGATGTGAAAAAGCATCTCAATACATATGAGTTTTAAAACACCTGAAAACTGGGCCAGGCACGGTGGCTCATGCCTGTAATCCCAGGACTTTGGGAGGCTGAGGCAGGAGCATCACTTGAGACCCACAGTTGAGGATCAGAATGCGCAACCAGAGCAAGACCTCTGCCTCTACATAAAAACATTTTTTAAAAAATTAGCCAGGTGTGCTGGCATGCACCTGTTGTCCTAGCTACCCAAGAGGCTGAAGTGGGCACTTGACCCCAGGAGGACAAGACTGTGGTGAGCCATGATCACACCAATGCACTCCAGCCTAGGCAACAGAGTGAGACCTTGTCTCTAAAAAGAAAAAGACACCTGAAAACTATTTGTCAGAAGAAAGGATGATCTTCCATATTACATTTAGTATAATGATAAAGAGCAACTAATTCTAAATATTAAAAACAAAAAAATATAAATCTTACTCAACATTTCCAAATGGCAAAAACCTAAGCTAGTAGGGCTTATCAAAAGTCTGCTATAATTTTCTGATACTTATTTTTTTTTTTTTCAAACAATTAGGATGTTTGGTACAACTAAATGGTATACAATGAGATAAATTATCACAGATGATACTTTGGAAGTCAACAAGTGTTAATATATATTTCAAAATTATTAATTCATTTAAAAATTGCCCTCCCATTTCATATTTATACTCCTTATATGCCAAATCTTTTATCTGTAACCTTTATTTTTATCTTTATTGTCTCTCAGCAACAACAAAAATAAGAACTTCAGTTTTGCCCAAGTTACATCAGTTCAAAAACCCTACAAATCAATTCTAACTGTACATATTAATGATTTTTTAAAGTTTATTTATAATATGAATATAGCTTCCCTGAAGAAAGTGCCCAGGGTCTCTGAATGAACCACTAGTACTTGCCCCCTCCTGCATTCGAAAGTAACTGGACACATGCGACACTCCTGATCAGTGCTCCAGAGTTCCGGGAGCAGCGGTACCCTTGGCCCTCCTGCATCGCATGCCCAGTTCACGAATGCAGGACAGGCGGGGCTCCCATGATGGCTTTGCACACCTTGGGAGGCGCCACTCACCTACCATGTGGATGGCTCCATCTGGAGTCTTGCTGTGTACAGCCTCAACCACATGCAACATAGCATCTGGATAATTAAGATGTTGAGAATGTTAAGGCTGCTAGGAACTTACTGCATGCACAAGGCAAAGCAGAAAGGCAGGGAAACAAAGAGCTAAGGGCTTACCCATATAAGTAAGGCTGGCAATAGGCTACACAGGCTACAATACAGACTTCTCACAAGGCAGTTCAGAAACCAGATCAGAAATGTACAGGGAAAAAGATTTCCAAGTAATTGAGGAAGCATCCTGGCCTTCAGGAACGTAACAATGAAATAGAAGAGACCCAAATTACAGACTAAATCCTGGGATATGGGCCCATCTAGGTTCTTCAGTCCCCTCTCAAGTCAGGGCACACACTACACTCTGCCCAAAATACAGCAAAAGCAAAAGTCTGGCCCATCACAGTTATATCACATCACACAAAGTGAAAACCACATCTCTTAATACGCCTAGGCTCTATGTATAAACTTCTTGAAAATGTTTAAGTTGTTTAAAACCCACAACAGCAATAAGATTATAAACGCTTAATACTATAAAATATGCTTTTAAATTTTAGAAAAGTCCAAGAAATTGATTTTTAAAATCTATTAAGAAGTTTTATATCTTACTTAAGATATGTCTCATCTCTCCAATTAAACTATAAACTCCTTAAGTGAGAACTGTTACATGTGTTGCCCAAAGCACTGACACACAATAACTTTCACTATGTAAATGTTAAAAAAAAAACAACTTAATCATTATTTTAGAGCATCTTCTTGTTTAATAACGCATAAAGAACAGTATGAACAAAGAGAATACAATAGTAGGAATTTACCTTTGAAACTACTAGAACTAAAGCCAGCTAACACAACAGGTGGAATTTTTAAAAAGCTTTAATTTTGAAGATTTTCAACTTAGTGAAAATATCTATACATAACCGAAGTTCAACATAGGACTAATGAATCTCACAGAACTGAAAATTAAACATTTTGTCTTATCCTAAGGAGATGTAAAAACTGTACTGACAATGTTTCTAAAACTTCTAATATTTAAATTTCATAAGCAGCTAATCTACCAGATTAGTCAATTTTTGCGATCTTTAGGGGAGGAGGAAAAAGCAGCCAAGGCCTTGGTGGTATGCAGCACTGGCCCCCAGCAGTCTACTGTGAGCAGGGGCTCTGAATAAAGGGTCACGAAAGTGCAATTGTCTGAAAAATGACAGAACACAAATATGTCTTGGAGGAAATAAGTTTAATTTTTAATTTATCAATGAGAACTTATCCAAAAAATAGTTTGATGTTCTATTTTCCTCAGATAAAAATCAATGTTAAAAATATGTGTTTAATCATCCATTCAAAAGAAAAATCCATATTTTCAACTCTTTTTTAATTGCCAACAAAACAGGAATTTTCAAAGTAAAACTGAGAGCATGGTTTTAAGATTCGACAGTATGATTTTCACCTGGATAAAAGCTGACAGTGAAATTTACTTTTTATTTCATGCCATCCTTACTGTTTTGTGTTTTTAGACAGAGTCTCACTCTGTCACCCATGCTAGAGTGCAATGGCACGATTTCAGCTCACTGCAACCTTGCTTCCTAGGTTAAAGCGATTCTCCTGCCTCAGCCTTCCGAGTAGCTGGGATTACAGGCATGTGCCACCACCACCGGCTAATTTTTGTATTTTAGTAGAGGCGGGGTTTCACCATGTTGGCCAGGATGGTCTCGAACTCCTGACCTTAAGTGATCCGCCCGCCTTGGCCTCCCAAAGTGCTGGGATTACAGGCGTTAGCCACCGTGCCCAGCCTCAAGTGACATTTCATAAGAAAACTGAGAACCCAACCTGACAGGAGCCCAGCACTCCAGGAGGCCCCAGAGTTGAGACCTGATGCCCACAGGCTGCTTTTCTCCTCTGCCCTCATGCATGTTACCTTGTCACCAGCCTTCTGCCCGCTTGTCTTCTTCTTACCTTGTCCTTTATACCTTGGTATCTGAGCATGAGAATAAAATGAGATTTTACCACAAAATAGAAATCTTTAAAAATAAATTAACTCATTACCAAACAAAGATGCCTATTGAAAAATGTCTCAGAAGTGCAACATCTAGTGAATATGTTCTGTGAGGCCTGCTTTTTTGGTCCTTTCTTAACTCTATTCCTAAAGTGATCTACCTCATGTTTACTGTTTCCAATAGTTACTAGGTCAAACACAGATACTGTAGCCTCCACCTGCTCAGCTTCTACTGGGTGGAGAATCACCTCTTTCATGCTACATTTTAGCAGCATACTAAATAAGCCTCACTTGAGTTCCTAGGAAACTTCCTTGAAGACTTGTCCTGACCTCATCTGATCTTTCTCAGGAGCACACAAAGCTGGTTCCTAAAGGTTGGGTGGACGCTACTCTTCGAGAGTTTCTAGCATTCCCCATGGGCCCTCAAGGCTGATTAGGTGCCAGTAGGAGGTAGCTAGCAAGAAGAGGGTAGGGAAAGTACTGGATCCCAAATCCAGGTCCTTTAGTACTACAGACATTGCATTTTACGTGTCAAAATAAGGGTTTATCTTTGAACAGATGCAACCCTACACAAGGACTATCTAGGGTGTTTCTGAAGAGGGTTTATGAGGCCAATTGAGAAATGGGGACTCAACTAAAATAACGGGATGGCAGCAGGAGAAGCAGAGACAGCTGTTAGGACAAACGCTGTTCTCTAAAGCAGCCTCAGGACAGTCCCCGCTTCTCTGGAAAAACTCACAGCATCATTTCCTGACTGACCTAAAACACTGAGATTCTCATTTTAATTCTTAGATCTTAAAATGTATGTAGAGAGAATAAGAGTACGTAAAACAGACTTTACTATTTTACCCAGAAGACATACCCTATATGTAGAAGGTTAGGATTGCTAATTTGCTTTAAACACAGTAATAATTTGCTAAAAAGAGCTTCCAAATAGTCAAATGCTATAGGTACTGATAAGTATTTTGGAATATTCATTAATTTTAATTTTTCTAAAGCCAGATATTTTCATGAAAAGTAAAGCTTACTTACATAGGCTGTTTTATTTGCAATTAATTTAAAGAAATTTTAAAAACTTACTCATGACCTTATTCTGTCTTTGGGGTTATAGCTTCCTATGAGCATTTAGGAAAAAAAAAAATTTTTTTAAATGCCTTCCCAACACAAACTAGAAATCTCAGAAGGAGCAACTATAAACAATACAATAGTTGTTCCCTTGTTTAGAAATAAAGTATAAAATTCCTTTAGTTTTCCAAACTTAAATAAAAGGAGCAACAACATCAAAGAACAAGCAAAAAATAACAGCAATCGTTCAGCAATGTTCTGTGCCTAGACATTTAAAAAAGAAAGGAATCTTGTAGTATAATCACTACGTTCTGGAATTTCATCTATTTAAAAAGATGCAACTATATCTGAGAGTCGATCCACCACCATAAACCCACATGGGGGCCTCATCTTTTGGAATGGATTCCACAGCATCACTCTGTTCTTATGGGATGAAAATCAAAGGGAAAGTCAAAGAATACAAACCTGACCTGTCATGGACTGCAGGTTTGTGTAGTCCACAAACCGCTAGCTCCTATGTTGAAATCCTAACCCTCGATGTGATGGTATCAGAAGGTGGAGCCTTTGAGGGGTGAGCAGATCATGAGGGTGAAGCCTTTGTGAATGGGATTAGGGCCTTGACCCCAGAGAGCTCTCTCATCCTCTTTCCACCACATGAGGACACAACGAGAAGGCAGCTCTCTGCAACCTAGAAGAGGGACCTCACCAGACCTAACCACAGTGATGCCATGATCTTGGACTTCCAGCCTCCAGAACTGTGAGAAAAAATGTGTTGTTTGTAAGCTGCCCAATCTATGGTACTTGGCAGCCTGAACAGACTAAGACAGACCCAAACCTATCCTTTGATAAGACCGCCTGGGACTACCAATTCAAGCTATACTCTTGAGAAAACAAATTTCCTGACAATCATCTTTCTATCCATTCCTACATATCCTGGATCTTAAATTCAAAGTGTACAGCTCATTTTTTTTCTTTATGCTTAACCTCTGAAATCAAGTCTTACTTTAAACAACTCATAAACACACAAACAGATGCACACATGCATACACACATAAATGTAACCAAAGTACATACATTTTCTTAGAAATTCTATCAAAACAGCCCATGTATATTAAAAACCATCATGATTTACAATTCTGAATCTCATCACCCATCTAGAAGTCTAAAATATTCATTCAATATTATATCCTGTAATACATATTCCTAGCTTAATATTCTCAAGCTAGGAATTTATAAATGAAAAGTAAGTAAATCCCCTTGTTAATAGGAGAAAAATGTCCAAAGTACCAAATAAATCCAAATATTCTGATTCTGTTACTTACCAGCACATTCCTTTCTACGATACAAATGTCAAACCACCACCAACAAGCAAAAAAAAATTTTTTAAATGTATACTTAATGGAAAAAAAGCATCTTCAAGAAACTAAAGAGCCCATGTGTTATAAAACAATACAACTTGTAACAAGAAAGACTAGAGAGAGAAGAGCAGAGCCCTCTGGAGCTGAGTCCAGACATGACTTCTGGGTTCCGCAGCTCACTCACCTTACTTGGTGTTGTCTGTGCACTTGTTTTTCCCTCTGGTGACTTTGGTGGAGGATGTACATCAGATAGATCTAGTGCACCCTAAAATATTTTAGTTTAAAATTAAAATACATTTAAAAATAAAACACGAATATACCAACTATACTCCAATAGAATTTTAGCATTTAGAAATACTATACAATGTTGGTATTTTATTTCTTCTTTATTAAAGTAACCATTCTTTTTAGATTTTCCTCTAATTTTACCCCCTCAAAAACCTTCTACACATCCCTAGATTCTAATTACCTGCAAAATATTTCATTCATTCACTTTGAACAGGATACTGTCTCCACTGAAATCTGTCCCAGGTCTACCATTCCAGCATTTACTTCTTCACTTCCCTTCTCCCTATTCTCCAGACAAATAATATCCTGTAATTCTCTAAGATCTACTTTTTGCCCTCATTGACTTTGTTTCCCTACTTCATTTTATCTCAAGAAAAAATACTAAATAACAATTTTCATTAAAAATACTTTACCCCTTCAAATAGTAGTACACTCTTCCACTTTTCTACTTCCACACCTGTTCTAGCCCAGCTTCCACAGGAGTCATCTGTGTCTGCTGCCCAGTGCCCTGTCACCACAGGGTTCTGAGCACTGTGGTTAACCCAAAGGAGGAGGTTTTTAAAATGTTTCTTAAATGAAAATCACTTCCTACAATTCATCCACTACCAGCAGAAGCTCTATGACACTGTGTACATATTAACTATTGGCTGTTTGTTACAAAAATCCTTTTATGACTGACAGTAACTTTTTAAATAGGAAAATGTGCTGCTCTTCATAACTTCAGTTCTCCCTCTTCAGTCCCACTATTTCTGGTGGTGATACTATCTTCTTCTAGGCTAAAATCCTTAAACTGGCCTTTGAGAGCTTTTCTTTTCTCATATTGCCTTT